>NC_061510.1:24691384-24818475 GCF_022539505.1 Lolium rigidum | reverse complement strand
CCCACCTCCGCCTCCGGTCTGCCTCGTTATGGGCCGGTTTTTCGCCGGTTTGCCTGAAGTGAGGCCGGATATCTGGCTGGTTCTTCCGGTTTGCCCCTGTTCAGGCCAAAACTAGGCTGTTTTGGCAGGATTCTTGTCTTCTCTTTTGCCCAATTTAATGGTCCGTGTCTGTATACATAAATTCCATTTGTACATGCTACCACCGGACCGTTTAACTTGTTCATCTCCACCCATCACACGGCAATGATACAGACGCCTGCATTTTAATTTAGCTTCTGACTAAACACTTTATTAGTACTAATTAAGCACAAGTGATCGACTAGTAATTTCTCCATCTGGGTTCATTCTAGACAAGCAGCTAGCGCCTGGTTATTAGTACTTTGATTTAATTAGTGCTGAGCAATATGATTAGTTTCTAATTAAGTAGCTAAGCTATAAAAAAATACGTACATACCAGCTGGTACTAATTAAGCAGCTACACGCCCCGCGGTCTTGACGTATATGGAGCGGTCCATGGTTGGCAATGCTAGCTGCCGCCGGTGTTGTGCAGTGATTCTCCACCGCTTCTCGGTGTCTCCGCGTATCTGGTCATGACGAAACCTAGGCGGTCCGTATGATACATGGTCTCATCTGTCCAAGTTACTTATGCATGCATATTGTGCTCTCACCTCAGGGCTGCTTTTGTGCTTTGATCCAACACGTCGTCGTGGCTGGCTACAAGTTAGCTAGTACATGAGCGCGCGAGGTCGTTGGATGCTTGCAAGCTATCTAGTACGTGAATTCTGTTCCAATTATTAGATTAGTCGCTAACAACCTAGTTAGCTGCGACCGGGGCACCCAACAAATTAACATTACATTGGCCATTTGGCCCGCATATCAGGCTCTAACTTTCCTTTTTCTCGGTATAGGTATAATCTATTGCCATCGTACGTGGCAACCGCCGTTACCTACATGGCGAGAATCTCCGGCCGCCAAGATGTGATAGGTACTGCCAACACTGAATAAAACTACTAGACTAGTGATAAGTAAACCTAGTTAGCGTGGGTATAGAACCGGTACCGCAAATAAAATACAAGGCTTTAACAATATACTTACAAGAACTCCAAATTTATAGGACTATACATAACTCAAATCATGCTGACTAGTTGCGACATCAAGGTCACATGGATGTGACCCGGTGGTCGTCGGTGAGCAATTCCATCGATGAGTACCATGCATCGGGCAACTTTCCGGCCCGAACTTATGTACTGCCATTTTCTAACCTAAATTTGGATCGCCCGTCGCGGCTGTTCTCCAAGACTAATTTGTCGTCTAGCTCGTTTCCCGCCCAAACCTAATTATGTCCTGGCATTTTAGCCCAAATCTAGGGCACCATTCCGGCCATGACTGTTCTCCGAGAAGGTTTTTTGCCTAGCTCATTTCCCACCCATTTTATCCATGGACCGCATCACACGTGCTCGTCTAGCTCGTTTATGGTCGTTGGATGTAGGTGTCAAAGTAGACTTGAACGTCGTAGGGCAATGTTGCTTGACGACGATGGTATATATACGAACTTGGCAATGGAGATCTTGCAATGCCGGAGGTGTGCATGGGTCCTTGAGGCGCTGCTCCCTCTCCTGCCAGGCGCGGCGCTTGGCCTTATGGCGGCGCTCCTCCTCCGTGCGGCGCCTGGCCTCCTACTGCCGCTCCTCCTCCGCGCGGCGCCTGGCCTCCTCCCGCCGCGCCACTTCCTCCTCCCGTCGCGCCTGGCGGGCCTGGGCGTACAACTCCTAGGCCTCGACTTCCTCCACCACCTGCCGGGCCTCTTCCTCCATCGCGGAGGTGCGAATGGTCGGCGTTCCATGCCCTCTCCTCTCCTCTCCGAGCAAGAGTCAAAGTCTAAGTCATAGTCACACGCGCAATCCACACGCGGTGTGTGACGAGACCTTCTTACTTATAGAGTCGATTTGTAGAAGTTTCAATTTTGAGAAGGAGGGCCCGAGCGGGAAGAAGGAGACGATGGGTCTGTGCTAATTTTGTTTCTCTCTTCTCCCCTCGTTGACTGTGGGGAGCTAGATGAGTGGATGAGATTTACCCCGCCACGGATTGGTGACGTGGACATCACATGCATGGAACCAAATCAATCAAGTTCGTGGGTAAGACTCAGCTCTATGAAGATAATTAATACAGTAGGATGCATGCAGGCTGGACAACTCGTTCTATAGAGAAAGAGGTATTTAATATGGGTTGTCCAACGCTCTGCCCGAGGAGACGCCCAGGCTGTAATGCATGTTGAGCTCGTTACATGCGTTGGGCACTTAGCAATTTGATCAACTCATAACATTATCTTTTCTCGTCTCTAAATTGCTTGCTATATCAATTAGCCAACTGGGTAATTTCTTTTTGCGGATAGCTAGCTAGGTAATTAGGAATTAGTCAGCTCCATAGGTGCTTAACCATGCGCTTGTTGCTTATCGGTCGATATCTGTACCTTTTGGTGACTTGTTTTCATTTAACTACACATGTAGAATGGCCTAAAACAAACGCAATATCCTTTTAGAATCAGCACACTATCAGCTCGACCTACCTCTTCGTGACTTGTGCCGGCAACTGAGACAATGATGCTCTATTGCTTGGTCAGCTAATCAAGCAAATCATGCGGCGCTCATAACAGATTTACCAGGCTACTTCAGCTTAATTTACTGCTAGCACCAGACATTTGACATGCACCACCCTGTTGCATATATTTGCTAGTATCCGGGCAGCACATAACTCAATCGTTTTCCTCTGGCTACGAGCAAAACTGGATTATGGACGACAAATTAGTAACAAACATTAGTATTCGGCACTCAAAATTTTGCATCTTTTTTATCATTCACAACACACAACAAACAATAATGTGCACACAGCACAAATCATATCATTTTAAATACAAAAAACCCACAAGACTCGAAAATATGATCAGCTACTCAGTATCACCACCACTCCCTGGCCAGGAGCATTACAAAGACGACACTACAAGTACCAAAGCTGGCAGTATCACACACGCGATGCCACAACCAGCACATCACCAGCAGCGGCGCCAAGACCAGCTTTCCATGACATGCCAAACTCCAAAGCGGCCAGAAACATTACAAGCATCTAAACTACTTGCTTCAGATCGTCTTAGCCTTTTCTTCTTTACCTGAAAATCACAAAACAAGAAGATAATAATTATCGGATGTTTAAACAGAGGATACAATAAGCAACTCCTTTGAATTGGGATGTGAACTAGATAATACAACATGATCCTACATATGAACAACTCTCAACTACACCTTATTGTTGCAAATATCTAACCGGAGTACTACTCTGGCAAACAAGCTCAAATATATAGTACATGAACAGTCTCCGCTGCTTCACAACAAATACAATCTATCACAAATCATGTTGACTACCACATCAAAGAAATATGAATGTTGTCTACTTATCAGACCATCGATAGGTGTGTAGTTTCAGCATAAGTTTGCTAATATGTATTTAAAGTGGCAAGTAAGAGAGGGAACATGATAGCCAAGTTTGAAGCTATGAACCTGGCAACATACACATTCATCGGCTTTATTGCCGATGTATCCCAGAGCATAGAGAGGAGATAGAAGTAGAACCATAAAACTTACCAAAAACCCAGAGTCGAATGCAAAGAACAGGGGAGCTAAGTACATGCATTCGAGGTGGCCCGACAGTGTAGGGTACTGGTTCATGAATTGAGAAGAAACATTCACGGACATGTTACATTCTAGATGTTTTCCTATTTGCAACATCATTTTGAAGTAGATGCATCTTCTCTAACAAATATTCCACTTGTATAGCAAAGCACTGCACAAATGAATTACTGGATTCCTATACTAAGTCTAACTCATGACATCAAGTACCTACCTGCAAAACGGTGCCTTGTCGCTGCAACCCTAGACCACAACTTCCTTCAGTATACATACTTGCTCCAAGCCCTGGATAAATTTCCATTTCAGCCAAACAATTTGGAAATATAAATTCTTCTTTCTATAACATCAAATCAGCAGTAACATAATTAATCTTTACAAGGCAGCATTAATTGTGTTGAATCACATGAGTAGGAAATACCAAAACCCTGAATACAAGTTGATCTAGTAGTCCAGATGATCTCTGACAAGTGCAACTAGCCAAAAGGTAGCAAATACCAAAACACTCATATTAAGTAAGAACTCAATCTCCTGGTTTATCCCAAATTAAATAATAATCTGGATTTTAGAACGATATAAAGGTACATGCAGCAGCAACAGGTTGATGGTTCAATCAATCTATGTAGATAGATAACTAGAGATTATGCCCAGGTGAAGAAAAAAAATCAAATGGAGCAGGAAACGCTAGCTTAGCTAGCTCCCAGGCCTGAACCTCAATTTATACAAGTATAGCTAGTTCCTGGTACATGACTGCTCACCTGATTGTTGTGGGCACACTTGTTATTACAGCAGTTGACATTCCTCAAATGCATGCGTGCATAGCTCCTGCATTGAAGAGAAAATTAGGAGATATGAACTAATAAAACATTGCATGCTAGAAAGCTTACTGCTAATGTTCACAAATAACATGTGAAATAAATTATTGGTAAGAACTGTGACCTCTTTCATGGAGCAAAACAAGTGCAAATGCAAAGCTTACATATCTTCTCATCCCTGGAGGCATACAAGTCATGATGAACATTCTCCAGCACCTCGTCCACCAGCAGTGGCACCATATCAAACAATCAGGGGCGCACCACCTGTAGACAATGCCACCATTTCCAGATTAGTGCAACCAATTGATTGATCTTGTTGGATAGATCAATAAAATTCGCACGAGCAC
Organism: Lolium rigidum; assembly: GCF_022539505.1. Taxonomy (NCBI): domain Eukaryota; kingdom Viridiplantae; phylum Streptophyta; class Magnoliopsida; order Poales; family Poaceae; genus Lolium; species Lolium rigidum. The sequence continues at coordinate 24,813,636 of NC_061510.1, read as the reverse complement.
AATGAATTGAGGCTCTTCTTCTCTCCACGAGCATAAGCAAGAAAAAGCTTGCTTTTTTAGATCTGGGTGCGGAGAGGATCACAGATGGGTAGCTTACCATGGCGTGCGAGGTCGACACGGGCATATTGAAGCCATTGAGGAGGGCCTCCGTCTCCAGTGCCTCAGCAGCTGCGGCTGCGTGGGCACCTTGCCGTTTCCATCATGGCAGCCAGCGCACCACGAGCTGCTCTCGATGCGAGCATGGGGGCAGTGGAGGTGCTCCATGGCCTAATGCTGCAGAAATGAACAGAACTTCAGATACATGACAGTGAACCTGGAAGAGAGTATGGAAGGAACTACAAAACTACATGAATCAAGCCTGATTGTTGTGTTGCACGGGCAACACCCAAAAGGCACAAAGTTATGACGAAAACGCAGAAGGATGCACCTTACTACAAGTTGTCGTGGCCGCTATTGTAGACTCCACTCTTCACCAAAGTAAACAAATCATGTAGACAATGATTAAACAAATCCTTAGGACTAACAAAGTTAGCCCTGTACAGATCTTTTCTTTTCTCTGAATTTCTTTTGTAGCTCTGCTACTCCCTGTATGCTCCCGTCTTCTCAACGGTTTTCTTCTAATATATTATGACGCATGCTTTGGCATGTGTTCGAGAAAAAAAAAAGTGATTACAAAAATGTAGATAGCAATTGAACAAACTGAGACAACAACTACGCAATTCTCCCACTAGCACCTAAGGAACATAACTTTTTGTTTATGAACAGAATCAGGCATGTAGAAACTGAGGAATGAAACCAAAAAAAATATCTCAGAATATGAAATATCTTCTCATGCATGATGTGGCATCTCTGAAGTCTGACATGCGTTGTACATTTCATGACTCATCATAGCATTTTTGCAATTGTGGGCACAAAGCTGACCAATGGTAGAATGGGAGAGTGGGATATATTTGAGAACATACACCAATGTGTAGTCAACCATTATTCCTCTTGCGAGATCAAGCTATACAAACAATGAACCACCAAGGACACTACAACAGAAAAAATAGAACTAAAAAAACTACTGTTTTTAGCCATATTTACTTATTAGTGGTAATGACTTCAAAAAAACTCAGCCTTATCACTATGTCAACCCTTATTGCCAAATGCTAACCCTGATTATTTGCATAACCAGTAGTATAGTACTTCTGTCTTTGTCCAGAGCAAAGCACGTTAGGAAGCTAAATGCTACTAGCTACCTTATGGTAAGCATCTACTTTTGAACTACTATCCAACCTTGCATACAAATTTTGTGTAAGCCTTCACTCAAACAAATTCTGAAACAAATCATCCAGTCCTGAATCTACTGACGACAACTACCAGAATCCAATCGTGGAGCAGTAAAAGGAGCCCCAAGACGCTTTTTTCTTACACCTGTGTATCCGTCCTGCAACATGCTCCGAAGATAAGGGATAAGAAGTCTCACCAGCTGCAGGGAGGCGGAGGACGAAGCCTTGTTTCCGGCGGAGACCACGAGGATGGAGCTGGCCCGCGGCAGAGAAGACTAACATATGACACGGCTGACGTCGCCAGGAACTTGGTGGCGGTGAAGGATACCGACACCATCTTCTCCTGCCTGCAATTACAAGATTACAATATTACAAAACTTTTCTTAGTGCAGCATAATAAGCACATGAAATCCTACACAGCAAAGTTAGTTCTTGTATAAGTTATTTTCAGATACTAGGAGCTAGCCTGGAGCTTTCTTGTGACTGATACTTGTTAAAATATGAAAGTGAAGTGCATTTCAGTGGATCGGAGTACACTCACAAAATAAACATCACATCAAATCACCATGGGATGAGAAATCAAACTATTTTACAATCCGTATAAGTGCGAGAACTTGCTTGCCAAATGCTAGCCTAATTATTTTAAGAAGGCTAATAAATGCACCTACTGTGAATCTTCCCATGGTATGCTAGGAAGCTACAGGCTACTATCTAGCCGCTAGCATCACGTAAGCATCCACATCCGAACTACTATCCAACCTTGTACACAAATTTTGTGTAAGCCTCTACACAGAAGAATCTGAACCAAGCCACGTAGACATACATGGTTCTACAAACGACAACTAGCAGAATCAAATCATGAATTGGTAAAAACAGCGTCGAAAACTTATTTTCTACACCCTGGAGCGTCATGTAACAAGCGCTGAATACGAAGGATGAGATGTCTCACCGGCTGCTTGGCGGCGACTGGCGTGGTTCCGTCGAGGACGTCAGCGGAGACCACAAGGATGGAGACCAGATGTTGCGCCGGCAAGTGGCGAAGCGGCCTCAAGGAGGATGCACCAGCCGCCGACAGGAACTTTGTGGCGATTAAGGATGCCACCACCATCTCCTCCTGCCTGCAATAACAAGATTGCGAGATTACACAACTTTTTTACTGCAAGCATACATAAAAAAACATGATGCCATGGACTGACCAAATCCTAAAGAGTGAAGGTAGTTCTTCGAAAATTTATATTTCACATAGTAGGAGCCTAGAGCTTTATTGTGACTTGAACTTGTAAAACATGAATAGGAAGTGCATCTCATTGTATCGAAGTACATTCACAAAATAAACAGCATGTCAAAACACCATGGACTAAAAAATCAGATTTTTCTACAAACTGTAGAAGTAAAAGATTGCAGCAGGCATGCGAATTGATCAAAAGTAAAGAAGCAACTGAACATGTTCTACCAGTTAAATGCTACAGGAATGTGAACAGTAGAAATCAACTGAATCTAAACTTGAAGGCGGCAATAAAGTGTGCATTTAAAACAAAGAGGGATATTTTCCCTCTGATGCTGCTTCTATCTCAAACAGATCCAAGTGATTTATTTAAACACTCTGAGTATATAACACTCCGTGAGTATTACCCAGCCTGCTGAATATCAACCTTTTCCCTCTGTCCCAAAATAAGTGAGTCAATTTTTTATTAGATACATTCGTATCTATAAAAAATTGACTCACTTATTTTGGGACGGCGGAGTAGGGTATTCACTTGACTATGCAAAGGTGTTTTCATTGTAGGAACATTTCAAATCGTTTAGAACTGAAACCAATTGCCTCTAAGCTAGATCCAGGCATTATATGCTATTCCAATTTTACTGGGCAGCTTCCTGATATGCACACTATCTGCAAGTATGGATGGTATAAGAATCCATTCAGAAAGTACATGAGTAACCACCAATAACACAAACAACACATGAATATCCAGAAGAAAAATGGAGTAAGTCTTGTTGAGCAACCACAAACAACACATGAGTACATTAGCTAAAAAGATGCGCTTTAGAACACTTGACCATTTATTTTGCAAGGTAACTCACTCATAATATTGCACATTACAAATGTCCACTTTTTTTAAAAAAAAGCCTTAGCAAGTTTCAAATTTGGAGAAAATATGAACCCAGCTTTGAACCTATAGCTAAAAATACTAAGGCGCCATACAAAACTAACATATTTGAACCAATACCCCTTTAACTAACTATACCTCATGTACTTACAATTGAAATTAAACCGCTCAATTACTAATCCTTAAAAAAGGGATCAATATAAAAAAATTACTTGGGCTTATATAAGCTAAATAAAATTGCCTGAAACCAGCAAAAACATTACACAGCACTAACCAAGTAACTAGGTGACCAAATCCTAGCTACAAAGAAACCTCAACAGATCAACACCATGGCTCATGGGCAAGTGCTCACCAAAGGGGAGCCACCAGCGCCACAACCAGCATGCCATATTTTGTATGCAAAATGAAATAAATAACCTGGTTTCGACGAACAAAAGGTTCCTGCTATAACCATAACTAGGCCCCAAAGACAAAGTGAAGCATGTCAAGATGAAGCGGAAGAGGATTTACCTCCTAGGCAGACCGGTGACTGCGGTCAGTTCGTGGAGCTAGCTGGATCTTCTTCAGCAAATACCTGCACGAGACACGGAGGTCCTTACCACCAAAAAGACTGAAATAAAACTGATCTCAGTAGGTAAGTGAAAGGGGCGGTAATATTCAGAGTTTCAGACTCACTTCTTCCCCACCTCGTGCCTCACTAATAGACCAGAGTCAAATGCTCCATCACCTATCTGTTCCAACACCTCGTTCCATGCTCATTTCCCAATCCTTGGGGAGTCTGCTGCTTACTCACAGCAGGGCAATTTCTTGTCAAGCCATGGTGAATAATGTGGAACAGCACATGCATTGAAGTACCCGCATAACTCATTTTTCTGGTAAATGGTGAAAAAAGGTATTTTTAGAGATACCAAAACAAAATGGCTACAAGCAACATTTTTTAGGAAAAGGAGATAGGGAACACGTGAGCTCACATGAAAACATAAGAAAAGACAAGTGATCCTAAATTACAAATGCAATGAAAGGGAAGCATTGGGATTTAAAACCAAAATTTTCAAAATAATTCAGAGTAAAAATATTGTTCCTATGTAATACAAATTTAAGGGAATTGGGTCCAGAACTGGATCCATTAGGTGCCATACCAAATAAGGAACCAAAAACTTCCAGCTATGGCTATTGTACTAGTGTTTGCACATGGTAACACAATTAAACGGTGACCAGGTAGAATCAGGACATGATCATCCAGTACAAACCAAGATCTGATCCACTTGACGCTTTGCAAAAAAAAATGGTATGCATCTCACTAACAGGAAGACCCCTGAATTTTGGATTGATCATCACAGAGAACAACACTAGAAAAAGACCTAAGATTGAAGGATTTATACCAACTCGCCAAGGAAAAGGAGCAGCAGTCTTTGGCCATCCTGCCGCTAGGCCAGGGCAGGGGTCTTCACAGTGTATCGCCGGCGGTGGTCTTGGTCCGGGGCCACCGCGAGCAACAGCATGGCCGTGGGCGCAGCCCACCGGCAAGAGGCTCAGCTCCTCCCGCCGTCTTTGTCCCTGCATATGCACACCACAACTTTTTTTACTGATTGAAACAAACTGATATCCACATATGCATATGCTTTGATGTACTGCCTATATATTCAACAGAGATAAAAAAGAAGCGAACAATACATGAAAGGGGTAGAAAGAGACCTCACCAGCAGCAGCTCGGAGTGGTGGCCGGTCATCAGTAGCATCAGTAGCGTCGTTCAGGTGGAGCACGTCGTTGTTCCTGCACCCCATCCTCGCCTTCAAAGACACCCTGAGCTGTAATAGCATTTGTGAGACACATCAACATTCTTTTCATGTGACGAGAAAAGGTAAGAGAAACTGAAATACTGATATAGTAGGCACAATGATTTATCGTGCATATCTTTGGTTTCTTCATTAGAATTATGAATGGATTGATCTCCTGAAGGACGGTTAAATATTGTTCATACAGATACAATATAAAGATTTCAGGGCTAAAGCAAATCACTTATGCCCTGTTTGGATGTATGCATTCGGGCCAGGAATTGGACTTTCGGAATTCAGGGGTCCAATTCCACCGTTTGGATGTACTCGATATTGAAAGCCGGAAACTGATGCAAATACCAAGCTGGAAACTGATGCGTGAGTTTGTGCCCTCCTGCAATAGGGATGCCTCCTGCTCGGTATCGCTCAGAATTTGGCCATCTCCCGAAACAGTACGCACCTCTTTGTCCCTAGAAAATAGAAACAAGCTCAACTGCTAGCTCAGAGGAGGTGCCATGGTGCAGGTAGGCCTCTCTCCCTCCCTCCCTCCCTCCCTCCCTCCCTAGCTCAGCTCTCCGGCTGACTTCCTTGGTACTCCGGTGGAAGTCTACACTCGTCCTCCCAATCTCATCCCTCCTATTCAGCAGACCTAACTGTAAATCCCGAAGCGGGAGGCGGAATGGCGGCCAGAGGCGGAACAGCTGTAGGAGGCAACATTGAGGCCGAGCTAAGGTTGATTTAGAATTGGGAACAATTCAATTCCAGCCCTCCAATTCATTACATCCAAACAGAGCGTTACCTTAATGGCATCACAACAGCAAACTAGATACAAGCTGGGTAAACAAAAATGACGACCTGACTCCATAATTGTGATCTTTCACATAGCTTATAGTGTTAAGAAACAATCCATTTACAGATGCACACAAGGCAAATAGAAAAAAAAAGACAAACTTTGATGCTTTTGGAAATAAACCAGACACTCAATCCTGTCATGTAGTACTTGGACTTGTGCTGATTGTTCTCCTGGACTACACAGGAAGCACCAATTCTAGAACAACTAAGTCTTTTTCATACCTCGCAAACTGATCAAATCCATACTCCCAATAATTCGGTCCTCATAAAAAAACATTATGTTCTAACAAATGGTAGGTAGCTTGATTGGCTCGTGATGTCCCTTGTTTTAGATGCTACTGCTTCTTGTGCAAAATAAATAAATTCTATTGGGTTCAAACATATATATGATTTTCTAATTTCACATAGAAATAACATTAAGCTTTAAAAACAAATCTACAAACTATGAAGGTGTATCTTTACTGTCCCCTGCTGCACACCCTCTCAAGCTCTCAAGCCAGCTTCGCAATACTAGTATAACTGTGTGAGAAACACTACAGTACACAATGAAGATTTTCATTAATTAAAACATAACTGCTGCTGACACCTACTAGGCAATAGACCAGCTTTATTTTTTGCCTAGTCGGAGTGCCACTGGTCAAATCCAACTTTATATTTCCTTTTATATACCACAATTCAGATTTTGCAGCTCGTAATCAGTTACCAAATAAAGAGGGAAATTAACGCTCATAAATAACTGGAGAAATGAATCGCAAAAATAGAGCAGGTCGTAAATTTAACCTTCTGCAATTCTGGCCGCTAAAGCTGCCCACACATTATTATCTTGCTTTCAAAGAGAAACCAGTTTATGCTTTTCCGAAAGTGCTAATAATTTCAAAAATGTAAACAGGGAAGCTTCATCCGAGTGTGCTCAGTCCCTGCACTATGATAAATATATCCTACTATCAGGACACTTCTATAAAGAATCCGTCGTAGATGTCTGGCTAAAATAGATAATCCTTCGTGCACGTAAATGTACTACCTCCGACCATAAATAGATGTCGGAAGTTTGACTAAATTTGGATGTATATAGACACTCTTTAGTGTGTAGATACATTTAAATTTGGACAAATCTTTGGCATCTTTTTATGGACGGAGGGAGTAGAACTTTCCAATGTAACCATTTCAACTACCTATTTGAAAAGGGGCAAGAAACTCGTACAGAACTTTTACTGTAAACATGGCAGCACTTGGACATCTACATGTTACGAATATTTCACACCATGTCAAATATATAAAATTATAACTGTAAACATCAATGTTTCTTTTCTGGAAATAGTAAAAGGTCGAGATACCAGAGGGTCTAACACTACTAACAAGCATAAACGAGGCACTAGTTAGGATCATCCTGTAAGCGTATTTTCCAGAGTTAATATGGTAGCATCCAACAAGCGATTTCATGCAGATAAACATGTCTCAGAGGTCCAAATCGGCTTTCATTAGCCAGCTGAAGCTTACCATTGGCAACTAATGATATCAACAAAAAAGTAGTACCAGCTAGTACAGTAAAATTGGCAAAGTAAAAAAGAGAATGGTCGACTTAACCCACGCAAATCAGCAGCACTCATGCATCTACATGTTCACCTATGTGGAGTTATTTTGAACATCATGGCTTTGAAGAAAAGAAAATAACCAAAACACAAGAGAAATGCCAGGATTAAATGTTGAATCAATCGAAGTAGAATATTTCACAACACGCAGCACCTACACCATAACCAAATTGGCACAGATATTGCATTATTGGGAAAATCAACCCAGTCTATATACATCAAGTGAATAGAACCGGCTAGAAACAAAAAAAACACAAAGTGCTGCACAACTTGGAAATTGGCATAGACATGAGCCTGTCACCAGATTCGCAAAACAGCAATATAAAAATAAGTCCATACTTTGGAGAACGACATCATAGTCTACAAATAGTTCAGTGCTTACTCACACAACTTTGGAGTTAAGACGACACATGTTAACTTCTGACATAGGTAGCAGTTACTGTGCTAAACTATTTTCAAAACTATACAAAGGACTACAATTAAATACAAAGTATGTGGTGGTGCACTGGTGTATAATAGCAAAGGCCACTGATATTTTAAGATGCAAAACATATTCAGTAGGAACCGCGTAAAAAAAACAGCTTCTTTATGCCTCTTAAAAATAATCATTTTACAAACTGGGCAATGCTATGCCGCATTTTAAACGAATACAACAATAGAGGTTAAAGCATATGTTTCAATTGATTTCAGCATATGAAATCAAGCGCAACAAATAACCAATGATGCCGAACACCATCACATCACAGCAAAGTAGTAAGTAAAAAACGAATCTTGGTGTAGGAGGCTCATTCACAGCAATCATACCTCACTATGGCAGATCAAAGTGCAGAACTGCACTCAATAAAGACATGCAACAACATCAGGCTTGGGACGTCGTCTTGGTCCCAGGCAGTAGGAATGCCTGAGCAGCAAGGCATGTGGAACATGTTCGCCAACCGTCAGCACGGAGCATAGCTCCTCCCGCCACTCAATCTTTCTGTCTTAAAATAAAAGCAATGACCATTAAACAGAGAACATTATATCCTAAATTTCTAGTCTTAAATATTCAATTTAAAAAAACTAATGTAAGCATGCACCATAACAATCCTAAAATTCAGAATTAGACACGAACATTCACTGAGTAGATGGAAGCTAAATAATTCACTTGACTATTCACATCGCGTTCCTAAAAATTTCAGAATCTTAACTAAGCAAGAGAGAAGTCCAGAACCAAAACCAACTCAAATCCTACAAAAAAAAGAACTAACAGAGAAATCCATATCCTACATTGAATTAAATAAACAGAACTTATAATCCTTGGGCAAAAAAATGCTGTTGTCAAACAATTCGGAACCGCTTCATGCATTAAAATAGCGGTAAACTTTCACAATTGGAATGAAATAGACATAAGTCGAAATCGATCTCAAAACATGATTCAGCAGATTCATAAAAACATGTACTGCATAGTATTTTGAATTTGTTTTATAAATCTGCAATCAAGAGCAAATGGGCAGCAGCAATAGCAGCATGGTGTATTCATGCATCTCGCCTAGCTCAGACTAGCTAATTCTCCACATCACGAGTCAATGTTTACAGCAAAGCTGGAAAAGTTGTTTTTCCTTGTGATCCATCTTCTTATCCATGCAATTGATCTAGATTACCTATCACTGTCAGTACCTAAGCACTAACTTTTCTATACATGAGTGAACGGGTGAGTTAACTTCTTTTATTAAGATATTTCTCTTACAAATTCTGGATGCATACATATATCTTTTTGTTGGCACTCTGCAAATAGATGGTTCATAAAACCTGATGCATACAACCAGCCAACTCATTATTATGAATAGAGATGCATATCACACAAACCTGATGCATGCAAAAATACATTTATCATAAAAAATCAGACCAACAGTTTTCATATCAATGTACTCAGATTTAAGTTGAGACTTGAGAGCATCAGGTTTTGGTAATGCACAGAACTTTCCGAAACCTCCTCTTCCATGTTTTCAGGCTGCAACAAGGTCGTCAGGTTTTCTAATACACCAGAACAAATCCCGACTTGCCAACTATTCTAGCATGTCCACCGAAATATAAGAAATGCCAGAAACATTTGTAGCACACAATTCAGTCGAGAAAAGAATTAGCCATCAGCGGAGATTGATCTCATTCAGCAGATTCATACAAACATGTTGTATTTCGAATTTGTTTTATCAATCTACAATGAAGAGCAAATGGGCAACAATAGCACCGTGCATGCATGCATCTTAACAGCTCGGACTAGTTAATCTTGCACATCACGAGTTAATGTTTAGGGCAAACCTAAACTAAAATTGTATCTGAATGTACAGCTAGCTCACACGGAAATGGACACCAAAATATCTGAACTTTTCACCTAAAGTTCCCTACTTATCTGCTAGTTGTTTAACACGGGGTGGACAGGGTCAATCAGACGCCAGCCAGAGTTCACAAGGAAGAAGCGGAGATTGATCTTCGGTAGTAGAGGGCTGTACACAAACATAATGTGCTGGTCTGAATAGTCACTACGAACTAACATATGATCTGAAGTCCAAGCACTCCACAAGGTACAAAAATCAGGACGTACATGCAGCCTGAAGAAATAAGAAGACTCGGGAATCCTGAAAACGCATTGTGCAAGTGTGCTATAGGGTTATCCTTCTTTTTACAGTACTATAGTAAGGTCTTGCTGAACCAAAAGAATTAGTGTTCATGAATTGGCTTAACCTGAGTAGATTCTCAGGAGGATTAGTTATGCATCCACGTATAAACTAGTTGAGCGGTTACACGTTCTAGTTTTTAACCAACGCGTACACTAAAACAAAAGAATTAGAGAGGAATCAAACTTGGATGACCAAACCTATTATTTATTTCAAGACAAACCAGGGTTAAAAATCAATACTACTGATCCCATTTTAGTTCTTGTTGATTCTGAAGCTATTTCCTTAAGAGAGGCAAAGAAACAATATGAGTTGACACCAGAGTTGTAAAGCAGCAATCCCGATTTGATATATATGGATACTACCGTTAGTGGGGGTGGAGATTAGGTGAAGTGCACTATAATATGTTTAAATAAAAACTGTCCTTCCTCTATAATATAAGTATGCACCAGAACGATCCTTAAATTCAGAAGTAGACATGAACATTCACTAAGTAGATGGAAGCTATGTAATTCACTTGACTATTCACATAACTTTCCTAAAAATTTCAGAATCTTAACTAGGCAAGAGAGAAATCTAGAACCAAAACCAAATCAAATCCTACACAAAAGAACTAAGAGAGAAATTCATATCCTAAAATGAATTAAATAAAGAGAACTTACAATCCTTGGACAAAAAAGTTACTGCTGTAAAACAATTCTGAACCAATTCATGCACTAAAATAGCGCTAAACTTTCACAATTGGAATGAAATAGACATAAGTGGAAATTGATCTCCAAACTTGATTCGGCAGATTCATATAAAAATGTAGTATTTAGAATTGTTTTTATAAATCTGCACTGAAGAGCAAATGGGTAGCAATGGCAACACGGTGTATTGATGCATCTCGCCCAGCTTGGACTAGCAAAGTCTCCACAGCACGAGCCATTGTTTAGAGCAAGGCTGGAAATAAAGTTGTTTTCCCTTGTGATCCATATTCTTATCCATGCATTTGATCTAGGCTAGATTACCTATCGCTATCAGTACCTAAGCACTAACTTATATATACATGAGTGAACAGGTGAGTTAACTTCTTTTATAAATTCTAGATGCACACACAGATCTTTTTGTTGGCACCCTGCAAATAGATGGTTCATAAAACCTGATGCATACAACCAGCCAACTCTATTATGAACAGAGATGCATATCACAGAAACCTGATGCATGCAAAAAAAAATGCATTTATCATAAAATTCAGATTTTGTATCAATGCAAAGACTTGAGAGCATCAGGTTTTCTAATACACGAAAATTTCCGAAACCTTCTCTTCCATGTTCAAAGGCTGCAAACAAGCTCGTCAGGTTTTCTAATACACCAGAACAAATCCTGCGCACCTGCCAACTATTCTAGCATGTCCACCAAAATATAACAAATGCCACAAACATTTTTAGCAAACAAATCAGTCGAGAAAGGAATTAGCCATCAACAAAGATTGATCTCATTCGGCAGATTCATATAAACATTTAGTATTTTGAATGTGTTTTATCAATCTGCAATGAAGGCAGCAATAGCACCATGTATGCATGCATCTTGACAGCTCGGACTAGTTAATTTTGCATATCATGAGTTAATGTTTATAGCAAACCTAAATTAAAATTGTATCTGAATGTACAGCTAGCTCACACAGAAATGGACTCCAAAAAATCTGAACTTTTCACCTAAATGAGGACGCGGTAAGCACAGGGTCAATCAGACGCCAGCCAGAGTTCACAAGGAAGAAGCGAAGGTTGATCTTCGGTAGTAGAGGAACATGCTGGTCCAAATAATCACTACGAACTAACATACGTTCTGAAGTACAAGCACTCCACAGGGTACAAAAATGAGGACGTACATGCAGCCTGAAGAAATAAGAAGGCTCGGGAATCCTGACAACGCATTGTGCAAGTGTGCTATAGGGTTATCCTTCTTTTTACAGTACTGTAGTAAGATCTTGTTGAACCAAAAGAATTAGTGTTCATTAATTGGCTTAACCTGAGTAGATGCTCCAGTAGCAAAGCTATGCATCCACGTATAAACTAGTTGAGCAGTTACAAGTTCTAGTTTTTAACCAACACATATAGTCAAACCAAAGATAATTGCTTGACATCACACAGAGGAATCAAACTTGGAGGACTACTTGTATTATTTATTTCAAGATAAACCAGGGATGAAAATCAATACTACTGATCGATCCCATTTCAGTGCTTGTTGATTCTGAAGCGATTTCCTCAAGACAGGCAAAGAAACAATATGAATTGACACCAGGGTAAAGCAGCAATCCCGATTTGATATATATGGATACTACCGTGAGTGGGGGTGGAGATTTGGAGATTACGTGAGGTAGAGACTGCACTTCCCTTATCCAGCAGACTCGTCATCTAATCCACTAAAACGACATGTACACTGGCAGCGTTACCACCAAAAGTATGCAAGTTTTGAACCAAATTGCACTTTCAGCCCATCAGCCCCCATGAATCCATACCTGGAAACTGTAGCCCCTCCAAGGTAGGGGCAACCGATGTGAGGGAGAATCTGCTGGACCGGCGGCATTACATCAACGAATCCTCGCTCCTCCTCATGTTGCTCTGCCAAGAAACAATTTTTTCAGTCAAAAAAACTGAATCAGGGGAACCAAAGAAATAGGTTCAGGGTAGTGGATACCATACCTGCATGTCGGCGTCCCGGAGCAGGGGGGGGGGCGGCGAATGCTACGGTCTGGGCCTCGGCAGAGACGGAGGGCAGAACGGCGGAGGCGTCCACTTCGCCGGAGCGAAGCAGCCCCGGTCGGTCGCGCGCGCGACGCGGTGCCCGCGAAGCGGGCAGCAGGTTCGACGGAGAGCCGCAGACCGTCCTACCGGTGACGCGCGCGCCGGCGAACGAGCCGCGCCGCGACGCAGTGGTACTTGGGGGCACCGCCTCTGTCCTTGGCGAGGCCATGGCGGCGGCGGTCGTTCTGGTGCAGGAGGCGGAGGGAGGGGATGGAAGAGGAACAGCGGCGGCGGCGGCGGCGGCGCTCGATCTGGATTTCGTTGGGTAGGAGAGGGGATCGAGTTGGGAGGAGGAGAAATGAATGAATGCGTAGGGTTTGGTTTGGATTCCGTTTCCGCTCAATATTTTCTTCAGCCGACGCTGGGCCGCTGGGCCAGTTGCACTTGTTGTTGGATTTGGTGGACTTATGTTTTCTTTTCCCGCGCGAATTACGACACTGATTGAGATACTCCTACTAGATACATGCGCGAACAGTCTCGTGTAGTGCAATTTCAATCCAACGAACTATATATGTATGTATGTATGTATCAACTCCATCGAGTAATAATACACATCATGCTTGCTTGAACTAGCTAGTTCATGTTCCAAAATGTAAAGAATGGATTGGACATATCCCATTTGGGTTTGGACTCTGATTCAGTTCTAGGTTTGTCGCCGCGCGGCCGCCAACCCGGGTTCGCCATGTTGTGCTTCTGCCTAGACGGCCCATACAAAAAACTGCTTGTCAGCGCCCAGATCACGCAGGGACTTGGGCGAGGATGATAAGATGCACAAAAGACGCCGATGCTTCCGAATGCCGCGCTGACCATGGCGCTCTTGGTTCGGCCGTTGCCAACCTCGAAACTAAGCGCCCAGGTGTAATCGTCCTAACCACAACGAGTGCGGTCCCCGTCGTAGACAAAAGGCTCGTTCCTTTAACCTCCGGCACCTTCGATGGCCTTAGCTCCGCACTCTACATTGGCACCACCCACTACAGGAAAATTGACATACGCTGACGGCATGGATCCTACGCCGACGGCTTTTTCTCGGGGCCATCGGCATACAACCGCCCGGCGGTGTTGGCTGAGAATGGCCTCTCCCACCATCCATCTTGAGGGAGTACATGATGGCGTCATGTCGACATCAATGTTGTCGGCATAGATTTTGTTCTTTGTCGACCTAATCATACTTCTGTTCTTATTTATTTATTTCCCTAAATAATTTGAATATAGTTATATTATTTAAACAAATAAAATGGAGTGATGCTCAATTAGCGGTATCCCCACCCCGGCCCGCATAAAATATGGTCCTGTTCGACAAACTATGCGGTGGTTAAGGCCATGACCTAGCTCATTTCGCTTGAAATCCATATAACTTCCTTCGTGTAAGCTCAGTTTTGTGAAGGTTTTTTTTTTGGAAATACGGCCATAGTCCATGTTCCTCGCAACTAGGTCACATAAAATGATGTTGCGCGTTGGTTTTCCATATTGACTTCACGCATACGGAATGAAGACAAGTAGGAAGATTTTGAACGTATATGGGGAACTCCGTCGTGGCGGGAAACGGAAGGAATCTTGGGAGCATATTGGCTGATCCTTGTTACCACATGATCCTATGACCGAACCAAGCTCAAATGAAGGCATCAGTCCACTATTGTGTCCGAGTAAAAGCTGTAGATCGTGCGATCAATAGATCAGGGTTTCTCTGGAGCTTCAGAGTCCGATGTGTGGCGTGGTGGGGTTTCTATGGAGCTTCAGAGTCTCCGACGAGTGGCGTGGCTATGCCGACAGCCGTCGGCATAGTTTCTGACAGTCGTGAACTAGCGTCAACTAAGGATAGATCAATACCGATGGCCACACGTAGTCGTCGCCGTTGACCGTATGCCGATGTCTAGAGGGGAGGCGCCGACAACGCTATGCAGACGGTCGGGAATCATCTTTGCCGGCTGGTTTTTCAGTGACCGACATGGTTGGTCGGCAATACCCGTTCCTGACCGACCTTCCGCTGTTTTCCCAACCCACACGTATGGCATTCAGTTATGCAGAGCATGGAGTGTAGATGAGCCCAATTGCATAGTTGTACGAGTCGGTCGGGAACACGACGTCGGTTTTGGTCTCATTGAACCCACGACCCTTGCGTCAAGGGAGAACCCAAGTGTAGCCGCCCCCTACTCAATATTTCGATTCCTTTGGTGTTTGTTCATATTTGACCGAAATTTCATTAAATTTTGCAAATTTATACCAGAAATGCCCATACTCCCTTGATTTGCCCCCGCTCGTACATTTTTCTGGGTCCGCCACTGCTTTGCGTGTTTTGAGGACCACGTGGTGGACGGCGGTGGATGTGTCCACATGATGATGTTTAGCGGTGGGAGAAGAACCCTTGCCCAACAGGGAGTGTGGTGAAGCGGCGTTGGCGAGGAGCACAACTGCCAATTTCGCAATGGATGGGGATTTGTTTCTTTTTTGGACGGCTAGCTCTTTCCGATCTACCGCTTCATGCAGTCAGGCGACTTGTATTTTATTTATTTGTGCCGGTGATGTTAAATTTTCGATGGATTCTTTCTTTCTTTCTTTTGGTTCACGTGACAGTGGTATGTCAAAATATTGCGATGGCTCGCGCGAGTACGGAAAGGAAGGAAATTAAAGGGAAGGGAGGCCGATGGATCGTTTTGGCTGAGCTGATGGAGCACGCGAAGCAATTAAGCGACAATTGATTGGCTCTCCAGCCTGGCGTCACGCGAGGAACGCTCGCGTTGACCAAGCGACGATGTGTGTCGCTCGCACGCACGGGCTGGCTCGCGTTGCTACCAGTGTTGACGCGCGCGGGTCATTCTCTCTCTGCAGGAGCGACATATTGCGCCCTCGAATCGGACGCGTGGAGTAATCGCGCAAAGCCCAACTAAACAAGTAAAACGTATGGGCCTACGCGACCGCCTCTTCCTCCGGATCCTACGCGTGGAGTAATCGGACGCGTGGAGTAATCGCGCAAAGCCCAACTAAGCCTGGCTCCATGTGGTTGGACTCCATGTCGTCCAGCGAGCCGATGGGCTCATTCATTTGACGCGGTCACCATCAGCGCGCGCGTGTCGCCGCCATCGACGCAGGACGCGTCCCGCTCCCGCGCTACGCCGGGGAGGAATCCGAGGATGACGGTAGCGGGCACCGGCGCGACGATCGGAAGAGCTACGAGTCGGGGAAGGAGAGGCGCAAGGGCATCCCATGGACAGAGGAAGAGCACAGGTACACATGCTGCATGTCTCCAATTTCCACGACCATGTCAATTTTTAGATTCTTCTTGGTGTATGTCTCGTATTTCCACGAATTGGCTGACCATGCCAAGGATTGCATCTGCCATGTCAAGTTTTAGATTCTTCTTGGTGTAATTGGGAAGTTTCATGTGGTCGATCGCTCGCACTGATGGTGGGTTTTTTAAGGGGACAATCATGGCGTATTTATGTTACTATGTGCAGATTGTTTTTGCTGGGGCTGGACAAGTTTGGCAAGGGTGACTGGCGCAGCATCTCGCGCAACTTCGTCATCTCCCGGACGCCCACGCAGGTGGCGAGCCACGCGCAGAAGTACTTCATCCGCCTCAACTCCATGAACCGGGACAGGCGCCGCTCCAGCATCCACGACATCACCAGCATCAACGCCGGTGACGGCGTCCCGCAGCAAGGCCAGGCCACGAAGCACCCCGCTGCCGGGATGGGCATGTACGGCGGGGCGCCCATGGGCCACCCCGTCGCTGGTCACCACATGGTCCCCGCCGCCGCCGTGGGAACGCCGGTGATGTTCCCGCCGGGGCACTCGCCCTACGTCATGCCTGTCGGCTACCCGGCTCCCCAGGCGAAGATGCATCAGTAACCATGCCAATGCCACACTTACTCCACTTGCTTGGTGTTGCTTCTGCTCCCCAGCCCAACATGCATCGCCAAATGCCACACTTACACGAAGCAGATCAAGCGCCTGAAATGAACGATGTATAGAAGCATTTCTCCCTTGTTATTTCTCGAATCTCCTTGATTTGTTTTGTTTAGCCGTCCATCCGTCCCTGATCCTCTGTGTAACAGAGATGACTCTGAGTGGAGGGACGAAGGTCCGCGAGTAAGTAAGTAAGTAAGCATTTGCTGACTGTTGCAAGCGCCTGAATGATCACAGACCAGGGTAAAGGTTCAGGAAGGCGAATGTAATTAGCAGCAGCCTCCCCCGGTGTATCGATCCTTTGACCCTTGCGAGTTCGGACTGGAACTGATTTCCATTTGCCGGATGTAAATCACACTTTTGGCCTTTCTTCTCACAGTGGTGTGCTATTAGACGTCGATCCGTCTTGGAGTAGCACGGGCTGTTATTTGGGATTTTTTTTTAGAGAAGAGAAGCCCCAACGGGCTCCCAGTTTCATTGAAGAAACTAGGGTGTCAGTTATTATACAAAAATAAAAACGAACCATCCTTTACAAAGAAGCAGAACAACCTCTGCCACTTCCATAAACTGACTTTGAAACCTTACTAAAATTCTGAAAAAACTGAACCAGGTAACTAGACAATCTTAAGGCTCATACAAATCACTATAAAGATACAGGATGACAATACATACACAGGTTACAATCTACTACAGTAGACTTCCAGGAGATGCAATTTTTAACTTTTCATCGGGAGAGGACCTAGGACATCACGCAGCTATCCGACAATCGCTCGTGCTATTTGTGCCATTCTCGTAGCTCCCTGTAGTAGACACTTACATAGTCCATTTTTCTGCAGTTTTGCCCATTTGTTAACAAGATTATAAGCAAAAAGAATAACATTATTAGGATCCCCAGACCGTATTCTTTGAAAGCAAGATTTAGTTCTCGTTTTCCAAATAGCCCAGATCCTATCATAACATCTCTACCAGAATAAACATTGAACCAATCACGGTAAAGATCCCCGAAACCAGAAGGCATGGAATTGATACCCAACGCCACACTAACCACATTCCAAATATAATTTACAGATGGCACAAAAAGAACAAATGTTCTTGAGTCTCACGTCCATCGCAAAACTCGCATAGTTCTAATTTCTTCCACCCTCTTTTTTAGTAAATTTTCTTTGGTCAGAATCCTATTTCTGATCACCAGCCAGCAAAAAACTTAGATCCTCAAAGGCATTTTGTGGGTCCACAAAGCTTTATGAGGAAAGTTCGTGTTTTTAGCTATTAGGAAGGAATACATACATTCTACGAAGAAAGCACCCGATTTAGTTAACAACCAAGAAACTATGTCTGGTTCATCAGTCAAACTAACTTGACTGCAAATCGCCACTAAATTGGTCCACATGTCTTTGGTTTCTTCCCTTAGAAACCTCCTAAATTTTAAGAAGGAAAGACCTCTAGTTAACACAGTATTCACTATGACATTATGGCTATAACAAAGATTATATAAGCGGGGGAAACTTTGACAGGGAGGCTTGTGACCGATCCAACTGTCCTCCCAGAAACGAGTTTTCCTGCCATCGCCAATAACTCTTTTGCAATAACTATAGAAAGTATCCTTAATAGACACTAAACCAGACCAAAAATGATAGTGTGCAGGACTTGGTCTACTTTGAGTAAAAGTATCATTTTTAGGTATTTTGCTCTAACCAAATCTTGCCGGGGACCCTCTTCATTGTCTAACCTACAAATCCATTTACAAAGAAGGCTAACATTCTTGAGGTGTAAATTTGTCACCCCAAGCCCCACCCCCCCCCCCCCCCCCCCCCCCCGCGCGAACTTTGGTCGGTAAACATCAACCCATTTCACTAAATGGTTAATGTGCACATTTTTCTTTTCTTGCCAAGGCATATGGGCCTTAAATAAGTCACATCTTTTCAAGACCACTTTTCGCATAAGAGAAAAATGAGATCATGTAACTAGAACATTACTAAGCGAAGTGTCAATCAGAATAAGCCTAGTCCCTATCGAAGTAAGATTACCTTTCCAGCTAGAACTTTTCTTCTCTACTTTATCTTCGGGACCCCAAAATATCTAAATGAGAAATCTCCTTTCTTACAAGTAAAGATATGTTAATACATATTTTGTGTATCTATTGCATTAGCAAAAAAAAACGAGACATCGCTTTTATGAAAAAAAATAATTTTTAGACTAGTAAGCTGCTCAAAGATACACACAATAAATTTAAAATTCCTAGCACTCTCTAAATTATCCTCAAACATGAAAATTGTGTCGTCCGCATACGGTATAATAGCTACTCCATCATCCATCAACTCAGTTGCTTGCCCAGTAATTAAATAACTTTATTGAGATCTTTTCGTTAACACAGTCAAGACTTCAACGACAATATTAAACAAGAGAGGAGAGAAAGGGTCCCCTTGCCTTAGACCCTTTCTAATTTGAAAGTAAGGTCCTAAAATATCATTAACCATGATACAAACCATGCCATTGTTAATTACTGCTTTGGTCAAGTTTACAAACTGTATCTGGAAACCTTTCATATCTAGAATCGAGAACATAAAGTCCCAATTTATTTTATCATAAGCTTTCTTGAAATCTACCTTAAAACACTCTAGATTTCTTTTTCCTATGCATATAATGTAAAGTTTCATGTAAAATGGTTACACTATCCAAAATAAAACGGCCTTTCATAAAAGTAGATTGGATAGTAGAGATGAGCATACAAATAGCTCTATTGTTTATTACTTTAGTAAAAAAAATTAAAGATTACATTAAGTAAGACCTTTAGCTAGCCAAATAACAATGACATAGTTCAAGCGTTGGATATCCAAATTACCCTTGTAGAAATCCATGAACAAAGATAAAAGATCCAACTTAATTAGATCCCAAAACTTTTGGAAAAACTCTATGGGAAACCCGATCAGGAGCCATGTTGTGCTTCATATAAAACACTACTATTTTTATGTCCTCCAAGTTAAAAGGTTTATTACAAATCTCTTTATCTACATCATCAAGATCAGTAGGAAGAGGAATATCCGAAAACTGCAAACAGAGGCCGAGCTACATGTAGCCCTTTATTTTCAAAAATTCGAAAATCATACTTTCAAGTTTTAAAAAAATCTGAAAATAAATCCTGGATGTAGACAATGATGAAATCTACAAACATGCAAAATCTCAATGTGAAATTCTTTGTATTGTAGACTATACAAAAATGACAAAGTATGACAGGTTTTATAGTTTTGAAATGTGCACTATTCATTATTCTCATATCAACACATTTATCATTTTTGTGTAGCCTAAAATTATAATAATTTCACATTGAGATTTTACATGTTCGTAGATACCATCATTGGCTACATCCAGGATTTTTTTCAGAATTTTTTGAAATTTAAAACTATGATTTCTGAATTTTTAAAAATAAAGTGCTACATATAGCTTGGCTTTCATTTGTCCACTCTCGAGGGATATCCAACTATACAGGTAGTAAATCCACCGGACCAAAAAGATTTTTGCAAACTATGATGCATAAGCTAGTATATTTTGATCACCTTCGGTCGTACCATGCATCCTCCTGGCATAATCAAAAAAAAAAACACTTACGTTTAAGACCACTAGCTTTGATCATAAAGTATCTAGTATTTATATCCCATTCACATAAATCTCTTTCTTTTGCTTTTTGTAACCACTTAGTTTCTTCTTCTCGGAGAATATGATTTAATTTATTCTATAAATAGCATCTACGGTCATAGTCAGCAATAGATAAACCTGCTAACTCACTTTGCTCATCAAGATAATCAAGTTGCATGGAAATCGCATCTCTCTCTCTCTCTCTTTTATAAATTCCCCCTCAATATTTAGATTTCATCTTTTAAGTACGTAAGAAGTTTAGCAAAACCGTTATGAAATCTATCTAAATTACTTTTGCCCTTATGATTATGTAACCAAACATTAGAAAGAATTTCTACCAGATCAGGTCGCATAAACCAACAGAGCTCGAACTTAAACATCTTGTGAGGTACATCTTGATGCACTCTCGTGTCTAATAAAAGAGCCACGTGATCAGAGACACTTCTAACTAGTGTTCTGGCCGTGATAAGAGAATATTGCAACTCCCACTCAAAGGTATCATAACTCTGTCTAACTGGACAAAAATAGAATCTCTTCGATTAATTGACCACCTAAAACATCTTCCAGAAAGTTCTATTTCTTTCAGACTCCGGTGCTTACTAATCGAATCAAAAAGATTAGTCCAACGAGACTCTTTTAACTTTGTTTCCCTGAGAATCTCTTCTAATAATGCTAAAATCACCCACAGGCATAAAAGGAAAATTATTACAGTTAAGAACATTTACGAGTTCTACTAGAAATTCCGGTTTATCTTTCGAACAAGATGCACCATACACATTAACAAGGTTCCACTTAAAATGTGTTTCCTTCCCACTAAAACCATTCTTGCGAAAAAAAATACAAAAAATACAAACATTAACTTCGAATATATCCTTCATAACCCCCATAAGGAGCCCACCAGATGCATCTATGGATGATTATTATTATTTGGGATCTTACTTTTTATTTTCTTCAATTATCTGAAAGGAGATTTGCATGAGACGGATGTTCAGTTATGTGCAGTCATCTAGCTGGTATAATGATTGTGGTGCACAAGTACTGAAATGTTGTCATGTGGTTTCACCGTAGTACCCATTATTTACGCATGCGATGAGTCTGTTTATACATAAGCCGGTTTGGTGTTTCACCACGCCCTACATTTTTTATTTTGCGAAATTAAACAATTCCCAGTTACTAAAGATACATTGGTGTGATTGCAAATAGAAGTCCAATATCAAATATGTAAAATATGCAATGGTTTGGCTACAAAGAGTACACATCTTAAACATTTTCAATTCACGGTATTTTTTTATACTTCCACTAATATCCATAAGAAGTGTTGGGGTTTAATTTCAAATTTAAACTAAACCCATGAGATTTATTATAGATCGGACGGAGTACATAATTCCTCAAATGAAAGACGGAAGTATGTCTATTCTCAATTTTGAAGAATTAATTTACGACATCCATCTAATTAAAATCTAGCATAGGATATGAATGTATATTGCACCTCACTATCAACGTGTTAACCAACAAACAACTAATATTATGAACTCTAAAATGGGAAAACAATTATATCAATGTCGTCTCCAATGTGGCACATTTTTGTGCAAATAGAAGAGATCCCCATTTTTTTGAAAAAAAGATACATTAATATTAATAAGATATCAATTATATCTTACCTTTGCAGCAAAATAATATCACAAACTAGTCGAGCCATCAATGACACAGAACCAAAAGGATAAAAACAAAGGGCAAGCAGAGAAAAACCTCAACCAAAGTGGCTTGCAATTCGCCGTGGCATGAAGCAACTGAAACAACTAAGAACGCGACACTAAAAGAGTATATCCAATAACATGCCTCTAGGATGGGAAAGATGTACAAGCTTTATTCAGGTCATGACTTTTACCCTGAAGAGAGTCCAAGCATTCTGTAGACAATGCTTTGCACAAGTAGCGACTACAAGCCCGTTACTGTTGGATACAACCCACGATGGTCGAACGTAGGGTATTCACCCCATAAATCAAGACTCGCTACTCGAAGAGCACCACTAGGAAACAACGCCACCGTGTGTTGCCACCCCCACTTGCTAAGAACACTACTGAAAGATCGATCACCAGGCTCATAGTCATTGTGCACACTGCTTTGACATGGATATTGTGATAACCCCAAGTGAAGGGGATAGTTTTAGAACATCTCAATATGGAAGTATAAGGTATCAAACCACACTAGCAAAAAGCTAAAGCTATTTATTCTCTCAAACTATAGTCACAATTCTAGTTTTCATTAAAGGAATGCGATATGGAAAGCTCCTATATCAATTTATTTTTTGAAGTAATAAGAACCCAAATTTGTGTTTGTGAGGATGGAACCTAGGTGGCATCCACTTCCCTAACCAAGCAAGATAGACTCTCTCTTTATCATAATTCTAGTTATCTATGAAATAAAACTAAAGATACAATGGATATTTATTAACTTGATACTTGAAAGTATAATGCAACAAAGTAGTAAATGTGAAGAAACTGAGAGATGATCAAATCATCTAGACTACAAGAGGATATGTTGAAGGTTTATTCTTATTTATAAAGTGTACTTGAGCTCATGAGTTCACCTGATCTCTCTATCTCTATCTATCTCTCCAATCAATCGTAGTGGCGTACTTGTCAGAAATGAATCGTACACAACTGTCATGCCATAAACTCATGGGAAATATGTCCCAAAACATGAGGTTGAGAACTATAATACCCTTAATGCGCACTTATGTCACTAGACACAAGTATTTTGTTCCCT
This sequence comes from Lolium rigidum, assembly GCF_022539505.1. Classification (NCBI taxonomy): domain Eukaryota; kingdom Viridiplantae; phylum Streptophyta; class Magnoliopsida; order Poales; family Poaceae; genus Lolium; species Lolium rigidum. Next base: position 24,790,298 of record NC_061510.1, on the reverse strand, counting down.
CTTTATCCCTAGATACACGTATACCAAAATGCCTGAGTGTTATTCATGTCACTTAGAGTTGCCATTTATGTCACTTGGCTACTTTTCCTAATACCACAACAACAAACACATGACATGCTCGCCATTCTTCTGCACTTAACATAATGAATTACAACTATTAAATATCGGGTGGAGCTTTAAATAGGTGCAACCCTTGATGACTGGATTTCCTGCACAACAATAGGATAATTGTTGTACAAACAACAACAAATATATCCCTAAAGTATCGTCCATAAGAGTTATGTGTTTTGGAACTACAGACAGCCGCAAGTACGTTGTCAACGGAGCCACGTTCGTACCCAAATCTTGGAAATAACCTATTCTATCAGTGGCTATGGATTTACTATATCCAACCGGAGATTTTAAGTAATACTGAACTAACAACGATAGTAAAATAAAGTAAATTAAATGATGAAAGTAAATAATGCATGCGAATAATGTTAGAGAGAACTGCAATGGGATTTAAGGCGCTCATGCGGAGTTGTAGATTCACCACTAGCTAGCATTCGTAAAATGTAAATAATATGTAACATGCCTTGGTTAGTTGTGTATACAGGTAGGGGTCCCTACAAGGGTGTGATCATATAGTATATGCAACACACCCCACATAATCACCACTAGACCTTCTATCTAAGCAAGTTGATGAAGACTCTAGTGATTAAGGATCTCCCTGTGGTTATGGATATCCCCTCTGTGGATATCCCATTTATCCCATGTTAGTACAAGGCATCGGAGGCAGCGGATGTTGTCACCGCGCCCTTTTTTCACTGACCGCGCACAACGGTAACTTCGCCCAATGTCTCATAGGGCGAAGTATTGTGTGGTCGACTTCACACAATCCCATTGGATAAAGTTACTAAACACTCATATAAGAGAAAAGAAATCATAATCATCATTCAATTCATATGCATGCTAGGGTTTCTCTATCTACCCAAGAACTAAAGATACTAGTCATATCTGGAAGTACAAGACATCATGATAGCAACAATATAAAGGGTTGAGATAATGATGGAATGAATACTACAATTGGCTTTCGATTATAACAAGTTGAATGTATGGATTGATGACGAGCGCGTAGATTTTGATGGTATTGATGGCGTGGCCTCCGTGTTGTTGAAGATGGTGGTGATGAAAGTGGTGTGGCGCCCAGGCTCCACGGTGGATGCAGCTAGGGCTCTCTTCTTAAATACCCGCCTCCTAGAAGTTGATTCGACGGACACTGGGAGTTCCGGCTAGATCCGCCCGCACCCCTTCACAAAGGAGCTTCGGCTTGACGCTATGGAGTCAATGGAGGATGGTACGGGAGTGCATTACGACCCTCCCCGTCATACGGTTGTCCGTTAAGTGCGGAGATGCCTTCCGGATTTTCAACTTCATTTTCAAATGAACTCCAATTGGGATGTTCTTCAGCTCTTTAGATTCATACGAACGAGGGATACAAAACAATCGTCTTGGATCTTCATTATATGATGCTGCAAAATATCACTTTTCCACCCTCCATATGAATAAACCTCCTCCTACCTCCTTTCACCATGCTTTATTTATAAATGTGTAGAATACCTATTGACACATCAAAGACAAGGAAAAATACATTTGCTGCAGTAGAAGGTGTACTCGGATTGGTTCAAGCAACTTTGGTGGCTGCTCGTGGATCTGCCGCAACAACCCCATGTACTGTTTTCACGGTCCCTTTCCTGTTGTGCTTTGTCGACTCGTGCTTACTTCACTGTATTTCTGGCGTCACCATCTCGCGGAGGGTCTCGCGCCGCCGTAGTTGGTCGAGGACTATTTTGTCTTGGAGCGCTCTCGGGTTGCGGCATACTTGATCCTTGTAGTGTTGTCCCCATGATTCCTACTCTTGCCATGGCCATATTATACAATGCTTCCCTGGGATCTCCCACGGGTGGTTTGGATGCTAGCATGAAAGCATGTGTCGCCAGATATCCTGCTTCCGGCGTTTTTGGGATGATGTGCCCTCTCGTGTCTATTGACATAAAGGACATGTCGAGGTTCTGAATCAGGTTCTCACTTTCATGCTTAGGCACGTTTGCTAGCCGAGATCTTCCTCTTGCACGGTCGTCTCTATGGTTGTCTCCCGACGTTCCTGATTGTCGGCTCAGTTCTGCCCTACGCGCACTTGACGCAGAAGCTGCGGCTTTCCTTGCTTCGAGTACTCTTCTCTATTTCTCTAACTCTCGTCCGGCGCGAGCGAGTTTATATTGGTATGCTTGCAATACTTCTGGTGTAGCCGTGGTGGTCATCGGCTCCGTGCCACCCATAGCCCTCTGAGCTCCTATATCAATTTATTTTTGAAATAATAAGAACCCAAATTTGTGTTTGTGAGGATGGAACCTATGTGGCATCCACTTCCCTAACCAAGCAAGATAGACTCTCTCTTTATCATAATTCTAGTTATCTATGAAATAAAACTAAAGATACAATGATATTTATTAACTTGATACTTGAAAGTATAATGCAACAAAGTAGTAAATGTGAAGAAACTGAGAGATGATCAAATCATCTAGACTACAAGATGATATGTTGAAGGTTTATTCTTGAGCTCATGAGTTCATCATTGGCTACATCCAGGATTTTTTCAGAATTTTTTGAAATTTATAACTATGATTTCTAAATTTTTAAAAATAAAGTGCTACATGTAGCTCGGTCTTCATTTGTCCACTCTCGAGGGATATCCAACTATACAGGTAGTAAATCCACCGGACCAAAAAGATTTTTGCAAACTATGTTGCATAAGCTAGTATATTTCGATCACCTTCGGTCGTACCATCCTCCTGGCATAATCTAAAAAAATACACTTACGATTTAAGACCACTAGCTTTGTGTAATATCCCAGTATTTGGGGTTACAAAAATAGAGGAAACAGATGTGTGCATTGCATTCATGCATAGAAAATCCGGGGAATTTTCGCGCTTTTGTTTAAAAATATCAAAGTGATCGAGATTTCTCTTGCATCGGTGGAATTGAGTTAGTCATCGATGTGAGTGAGACAAATTTCTACATGACCTTTGTGAATTCATGTGTTTTCGGGAGAACAAATTTGAATTCAAATTAAATATGGATACTATGAATTCAAATAAGAATTTGAATTCTAAACAATTATATAACATACAAAGTAACAACAAATATAAATAAGAATCAAATATTACAAATAATATTTCACATAAGTATTTCCTTTACAACATTTATTGAATATTACATGTTGGAAAAGAAATAGAGGATTACAAAGATAATAAAGATTGAATTCCTAAATCTAATCTTGATCTCCTTATTCTTCATCTCCTGTAAAAGAAAGAACAACAAAAACTAAAGTCACACCCAAAAAGAATTAATACACTTGGCAGTGAACAAAATAAAGGCTAAACAAGGATAAGCAACAACTCAACCGTAGCTTGCATAAGAAGGAGAAAGACAAATTGGCAACTAGCTAGGGGAGTGCACTTGGACAAGAAAGAGAGGAAGCCGTAGCTTGTACTAGAGGTGAAGGAACCAACATGTAACTTATCCATTCAGTGCTAACTACCAAGCAGCTCTATCACCACATGCAACCTATGTGTTGTCACCACCACAGCAGCCACTCAGTAGTATAAAATCACGGCTACAACAACCAGCCGAAGCATTTGCCTCTCGCAACAACCAAATCAGTACCAACCTATCCTTGAGCATATACAAGGATTATCAGCTCAGCTCACAGACAAGAACCCTATCCAGTACTAGAAGAACCAGCCTTAGAACAGGAGAAAGCTATCAAGAGTAGATCAGCACATTCTTAGCAGTCATCCATCCATCCATCATCCACCAGTAAAACACACCAAGATCCATTAGAGGAACAACAAGAATAGCCAAACCTGCCACAAAAATATATTGTTAGATCTTTGGAAATATACAAGCAGCGAGGAGGAGCAGGCTATCCACAAGAAGCAGGTTATTCGGAATCCACAAGACCAAGCTACTCTACAACAGCAGGTTGTTCAACAACAAGTTAAGAATAGCATTTGTTCATAGCAGCATATAAGGGGAAGAGGGAAATAGTGAGACAACAACATATAGGACAATATCTATCTGACGATCCTATGATCTTTAAGCACAAGAAAATACAAAGTAAACTGGGATGAAGATTTCTCCTAGTCCGCACAATAATACTCATGCAAGCTCATCACGGATAATTTGGAAAGCCAAATCTTAGTATCCGCCCGTAGAGGAATCCGTAGCTTCAGTTTTCACATCACGAGTCGGGCTAAGAAATCAAGACAAATATCTATTCTTATCACTTTAACTACCTAGGCATAGAGTTGTCCAAATATTGGACATACGTGGCACTCACAAACAGTATCACATGATCAGATCGTATATATGCATGATTCGATGACCACCAGCAACAACCAGTAATTAACGCATAATTAACCAAGAACATTAGAACCCATCTAACTAATTATTTAATTGACCAAGAAATAGTTTACATAAGCTATTGTTATCTTGTGAACATCAAAACAAATCCACACAATTAATTACAGCAAGTAAATACTCTAGGAACACTAAAGAAAACTTCACCAGGAAGAAACACAACAAGAAAATATCAAATAGCTACTTATATCATGTCTATGTATGAACTAGGAAAGTAAAATTAGCTCAAGCATATTATCCAGTACACTCTTACTTGCATGAAAAGATTTACTTGTCATATCTTTGATTACACAACAAACCAAACCTATATAACTCACACATATATTGCATCACCTATTTCTCGTATACGGATTGTCGAGATCTGTTCGTTTGGATCATATGCATCATAGGATGCATATAATCATATTATTTGTAGTAGTTCCTTTTATATTCCTTCCTAACCATAAAATCTACTAGAACATGTACGTACTACTCACAGGGCTACATTGATAGCATTTGTCAACAACATCATCTTATACTCCAGGAACCTATCTAGCAATTCAACCATCTAAATTCAAAATCTTATAACCATTTGAATGATGTAACAAGATCAAATCCCTAGTTTCTATCCAAATCCTAATGTGCTAGAATGACCTGAACATGTAACCAATATTTAGAGTTAGATAGACATCAAGACCACCACCAGGACCTAGATGAATCATAACTTGTCGTTGTACATACAAATCCAATTATATAGTAGTAGAAACAAATCTCTAGGAGATCAATAGCACCACCCGATTTACACACATCATTACGGATCCATGCCGCGAACCGGGACAGAACCATCACTGCCCAATCACCGGATCGCATGACACATTACGGAGAGATAGAGAGGAGGAGAAATAGCTCACCGAGAGGTAGGCTACGCTGTAGTCGCAGGCGGCGGATCACGCGAAGAGGAGGCGAGGTCGACCCGGGAACCGGGAGGTGGACGTCGGCGTTCGGGTAGTGGAGCTGGGCTCGAAATTGAGATTCGAGGAAGTCGACGTGGAGCAGCACGAGCAGCCGGAGGCGCTGGCGTGGGGCACCAACGCCGGCAGCCCGAACCAAACCCAAGTCTAGGGTTAGGCGCGGGAACGAGGATACGTCACGGTGAAGGGGAACTGGTGGAGGAAACCCGGGGCGGAGCCTCTCCGACAGGAGGTGGCGACGGATATGCCCGGCGGCGGCCGGAAGGGCAGGTGACGGCGGCACATCGCGGGCGTGAGGAGAAGGTCGAGTGCAGGTGGGGAATTTCCAGCGAGAGAGAAAATAAAAACGATAGAGATGAGAGACGAGGGAAGTGAGCTATGCTAGTCTCATACGTGTACGTGTACGTACATGATCAGGCGTGTACGTTAGTACTACCCTGGAAGCAATAGATTTAGCCCAACCTCAAATCCTTTAGTTCGTACATATATGTGCTAATTGGTCCCAAATTAAATCTAAGCCTAATAACGAACCTACCAAATGTATGCCATGTGTCCCTATCTAAGTTAATAAAATTAGAATGTGTAGCATACTTACATTACCGCATCTATGGTACCTATCTTTTTACAGATTAAATAAAAATACTTAAGAATAAATATAAATTCTTTTCTAATCTAAATATGTCATGAAACTTATTTAGTTAGCAAATAAATATTAACATTTTAATACCAAGTTTCACTATAATATTAAAGCCATAAAGTTCTAAATGCAATTCTAATTACTTTGAAATTCCTAAATTAATATTCAATAACCATTAAGAATCTCTAGTTGAATTTCTAAATGTAGGAAATATTATTTCAACTTTAATCATGTAATTCATGTAATAAACTCAATATGTGATTTTTAATAATATAGTAAAACCTAACCTTAATAATTGTCCTTTAAACCTAAATATAATATGAGTTGCTATAACTCTATTTTCTAAAATCAATAATATGAGTTTGCACTTATATATGAAGACACACAAACTATACAACACTTTAAGTCATACTCTTATACCTTTGAGCCAAATGAAATTGTTTTACTTACTTTGCGTGACCATGTTAGGACCTTTATGATTGGACCTTAAGTATGAGGTTGATATTAGACCCATGTTTGATCATAGGTAAACATTCGTCCTAAATTACCAATTTGATCTTATACCGTAAATGGGTCATACCTTGTTAGTTGTATCATCCAATACCGTACCATTCGAAGCTTGATACTAAACCTATTAACCATTAGTAATCATCCCTAGTCCAACTCAACTAAGTTGTTACCACTTACTAATAGTGTCTTCTTATTGGATAAGTTTCATATACCTTATATCTAAGCCATAGCCTTGGCTTATGAGTAGATTTTAAGTGTTTATCCTTGATTGAATAGTATTCATTTCCAAATCATATACCTAGTTAAACACATTGACTTGCAAGTCAACCTTATCACATCAACCACTTACCTTGAGAGTTGTTGATTACATATCCTTAACCACAATATATGAAACCTAGGACTTGCCATTGCTAGAAGATTTTGAACCCATCTTGTTTAAAGACCCATCTAATAATTACTCAATGAATCCAAGAGCAAACCCTACAAACTATAAGCCTTAATTTAAATACTTCTTATTGATTGAATAGTATGTTCTTCAAAAGTTATTCTTTTGAAGTAAATAAGGAGTAGCCATCCAACCAGCTTTATAGGACCTATAAACCCTAGCTAGCTATCACCATCAAGGTATACCAACCTTGATAGCACCCATGTTTAATGAATTGCCTAAGATGTGCTTCCAAACTTGTTAGAATCCATCTAATACTTACTCCAGAAACTAGATGAAACCATAGTCAACCATAGAACTCCACAAGCCTAATTATCATACTTGTTCTTTATTAAAGAACATGTTCTTCAAAAGTTATTCTTTTTGAAGTATATGATAATTAATCATTAACCATGTCATATAGTGCTAACACCAACCACTATTCATTACATGTTAGGATTATACAAAATGTTATTGTTGTGTGCTATTAATGCTATTGTTATGATATATTGCAGCACATGATTATGATACCAAGTAATCACACCTGAATAAGAACCTTGTTTGTGAATCACTCTAAAAGTGCAACACACCCTGAACTAATCATTACCACTCACTAATCCTAAATCATCGGGGTTAGGTCACGCTTATAGCGATTGCATCTCATACTTATGCATTATTGCATCCTTGCCAATCTTTTAAACATCGTCCTTACCGGACGATGATGCTATTTCAGAATTTGGAGTTATTGCGTATCGAAGACCTTGCCTGCATAATCTTGCAGTCAAGAAAGGCAAGTTCATCACTTGCTCATGCCATTTGAGTATTTTTATCAAATTACTTGCAAAGTACTATGTTTATCACTATTGCATAAAAACCAAAACCACTATTTTCATAACTATGAATATGACTATGTGGTGGGCAATGGAACCATGGATTGTGTTGATATGGTGGAGGTTCCATTGCAAGGGTTTATATCCATCTAGGATTAAACAACAAATGTCGCCAGTGATTCTTGTGCCGTAATACCCGTGTTAACCATAAGATCTGGAGTGGGACAGAATAGTCAATTGTATTTCCACCTCTTGTACATCAACGGATGCGCTTTACCGTAGACCCTTGATCCAAGAGAGGACAAGTGGTACCCTTGATCCAAGAGAGGACAAGTGGTAGGGTGGGGGTCCCGATAAAGTCCCCACGGTAATTGCGGTCTATGATGGGTTGCAGCTGCCGGCGAAGGAGTTCATGGTAGAGACCTGAACTGTTGTCGTGGTCGGGGTCCATCCTTAACTGGAGTAAGAGGACCGGCGAGGACCCAGGGTCGGGGTTTGCAACAACGGGTGGGTGTGCGAGGTAGCGGAGGAATATGATTGGCTATGACCTTATACCGGGCCTCACACCATAGGAAGTGTGGACGGGAAGATCACCCGGTTGGCACCAAGGTTAAGATCTCTTATGGGTAAAGCAACACACCTCTGCAGAGTGTAATGAATCGTGACCTGTCACTCCCTGTTCCGGGATATGGAACTGCGAACGCGGCCGGAAAGGAGCTCCATGAAGTTCTAGTAAACCGGTGAAGGCTGACGGACATAGTTCTTCTGAATAAAAGCAACCTTTTGAAGAAATGGTTATGAAAACTTGCATTGGTATTAGACTTTCTGGTCTAATGCCATAGCTAGTGCATTAAACACCTCTTTCCTATAATGAACTTGTTGAGTACGCTCGTACTCATCCCACTCTTAAATCCCCTGCTTAGATATGGAGGCATAGAAGGAGGATCTTCAGTGCAACTCAAAGGCCGAGGAGTCAACAACTACTTCAAGAGACAGGACCATGTCAGAGGAGTCCGATACCACATCCGACAAGGAGAAAACCTAGATTAGCAGTAGAAGGGGATTAGCTCCGTGAACCTAGCTCCTACTTAGCTAGAATCTATTCATAGCCTCTATAGTTAGTTAAATACTCTACAAATAGAGTCCGTGATAAGATTAGACTACGAGTCGTTCTTCTGGAGTTTATTTGCAGTTTTACCTCATTGTAAAGTAGGAGGCTGTGATGATCTTATGTAAGAGAGTCAATGTTGTAATTCTATAGACATGCCTTGGACCCGCAAATGTTTCGTTGTACCACTCGAGCGATATAATACTAGTGGAACGGTGTTTCATTGGTGTTATATCAGACTTGCATACTACACCATGCAGTGGTATGCCGGGTCACCACAGTTGGTATCAGAGCAAATGCTTTGACCCTAGGATTAAAACCTTTAAAGGAGACCTATAGGATTGGTAGTGTCTATAGGAAGTTGTATTAGCTAATTCAACTATGCTAAACCCAAATTTTCTTATGACTTGAGATGGATATTCACTTGAGAATAATCCTGACACACTTAAGTCAACATTTCTTACCTATCTTTCCTAAGTGAAGCTAGTTAGCTAATCTTAAATATGTAGAACACCATTAAGTCCTTATAACAATAGATGAGTAGATCACAGTTGGTATACAATACATGGTAGTCCAAAGAGAGGATACAACCATAAGGAAGCTATCCTATTGGAAGATGTGTACCAACATATGTTATGATTAAGTAAAAGTTATCCAGAACTGTAATAGGAGTTATGTCAAGTGATGAAGATAATTAAGATATCCAAATAGAAGATGTAGACCCAGATAAGTAATGAGTAAGTAAAAATTATCTAGACATGTGAAATAATTGATAGTAAGCAAGTATGAGTCATATGAGGTTGTATAGACCATGATGAGTCAATCATGGGAGGTAAGTAAGAGAGATAGAAATAAAACATGTCTATTTACACAATAGTGATAGTAATCATATATGATTCACCTGAGAATCATTATGTGATGGAATAGAACATTATAAATACTTAGGAGGAGTACAATAAGAAGCCAAGTGCAAAACAATAGTGCAAGAATTGTGTTCCAAAAATATGGGAAGTGTGCCAAGCACATCATGACCATATGCTTATGGTAGAAACACTTAGAAGTATAGGAACTATATCCTAATAAATATGTATTCAGAGTAACCATATTAGAACTAGAGGTATCATACAAAATAGTCCTCAATAGCACTTATATATGGAATAATACTAAGTTAAGTAGTACTTCCAAAGAAAACTAGGTTAACCTTAACCATCCCAAACCATTTTGTTTCAAGTTTATCTCATTGCAAATGTGCAATTAAGGTAAAGGTTGAGACAAATAGTAGAATCCCATATATTCGTGCTAAGTATCACGAAATAAACCTATCTTATGTGGTGTTATATACTACACATCGGAGCCTGATGTTAGAGATGTCTTACTCAACTATTTTATTCGGGCTTACGATGATGTGTATTATAAAAGCACAAAGCTGGATTTTCTTGGATTTTATTGGATTTTCATTGATTGACTAGATCCATACATGAAGTTCGACTTTGATATGCAAATGCATGTTGCTATATCAAGTTCTTACTTGATGCTATAGATCTAGAGGGTAATAGTATTCGTGTGAGGAAGTGACGCATTCTGGAGATTCTATAGACAAGATGAAGCTCCATCAGAAGAAAGGAGTAAATTTGTGGGAAGCAACCACAATATTCAGAAGGAAGTACCAACCAAAACTCATGCTTTACCTCAACAGAGGAGTACTTTAGTACATAAGAAGCATGAAGGTGTGAAATATGATGACTGTGGAGTAGTAGAAATAGAACCATAGTCATTATGGAAGAGGGAATGCATGGGAAATCACTTAGGATACTATATTCATAGTGTCAGCTAGTGGTTTTCTTGCAAAATAAACCCTGAATGAAGGAAGATGATATATGAAACCATAGCAGATATAAGAAGACTATAGTTGATATCAGAAGACCACGATTGGTATAATATCAATACTACGAGATAAAGTAGAAGATGTCTCGTCCAGTTGATCAGAACCTATAATAGAATCCATTTTTAGATATCAAATAGTCACAGTTAGTATAATAACCACAGCTGGTATCAGTTGGTGTTACAAATAGTCCACGATTTAATTATTTGTATCAAGAAGTTGTGAACAAATAAAATCTTGTCAGCCAAATAGCTAGATCTATAAACATTTGGTCAAAGGATTCACATTGGATGTCCACAATTGGGTGGATACACCACAAGGATTCTTCACAAGACCTTAGAAGAATATAAACAATAAGCTACACCTAGACCAATATTCTAACCATCAGTCCAATGCTTGGAAGAAAAGGAGTTGAAGACCATAAGAAAACTCTAAGGGGTAGAGTAAAGATTGAGTTGGCTGTATAATAACTCAATACTTTAAGCTTGATAGAAGCAGAAGGTCTGAACTGAGAGGAAGTTCGATCTTATTTTCATAAGATTATCGAACATTACTTTCAGATGGATGTCAGACCAGAAGCCGAGGTTTATACCTCGAGGAAGTAAGAATCGGACTATAACTTGAGAAAGTGAGTAATATCTACTCAAAAGTACGGAAGCTCAAGTAAGTCATGGATAAAGAAGTTGAATTAAGGTGATATCAGATACCTAATAAAGCTCAAATAAGGCCAAAGACCGAAGGAAATAGACCATACCAGAATCACAGACTAATAGAATGATTCCTTTCATGGAACTTAAATAACCAAAAGAGTTATAGGTATCAATTATAAACCATGATTGGATGGACTATATAAGTCTAATCCATTATTAGAAAAATAAACCATCACGACCAATTCCATAGTTAGTACCTTACTAAGTACCATTATTGCACTTTTGGTAGTAAGGGAAAACAAAGACCTATTTAGCATTAGGAGTTTATTATCAAATTAGCCTCCAAATAAGACCAGCAGCACCAGAAGAAGTCTCAATCATTGAATCTTCAATGAGAAAGGAAACAAGCTTATAAAGTTGGAAGAAATCAAAGAATCAAAGTAAGAACCATGGTTCCGAGACAGATATTAATGGATTCCAGGAAGAATCTGGACAAGGGGTATATACAATTATATCCAGTAAGATCACCACGGAGTTCGAGAAAAGATATAGTCTGCACAAGTCAGATCCACACTCTGGAAACGTGAGAGAGATCAAACTTCGAGGACGAAGTTTAGTTTAAGGGGTAGAGACTGTAATATCCCAGTATTTGGGGTTACAAAAATAGAGGAAACAGATGTGTGCATTGCATTCATGCATAGAAAATCCGGGGAATTTTCGCGCTTTTGTTTAAAAATATCAAAGTGATCGAGATTTCTCTTGCATCGGTGGAATTGAGTTAGTCATCGATGTGAGTGAGACAAATTTCTACATGACCTTTGTGAATTCATGTGTTTTCGGGAGAACAAATTTGAATTCAAATTAAATATGGATACTATGAATTCAAATAAGAATTTGAATTCTAAACAATTATATAACATACAAAGTAACAACAAATATAAATAAGAATCAAATATTACAAATAATATTTCACATAAGTATTTCCTTTACAACATTTATTGAATATTACATGTTGGAAAAGAAATAGAGGATTACAAAGATAATAAAGATTGAATTCCTAAATCTAATCTTGATCTCCTTATTCTTCATCTCCTGTAAAAGAAAGAACAACAAAAACTAAAGTCACACCCAAAAAGAATTAATACACTTGGCAGTGAACAAAATAAAGGCTAAACAAGGATAAGCAACAACTCAACCGTAGCTTGCATAAGAAGGAGAAAGACAAATTGGCAACTAGCTAGGGGAGTGCACTTGGACAAGAAAGAGAGGAAGCCGTAGCTTGTACTAGAGGTGAAGGAACCAACATGTAACTTATCCATTCGGTGCTAACTACCAAGCAGCTCTATCACCACATGCAACCTATGTGTTGTCACCACCACAACGAGCCACTCGGTAGTATAAAATCACGGCTACAACAACCAGCCGAAGCATTTGCCTCTCGCAACAACCAAATCAGTACCAACCTATCCTTGAGCATATACAAGGATTATCAGCTCAGCTCACGAGACAAGAACCCTATCCGAGTACTAGAAGAACCAGCCTTAGAACAGGAGAAAGCTATCAAGAGTAGATCAGCACATTCTTAGCGACTCATCCATCCATCCATCATCCACCCAGTAAAACACACCAAGATCCATTAGAGGAACAACAAGAATAGCCAAACCTGCCACAAAAATATATTGTTAGATCTTTGGAAATATACAAGCAGCGAGGAGGAGCAGGCTATCCACAAGAAGCAGGTTATTCAGAATCCACAAGACCAAGCTACTCTACAACAGCAGGTTGTTCAACAACAAGTTAAGAATAGCATTTGTTCATAGCAGCATATAAGGGGAAGAGGGAAATAGTGAGACAACAACATATAGGACAATATCTATCTGACGATCCTATGATCTTTAAGCACAAGAAAATACAAAGTAAACTGGGGATGAAGATTTCTCCTAGTCTGCACAATAATACTCATGCAAGCTCATCACAGATAATTTGGAAAGCCAAATCTTAGTATCTGCCCGTAGAGGAATCTGTGCTTCAGTTTTCACATCACAGGTCGGGCTAAGAAATCAAGACAAATATCTATTCTTATCACTTTAACTACCTAGGCATAGAGTTGTCCAAATATTGGACATACGTGGCACTCACAAACAGTATCACATGATCAGATCGTATATATGCATGATTCGATGACCACCAAGCAACAACCAGTAATTAACGCATAATTAACCAAGAACATTAGAACCCATCTAACTAATTATTTAATTGACCAAGAAATAGTTTACATAAGCTATTGTTATCTTGTGAACATCAAAACAAATCCACACAATTAATTACAGCAAGTAAATACTCTAGGAACACTAAAGAAAACTTCACCAGGAAGAAACACAACAAGAAAATATCAAATAGCTACTTATATCATGTCTATGTATGAACTAGGAAAGTAAAATTAGCTCAAGCATATTATCCGTACACTCTTACTTGCATGAAAAGATTTACTGTCATATCTTTGATTACACAACAAACCAAACCTATATAACTCACACATATATTGCATCACCTATTTCTCGTATACAGATTGTCGAGATCTGTTCGTTTGGATCATATGCATCATAGGATGCATATAATCATATTATTTGTAGTAGTTCCTTTTATATTCCTTCCTAACCATAAAATCTACTAGAACATGTACGTACTACTCACAGGGCTACATTGATAGCATTTGTCAACAACATCATCTTATACTCCAGGAACCTATCTAGCAATTCAACCATCTAAATTCAAAATCTTATAACCATTTGAATGATGTAACAAGATCAAATCCCTAGTTTCTATCCAAATCCTAATGTGCTAGAATGACCTGAACATGTAACCAATATTTAGAGTTAGATAGACATCAAGACCACCACCAGGACCTAGATGAATCATAACTTGTCGTTGTACATACAAATCCAATTATATAGTAGTAGAAACAAATCTCTAGGAGATCAATAGCACCACCCGATTTACACACATCATTACGGATCCATGCCGCGAACCAGGACAGAACCATCACTGCCCAATCACCAGATCGCATGACACATTACAGAGAGATAGAGAGGAGGAGAAATAGCTCACCGAGAGGTAGGCTACGCTGTAGTCGCAGGCGGCAGATCACGCAGAAGAGGAGGCGAGGTCGACCCGGGGAACCGGGAGGTGGACGTCGGCGTCTGGGTAGTGGAGCTGGGCTCGAAATTGAGATTCAGGAAGTCGACGTGGAGCAGCACGAGCAGCCGGAGGCGCTGGCGTGGGGCACCAACGCCGGCAGCCCGAACCAAACCCAAGTCTAGGGTTAGGCGCGGGAACGAGGATACGTCACGGTGAAGGGGAACTGGTGGAGGAAACCCGGGGCGGAGCCTCTCCGACAGGAGGTGGCGACGGATATGCCCGGCGGCGGCCGGAAGGGCAGGTGACGGCGGCACATCGCGGGCGTGAGGAGAAGGTCGAGTGCAGGTGGGGAATTTCCAGCGAGAGAGAAAATAAAAACGATAGAGATGAGAGACGAGGGAAGTGAGCTATGCTAGTCTCATACGTGTACGTGTACGTACATGATCAGGCGTGTACGTTAGTACTACCCTGGAAGCAATAGATTTAGCCCAACCTCAAATCCTTTAGTTCGTACATATATGTGCTAATTGGTCCCAAATTAAATCTAAGCCTAATAACGAACCTACCAAATGTATGCCATGTGTCCCTATCTAAGTTAATAAAATTAGAATGTGTAGCATACTTACATTACCGCATCTATGGTACCTATCTTTTTACAGATTAAATAAAAATACTTAAGAATAAATATAAATTCTTTTCTAATCTAAATATGTCATGAAACTTATTTAGTTAGCAAATAAATATTAACATTTTAATACCAAGTTTCACTATAATATTAAAGCCATAAAGTTCTAAATGCAATTCTAATTACTTTGAAATTCCTAAATTAATATTCAATAACCATTAAGAATCTCTAGTTGAATTTCTAAATGTAGGAAATATTATTTCAACTTTAATCATGTAATTCATGTAATAAACTCAATATGTGATTTTTAATAATATAGTAAAACCTAACCTTAATAATTGTCCTTTAAACCTAAATATAATATGAGTTGCTATAACTCTATTTTCTAAAATCAATAATATGAGTTTGCACTTATATATGAAGACACACAAACTATACAACACTTTAAGTCATACTCTTATACCTTTGAGCCAAATGAAATTGTTTTACTTACTTTGCGTGACCATGTTAGGACCTTTATGATTGGACCTTAAGTATGAGGTTGATATTAGACCCATGTTTGATCATAGGTAAACATTCGTCCTAAATTACCAATTTGATCTTATACCGTAAATGGGTCATACCTTGTTAGTTGTATCATCCAATACCGTACCATTCGAAGCTTGATACTAAACCTATTAACCATTAGTAATCATCCCTAGTCCAACTCAACTAAGTTGTTACCACTTACTAATAGTGTCTTCTTATTGGATAAGTTTCATATACCTTATATCTAAGCCATAGCCTTGGCTTATGAGTAGATTTTAAGTGTTTATCCTTGATTGAATAGTATTCATTTCCAAATCATATACCTAGTTAAACACATTGACTTGCAAGTCAACCTTATCACATCAACCACTTACCTTGAGAGTTGTTGATTACATATCCTTAACCACAATATATGAAACCTAGGACTTGCCATTGCTAGAAGATTTTGAACCCATCTTGTTTAAAGACCCATCTAATAATTACTCAATGAATCCAAGAGCAAACCCTACAAACTATAAGCCTTAATTTAAATACTTCTTATTGATTGAATAGTATGTTCTTCAAAAGTTATTCTTTTGAAGTAAATAAGGAGTAGCCATCCAACCAGCTTTATAGGACCTATAAACCCTAGCCAGCTATCACCATCAAGGTATACCAACCTTGATAGCACCCATGTTTAATGAATTGCCTAAGATGTGCTTCCAAACTTGTTAGAATCCATCTAATACTTACTCCAGAAACTAGATGAAACCATAGTCAACCATAGAACTCCACAAGCCTAATTATCATACTTGTTCTTTATTAAAGAACATGTTCTTCAAAAGTTATTCTTTTTGAAGTATATGATAATTAATCATTAACCATGTCATATAGTGCTAACACCAACCACTATTCATTACATGTTAGGATTATACAAAATGTTATTGTTGTGTGCTATTAATGCTATTGTTATGATATATTGCAGCACATGATTATGATACCAAGTAATCACACTCGAATAAGAACCTTGTTTGTGAATCACTCTAAAAGTGCAACACACCCCGAACTAATCATTACCACTCACTAATCCTAAATCATCGGGGTTAGGTCACGCTTATAGCGATTGCATCTCATACTTATGCATTATTGCATCCTTGCCAATCTTTTAAACATCGTCCTTACCGGACGATGATGCTATTTCAGAATTTGGAGTTATTGCGTATCGAAGACCTTGCTCGCATAATCTTGCGAGTCAAGAAAGGCAAGTTCATCACTTGCTCATGCCATTTGAGTATTTTTATCAAATTACTTGCAAAGTACTATGTTTATCACTATTGCATAAAAACCAAAACCACTATTTTCATAACTATGAATATGACTATGTGGTGGGCAATGGAACCATGGATTGTGTTGATATGGTGGAGGTTCCATTGCAAGGGTTTATATCCATCTAGGATTAAACAACAAATGTCGCCAGTGATTCTTGTGCCGTAATACCCGTGTTAACCATAAGATCGCGGGTGGGACAGAATAGTCAATTGTATTTCCACCTCTTGTACATCAACGGATGCGCTTTACCGTAGACCCTTGATCCAAGAGAGGACAAGTGGTACCCTTGATCCAAGAGAGGACAAGTGGTAGGGTGGGGGTCCCGATAAAGTCCCCACGGTAATTGCGGTCTATGATGGGTTGCAGCTGCCGGCGAAGGAGTTCATGGTAGAGACCTGAACTGTTGTCGTGGTCGGGGTCCATCCTTAACTGGAGTAAGAGGACCGGCGAGGACCCAGGGTCGGGGTTTGCAACAACGGGTGGGTGTGCGAGGTAGCGGAGGAATATGATTGGCTATGACCTTATACCGGGCCTCACACCAAAGGAAGTGTGGACGGGAAGATCACCTGGTTGGCACCAAGGTTAAGATCTCTTATGGGTAAAGCAACACACCTCTGCAGAGTGTAATGAATCGTGACCTGTCACTCCCTGTTCCGGGATATGGAACTGCGAACGCGGCCGGAAAGGAGCTCCATGAAGTTCTAGTAAACCGGTGAAGGCTGACGGACATAGTTCTTCCGAATAAAAGCAACCTTTTGAAGAAATGGTTATGAAAACTTGCATTGGTATTAGACTTTCCGGTCTAATGCCATAGCTAGTGCATTAAACACCTCTTTCCTATAATGAACTTGTTGAGTACGCTCGTACTCATCCCACTCTTAAATCCCCGCTTAGATATGGAGGCATAGAAGGAGGATCTTCGATGGCAACTCAAAGGCCGAGGAGTCAACAACTACTTCAAGAGACCAGGACCATGTCAGAGGAGTCCGATACCACATCCGACAAGGAGAAAACCTAGATTAGCAGTAGAAGGGGATTAGCTCCGTGAACCTAGCTCCTACTTAGCTAGAATCTATTCATAGCCTCTATAGTTAGTTAAATACTCTACAAATAGAGTCCGTGATAAGATTAGACTACGAGTCGTTCTTCGGAGTTTATTTGCGGTTTTACCTCATTGTAAAGTAGGAGGTCTGTGATGATCTTATGTAACAGAGTCAATGTTGTAATTCTATAGACATGCCTTGGACCCGCAAATGTTTCTGTTGTACCACTCTGAGCGATATAATACTAGTGGAACGGTGTTTCATTGGTGTTATATCAGACTTGCATACTACACCATGCAGTGGTATGCCGGGTCACCACACTTTGATCATAAAGTATCTAGTATTTATATCCCCTTCACATAAATCTCTTTCTTTTGCTCTTTGTAACCACTTAGTTTCTTCTTCTCGGAGAATATGATTTAATTTATTCTATAAATAGCATCTACAGTGAAAGTCAGCAATAGATAAACCTGCTAACTCACTTTGCTCATCAAGATAATCAAGTTGCATGGAAATCGCATCTCTCTCTCTTATAAATTCCCCCTCAATATTTAGATTTCATCTTTTAAGTACGTAAGAAGTTTAGCAAAACCGTTATGAAATCTATCTAAATTACTTTTGCCCTTATGATTATGTAACCAAACATACTCTCGTGTCTAATAAAAGAGCCACGTGATCGGAGACACTTCTAACTAGTGTTCTGGCCGTGATAAGAGAATATTGCAACTCCCACTCAAAGGTATCATAACTCTGTCTAACTGGATAAAAATAGAATCTCTTCGATTAATTGACCACCTAAAACATCTTCTAGAATTCCGGTTTATCTTTAGAACAAGATGCACCATACACATTAACAAGTTACCACTTAAACTTTGTTTCCTTCCCACTAAATCATTCATGTGAAAAAATACAAAAAATACAAACATTAACTTCGAATATATCCTTCATAACCCCCATAAGGAGCCCACCAGATGCACCTATGGATGATTATTATTATTTGGGATCTTATTTTTTATTTTCTTCATTTATCTGAAAGGCGATTTATGCTAGGGTCTACATGTTTGTTGGCGCCTAGCTCTGCGTGGAGAATTACACCGTCGTTGTGGGTTTTCACGGTCTCCCCATGTGATCTCCATTTTGAGGTGTCTTGTGGCTCTACATGGTGATTCATGTTGTCGCCATGGGCACTCACGGTATTTCTGACTAGCTCGATTGTATGTGGTGCCGCAAGGCTCTACATGGCAATCTATACCATTGACATGGACAATAACGGTTCATCCATGCAATCGACAGTTTACATAACATATATACTGTCGCCACCTTTTTTGCATCTACAACATTCGGGTATGCTAAAACTAGTACTTCGCAACTCTACATGACATAATTTTGTTGTCGCATGCGCATTCATCATTCAACATATTTGTTTTATAACTAGCCATCCCCGCCTCCACTAAGCATACAATGCATGGGCGCTAGGCGACCACATCGACGTAGTCATGCTCTAGCTGATGTGCATCTTCCTCCGCTCTCATCGTTGCATGTTCACCGTGGTCTTCACCGCCATGGTGCACGTCCCGCTCAGCATTGCTTCTCTTCTTCGCCATGGGCTTCAACATGTGCGGCACGGTAGGCTTCTAGTGGAATGTTTCCGTAGGAAGAGGTTGATGAGGACAGAGGCGGGGGAGAGTAGTTGAGGAGGATGTGGTGGATGAGGAGAGAGATAGTTCATGAGATGTAGAAAGTAAAATGTTTTTTTAGATAAAAGGCTTCGAGAGTCCGACTTTAAATTAATAAAATCCTCAACCGGCAAAGATACAATGGTTCATACAACACAAACTTGAGCAAGGATAAAAGAAAGACAAAGCCCTAGTGGAACTACAAACTCCGGGAGCCGCGGAGACGAGGAGACGAGGAGGCGGTTGTGGCGAGGGAGTTGGTTCTGAAGGTCGCCATGCACTGCCTCTGCCGCGGCTGCAGGGACAAGGTCCGCTCCGCGGTGCGCGACCTGACGCTGGCGTCCGGCGTGGAGGCATCGGACACTTCGGCGGCCGAGAGCAGCGGCGAGGTGCGCCTGCTCGCCACGGCCGACCCCGAGCGGCTCCGGCGCCGCCTCCGCAAGGCCACCGGCAAGAAGGTCGACCTGCTGCTGCCGGCCGCCTGCAAGGATCAGGGCGCCGGCGGGAAGAAGGGCGGCCCGCTCGACGACGCCGCGCTGCAGGCGCTGCTCGCCGACCAGCAGATGCAGCAGGCGCCCGCCCGTCAGCAGTACGGCGGTGGACACGGAGCGGACACGGAGCGGCCGCGGTGTATCCAATTATTTCTACCATTTCCCATCCCCTGTCTTCCAGTTTTAATTACAGGTACAAGAGATGTTGCTATTCATTTGTGGAACTCCCCTACTTTTCAAATCTTGCCACACCTAACAGCGAGGCCTATGTGTGCTATCTAGGGAATACGAAGGAGTAGGATCCACGACTGCTTCGTCTGGAAAAATGTAAATCAGAAGGAGGATCCAGGGAAGACGAAGGAGGAGGATGGATGATTACCTGCTGCAGGTCGCTTGCCATCACGAATCCTCGTTCGGCTGCCGGCCATGGCTCTACTTTTCCTCTCCGGCCGACCGCGCGATCTGGTCGGCTGCCGGTCATAGTCACACGCGCAATCCACACGCGGTGTGTGACGAGAGCTTCTTACTTATAGAGTCGATTTGTAGAAGTTTCAATTTTGAGAAGGAGGGCCCGAGCGGGAAGAAGGAGACGATGGGTCTGTGCTAATTTTGTTTCTCTCTTCTCCCCTCGTTGACTGTGGGGAGCTAGATGAGTGGATGAGATTTACCCCGCCACGGATTGGTGACGTGGACATCACATGCATGGAACCAAATCAATCAAGTTCGTGGGTAAGACTCAGCTCTATGAAGATAATTAATACAGTAGGATGCATGCAGGCTGGACAACTCGTTCTATAGAGAAAGAGGTATTTAATATGGGTTGTCCAACGCTCTGCCCGAGGAGACGCCCAGGCTGTAATGCATGTTGAGCTCGTTACATGCGTTGGGCACTTAGCAATTTGATCAACTCATAACATTATCTTTTCTCGTCTCTAAATTGCTTGCTATATCAATTAGCCAACTGGGTAATTTCTTTTTGCGGATAGCTAGCTAGGTAATTAGGAATTAGTCAGCTCCATAGGTGCTTAACCATGCTAGCTTGTTGCTTATCGGTCGATATCTGTACCTTTTGGTGACTTGTTTTCATTTAACTACACATGTAGAATGGCCTAAAACAAACGCAATATCCTTTTAGAATCAGCACACTATCAGCTCGACCTACCTCTTCGTGACTTGTGCCGGCAACTGAGACAATGATGCTCTATTGCTTGGTCAGCTAATCAAGCAAATCATGCGGCGCTCATAACAGATTTACCAGGCTACTTCAGCTTAATTTACTGCTAGCACCAGACATTTGACATGCACCACCCTGTTGCATATATTTGCTAGTATCCGGCCAGCACATAACTCAATCGTTTTCCTCTGGCTACGAGCAAAACTGGATTATGGACGACAAATTAGTAACAAACATTAGTATTCGGCACTCAAAATTTTGCATCTTTTTTATCATTCACAACACACAACAAACAATAATGTGCACACAGCACAAATCATATCATTTTAAATACAAAAAACCCACAAGACTCGAAAATATGATCAGCTACTCAGTATCACCACCACTCCCTGGCCAGGAGCATTACAAAGACGACACTACAAGTACCAAAGCTGGCAGTATCACACACGCGATGCCACAACCAGCACATCACCAGCAGCGGCGCCAAGACCAGCTTTCCATGACATGCCAAACTCCAAAGCGGCCAGAAACATTACAAGGATCTAAACTACTTGCTTCAGATCGTCTTAGCCTTTTCTTCTTTACCTGAAAATCACAAAACAAGAAGATAATAATTATCGGATGTTTAAACAGAGGATACAATAAGCAACTCCTTTGAATTGGGATGTGAACTAGATAATACAACATGATCCTACATATGAACAACTCTCAACTACACCTTATTGTTGCAAATATCTAACCGGAGTACTACTCTGGCAAACAAGCTCAAATATATAGTACATGAACAGTCTCCGCTGCTTCACAACAAATACAATCTATCACAAATCATGTTGACTACCACATCAAAGAAATATGAATGTTGTCTACTTATCAGACCATCGATAGGTGTGTAGTTTCAGCATAAGTTTGCTAATATGTATTTAAAGTGGCAAGTAAGAGAGGGAACATGATAGCCAAGTTTGAAGCTATGAACCTGGCAACATACACATTCATCGGCTTTATTGCCGATGTATCCCAGAGCATAGAGAGGAGATAGAAGTAGAACCATAAAACTTACCAAAAACCCAGAGTCGAATGCAAAGAACAGGGGAGCTAAGTACATGCATTCGAGGTGGCCCGACAGTGTAGGGTACTGGTTCATGAATTGAGAAGAAACATTCACGGACATGTTACATTCTAGATGTTTTCCTATTTGCAACATCATTTTGAAGTAGATGCATCTTCTCTAACAAATATTCCACTTGTATAGCAAAGCACTGCACAAATGAATTACTGGATTCCTATACTAAGTCTAACTCATGACATCAAGTACCTACCTGCAAAACGGTGCCTTGTCGCTGCAACCCTAGACCACAACTTCCTTCAGTATACATACTTGCTCCAAGCCCTGGATAAATTTCCATTTCAGCCAAACAATTTGGAAATATAAATTCTTCTTTCTATAACATCAAATCAGCAGTAACATAATTAATCTTTACAAGGCAGCATTAATTGTGTTGAATCACATGAGTAGGAAATACCAAAACCCTGAATACAAGTTGATCTAGTAGTCCAGATGATCTCTGACAAGTGCAACTAGCCAAAAGATAGCAAATACCAAAACACTCATATTAAGTAAGAACTCAATCTCCTGGTTTATCCCAAATTAAATAATAATCTGGATTTTAGAACGATATAAAGGTACATGCAGCAGCAACAGGTTGATGGTTCAATCAATCTATGTAGATAGATAGATAACTAGAGATTATGCCCAGGTGAAGAAAAAAAATCAAATGGAGCAGGAAACGCTAGCTTAGCTAGCTCCCAGGCCTGAACCTCAATTTATACAAGTATAGCTAGTTCCTGGTACATGACTGCTCACCTGATTGTTGTGGGCACACTTGTTATTACAGCAGTTGACATTCCTCAAATGCATGCGTGCATAGCTCCTGCATTGAAGAGAAAATTAGGAGATATGAACTAATAAAACATTGCATGCTAGAAAGCTTACTGCTAATGTTCACAAATAACATGTGAAATAAATTATTGGTAAGAACTGTGACCTCTTTCATGGAGCAAAACAAGTGCAAATGCAAAGCTTACATATCTTCTCATCCCTGGAGGCATACAAGTCATGATGAACATTCTCCAGCACCTCGTCCACCAGCAGTGGCACCATATCAAACAATCAGGGGCGCACCACCTGTAGACAATGCCACCATTTCCAGATTAGTGCAACCAATTGATTGATCTTGTTGGATAGATCAATAAAATTCGCACGAGCACAATGAATTGAGGCTCTTCTTCTCTCCACGAGCATAAGCAAGAAAAAAGCTTGCTTTTTTAGATCTGGGTGCGGAGAGGATCACAGATGGGTAGCTTACCATGGCGTGCGAGGTCGACACGGGCATATTGAAGCCATTGAGGAGGGCCTCCGTCTCCAGTGCCTCAGCAGCTGCGGCTGCGTGGGCACCTTGCCGTTTCCATCATGGCAGCCAGCGCACCACGAGCTGCTCTCGATGCGAGCATGGGGGCAGTGGAGGTGCTCCATGGCCTAATGCTGCAGAAATGAACAGAACTTCAGATACATGACAGTGAACCTGGAACAGAGTATGGAAGGAACTACAAAACTACATGAATCAAGCCTGATTGTTGTGTTGCACGGGCAACACCCAAAAGGCACAAAGTTATGATGAAAACGCAGAAGGATGCACCTTACTACAAGTTGTCGTGGCCGCTATTGTCCCCAGCGTTGTCCATGTGGAGCAAGTCGTCCCTCCTGAACCCGCACTGCCCACAACAACATTATCAAAGCCTTTTTCACAAGCAATTTGGGGTAGGCTGCACGTCCTCGTTGACATCCAGCGTCGGTCTTTGTCCACCCTTCCTTTTGCGTGCCAAGGCTGAGGGAACGGCCGAGCCGGTTGTCGCACATGTGTCTTCAATGCTAACAATTTAGGAGTAGTGAACAATTACTTCCAAAACGAAATAAAGACCAATCAAATTCATAATCATGCAGACATGAAAATATAAGTCATGCCAATTAATCAAGATGGCATGTTGCTCGTGGTTCGCCAAGTGGAATATTAAATCATATATCTGGTGGGAAGATAAAATGACTTGAACATAAAATGAGCAAACAGAAAGTGTGTTGAGGTATTATTACAGACTTAAATACTAAGAGTCACAGGAGCATTGCTCCATCATATTGTTGCAGTTTATTCCTCATCATTTGACCCTCACAGATTTAATCATGCCTGAATAACAAAAGATGTATTTCATATAGATAACGGGGATATAAATACACAAGAAGATTAAAAAAGTTTGTGTAATTATAAGCTCAGCTAATGTTCATCTTACGATAAGGAGACTCCACTCTTCACCAAAGTAAACAAATCATGTAGACAATGATTAAACAAATCCTTAGGACTAACAAAGTTAGCCCTGTACAGATCTTTTCTTTTCTCTGAATTTCTTTTGTAGCTCTGCTACTCCCTGTATGCTCCCGTCTTCTCAACGGTTTTCTTCTAATATATTATGACGCATGCTTTGGCATGTGTTCGAGAAAAAAAAGTGATTACAAAAATGTAGATAGCAATTGAACAAACTGAGACAACAACTACGCAATTCTCCCACTAGCACCTAAGGAACATAACTTTTTGTTTATGAACAGAATCAGGCATGTAGAAACTGAGGAATGAAACCAAAAAAAATATCTCAGAATATGAAATATCTTCTCATGCATGATGTGGCATCTCTGAAGTCTGACATGCGTTGTACATTTCATGACTCATCATAGCATTTTTGCAATTGTGGGCACAAAGCTGACCAATGGTAGAATGGGAGAGTGGGATATATTTGAGAACATACACCAATGTGTAGTCAACCATTATTCCTCTTGCGAGATCAAGCTATACAAACAATGAACCACCAAGGACACTACAACAGAAAAAATAGAACTAAAAAAACTACTGTTTTTAGCCATATTTACTTATTAGTGGTAATGACTTCAAAAAAACTCAGCCTTATCACTATGTCAACCCTTATTGCCAAATGCTAACCCTGATTATTTGCATAACCAGTAGTATAGTACTTCTGTCTTTGTCCAGAGCAAAGCACGTTAGGAAGCTAAATGCTACTAGCTACCTTATGGTAAGCATCTACTTTTGAACTACTATCCAACCTTGCATACAAATTTTGTGTAAGCCTTCACTCAAACAAATTCTGAAACAAATCATCCAGTCCTGAATCTACTGACGACAACTACCAGAATCCAATCGTGGAGCAGTAAAAGGAGCCCCAAGACGCTTTTTTCTTACACCTGTGTATCCGTCCTGCAACATGCTCCGAAGATAAGGGATGAGAAGTCTCACCAGCTGCAGGGAGGCGGAGGATGAAGCCTTGTTTCCGGCGGAGACCACGAGGATGGAGCTGGCCCGCGGCAGAGAAGACTAACATATGACACGGCTGACGTCGCCAGGAACTTGGTGGCGGTGAAGGATACCGACACCATCTTCTCCTGCCTGCAATTGCAAGATTACAATATTACAAAACTTTTCTTAGTGCAGCATAATAAGCACATGAAATCCTACACAGCAAAATTAGTTCTTGTATAAGTTATTTTCAGATACTAGGAGCTAGCCTGGAGCTTTCTTGTGACTGATACTTGTTAAAATATGAAAGTGAAGTGCATTTCAGTGGATCGGAGTACACTCACAAAATAAACATCACATCAAATCACCATGGGATGAGAAATCAAACTATTTTACAATCCGTATAAGTGCGAGAACTTGCTTGCCAAATGCTAGCCTAATTATTTTAAGAAGGCTAATAAATGCACCTACTGTGAATCTTCCCATGGAATGTTAGGAAGCTACAGGCTACTATCTAGCCGCTAGCATCACGTAAGCATCCACATCCGAACTACTATCCAACCTTGTACACAAATTTTGTGTAAGCCTCTACACAGAAGAATCTGAACCAAGCCACGTAGACATACATGGTTCTACAAACGACAACTAGCAGAATCAAATCATGAATTGGTAAAAACAGCGTCGAAAACTTATTTTCTACACCCTGGAGCGTCATGTAACAAGCGCTGAATACGAAGGATGAGATGTCTCACCGGCTGCTCGGCAGCGACTGGCGTGGTTCCGTCGAGGACGTCAGCGGAGACCACAAGGATGGAGACCAGATGTTGCGCCGGCAAGTGGCGAAGCGGCCTCAAGGAGGATGCACCAGCCGCCGACAGGAACTTTGTGGCGATTAAGGATGCCACCACCATCTCCTCCTGCCTGCAATAACAAGATTGCGAGATTACACAACTTTTTTACTGCAAGCATACATAAAAAAACATGATGCCATGGACTGACCAAATCCTAAAGAGTGAAGGTAGTTCTTCGAAAATTTATATTTCACATAGTAGGAGCCTAGAGCTTTATTGTGACTTGAACTTGTAAAACATGAATAGGAAGTGCATCTCATTGTATCGAAGTACATTCACAAAATAAACAGCATGTCAAAACACCATGGACTAAAAAATCAGATTTTTCTACAAACTGTAGAAGTAAAAGATTGCAGCAGGCATGCGAATTGATCAAAAGTAAAGAAGCAACTGAACATGTTCTACCAGTTAAATGCTACAGGAATGTGAACAGTAGAAATCAACTGAATCTAAACTTGAAGGCGGCAATAAAGTGTGCATTTAAAACAAAGAGGGATATTTTCCCTCTGCTGCTGCTTCTATCTCAAACAGATCCAAGTGATTTATTTAAACACTCTGAGTATATAACACTCCGTGAGTATTACCCAGCCTGCTGAATATCAACCTTTTCCCTCTGTCCCAAAATAAGTGAGTCAATTTTTTATAGATACGAATGTATCTACAGCTAGATACATTCGTATCTATAAAAAATTGACTCACTTATTTTGGGACGGCGGAGTAGGGTATTCACTTGACTATGCAAAGGTGTTTTCATTGTAGGAACATTTCAAATCGTTTAGAACTGAAACCAATTGCCTCTAAGCTAGATCCAGGCATTATATGCTATTCCAATTTTACTGGACAGCTTCCTGATATGCACACTATCTGCAAGTATGGATGGTATAAGAATCCATTCAGAAAGTACATGAGTAACCACCAATAACACAAACAACACATGAATATCCAGAAGAAAAATGGAGTAAGTCTTGTTGAGCAACCACAAACAACACATGAGTACATTAGCTAAAAAGATGCGCTTTAGAACACTTGACCATTTATTTTGCAAGGTAACTCACTCATAATATTGCACATTACAAATGTCCACTTTTTTTAAAAAAAAGCCTTAGCAAGTTTCAAATTTGGAGAAAATATGAACCCAGCTTTGAACCTATAGCTAAAAATACTAAGGCGCCATACAAAACTAACATATTTGAACCAATACCCCTTTAACTAACTATACCTCATGTACTTACAATTGAAATTAAACCGCTCAATTACTAATCCTTAAAAAAGGGATCAATATAAAAAAATTACTTGGGCTTATATAAGCTAAATAAAATTGCCTGAAACCAGCAAAAACATTACACAGCACTAACCAAGTAACTAGGTGACCAAATCCCAGCTACAAAGAAACCTCAACATATCAACACCATGGCTCATGGGCAAGTGCTCACCAAAGGGGAGCCACCAGCGCCACAACCAGCATGCCATATTTTGTATGCAAAATGAAATAAATAACCTGGTTTCGACGAACAAAAGGTTCCTGCTATAACCATAACTAGGCCCCAAAGACAAAGTGAAGCATGTCAAGATGAAGCGGAAGAGGATTTACCTCCTAGGCAGACCGGTGACTGCGGTCAGTTCGTGGAGCTAGCTGGATCTTCTTCAGCAAATACCTGCACGAGACACGGAGGTCCTTACCACCAAAAAGACTGAAATAAAACTGATCTCAGTAGGTAAGTGAAAGGGGCGGTAATATTCAGAGTTTCAGACTCACTTCTTCCCCACCTCGTGCCTCACTAATAGACCAGAGTCAAATGCTCCATCACCTATCTGTTCCAACACCTCGTTCCATGCTCATTTCCCAATCCTTGGGGAGTCTGCTGCTTACTCACAGCAGGGCAATTTCTTTCTGTTTTCAGTTGAGGATTAAAAAGATAGAAATATCCTGTCAAGCCATGGTGAATAATGTGGAACAGCACATGCATTGAAGTACCCGCATAACTCATTTTTCTGGTAAATAGTGAAAAAAGGTATTTTTAGAGATACCAAAACAAAATGGCTACAAGCAACATTTTTTAGGAAAAGGAGATAGGGAACACGTGAGCTCACATGAAAACATAAGAAAAGACAAGTGATCCTAAATTACAAATGCAATGAAAGGGAAGCATTGGGATTTAAAACCAAAATTTTCAAAATAATTCAGAGTAAAAATATTGTTCCTATGTAATACAAATTTAAGGGAATTGGGTCCAGAACTGGATCCATTAGGTGCCATACCAAATAAGGAACCAAAAACTTCCAGCTATGGCTATTGTACTAGTGTTTGCACATGGTAACACAATTAAACGGTGACCAGGTAGAATCAGGACATGATCATCCAGTACAAACCAAGATCTGATTCACTTGACGCTTTGCAAAAAAAAATGGTATGCATCTCACTAACAGGAAGACCCCTGAATTTTGGATTGATCATCACAGAGAACAACACTAGAAAAAGACCTAAGATTGAAGGATTTATACCAACTCGCCAAGGAAAAGGAGCAGCAGTCTTTGGCCATCCTGCCGCTAGGCCAGGGCAGGGGTCTTCACAGTGTATCGGCGGCGGTGGTCTTGGTCCGGGGCCACCGCGAGCAACAGCATGGCCGTGGGCGCAGCCCACCGGCAAGAGGCTCAGCTCCTCCCGCCGTCTTTGTCCCTGCATATGCACACCACAACTTTTTTTACTGATTGAAACAAACTGATATCCACATATGCATATGCTTTGATGTACTGCCTATATATTCAACAGAGATAAAAAAGAAGCGAACAATACATGAAAGGGGTAGAAAGAGACCTCACCAGCAGCAGCTCGGAGTGGTGGCCGGTCATCAGTAGCATCAGTAGCGTTGTTCAGGTGGAGCACGTCGTTGTTCCTGCACCCCATCCTCGCCTTCAAAGACACCCTGAGCTGTAATAGCATTTGTGAGACACATCAACATTCTTTTCATGTGACGAGAAAAGGTAAGAGAAACTGAAATACTGATATAGTAGGCACAATGATTTATCGTGCATATCTTTGGTTTCTTCATTAGAATTATGAATGGATTGATCTCCTGAAGGACGGTTAAATATTGTTCATACAGATACAATATAAAGATTTCAGGGCTAAAGCAAATCACTTATGCCCTGTTTGGATGTATGCATTCGGGCCAGGAATTGGACTTTCGGAATTCAGGGGTCCAATTCCACCGTTTGGATGTACTCGATATTGAAAGCCGGAAACTGATGCAAATACCAAGCTGGAAACTGATGCGTGAGTTTGTGCCCTCCTGCAATACGGATGCCTCCTGCTCGGTATCGCTCAGAATTTGGCCATCTCCCGAAACAGTACGCACCTCTTTGTCCCTAGAAAATAGAAACAAGCTCAACTGCTAGCTCAGAGGAGGTGCCATGGTGCAGGTAGGCCTCTCTCCCTCCCTCCCTCCCTCCCTCCCTCCCTCCCTAGCTCAGCTCTCCGGCTGACTTCCTTGGTACTCCGGTGGAAGTCTACACCCTCGTCCTCCCAATCTCATCCCTCCTATTCAGCAGACCTAACTGTAAATCCCGAAGCGGGAGGCGGAATGGCGGCCAGAGGCGGAACAGCTGTGGGAGGCAACATTGAGGCCGAGCTAAGGTTGATTTAGAATTGGGAACAATTCAATTCCAGCCCTCCAATTCATTACATCCAAACAGAGCGTTACCTTAATGGCATCACAACAGCAAACTAGATACAAGCTGGGTAAACAAAAATGACGACCTGACACCATAATTGTGATCTTTCACATAGCTTATAGTGTTAAGAAACAATCCATTTACAGATGCACACAAGGCAAATAGAAAAAAAAGACAAACTTTGATGCTTTTGGAAATAAACCAGACACTCAATCCTGTCATGTAGTACTTGGACTTGTGCTGATTGTTCTCCTGGACTACACAGGAAGCACCAATTCTAGAACAACTAAGTCTTTTTCATACCTCGCAAACTGATCAAATCCATACTCCCAATAATTCGGTCCTCATAAAAAAACATTATGTTCTAACAAATGGTAGGTAGCTTGATTGGCTCGTGATGTCCCTTGTTTTAGATGCTACTGCTTCTTGTGCAAAATAAATAAATTCTATTGGGTTCAAACATATATATGATTTTCTAATTTCACATAGAAATAACATTAAGCTTTAAAAACAAATCTACAAACTATGAAGGTGTATCTTTACTGTCCCCTGCTGCACACCCTCTCAAGCTCTCAAGCCAGCTTCGCAATACTAGTATAACTGTGTGAGAAACACTACAGTACACAATGAAGATTTTCATTAATTAAAACATAACTGCTGCTGACACCTACTAGGCAATAGACCAGCTTTATATTTTGCCTAGTCGGAGTGCCACTGGTCAAATCCAACTTTATATTTCCTTTTATATACCACAATTCAGATTTTGCAGCTCGTAATCAGTTACCAAATAAAGAGGGAAATTAACGCTCATAAATAACTGGAGAAATGAATCGCAAAAATAGAGCAGGTCGTAAATTTAACCTTCTGCAATTCTGGCCGCTAAAGCTGCCCACACATTATTATCTTGCTTTCAAAGAGAAACCAGTTTATGCTTTTCCGAAAGTGCTAATAATTTCAAAAATGTAAACAGGGAAGCTTTATCCGAGTGTGCTCAGTCCCTGCACTATGATAAATATATCCTACTATCAGGACACTTCTATAAAGAATCCGTCGTAGATGTCTGGCAAAAATAGATAATCCTTCGTGCACGTAAATGTACTACCTCCGACCATAAATAGATGTCGGAAGTTTGACTAAATTTGGATGTATATAGACACTCTTTAGTGTGTAGATACATTTAAATTTGGACAAATCTTTGGCATCTTTTTATGGACGGAGGGAGTAGAACTTTCCAATGTAACCATTTCAACTACCTATTTGAAAAGGGGCAAGAAACTCGTACAGAACTTTTACTGTAAACATGGCAGCACTTGGACATCTACATGTTACGAATATTTCACACCATGTCAAATATATAAAATTATAACTGTAAACATCAATGTTTCTTTTCTGGAAATAGTAAAAGGTCGAGATACCAGAGGGTCTAACACTACTAACAAGCATAAACGAGGCACTAGTTAGGATCATCCTGTAAGCGTATTTTCCAGAGTTAATATGGTAGCATCCAACAAGCGATTTCATGCAGATAAACATGTCTCAGAGGTCCAAATCGGCTTTCATTAGCCAGCTGAAGCTTACCATTGGCAACTAATGATATCAACAAAAAAGTAGTACCAGCTAGTACAGTAAAATTGGCAAAGTAAAAAAGAGAATGGTCGACTTAACCCACGCAAATCAGCAGCACTCATGCATCTACATGTTCACCTATGTGGAGTTATTTTGAACATCATGGCTTTGAAGAAAAGAAAATAACCAAAACACAAGAGAAATGCCAGGATTAAATGTTGAATCAATCGAAGTAGAATATTTCACAACACGCAGCACCTACACCATAACCAAATTGGCACAGATATTGCATTATTGGGAAAATCAACCCAGTCTATATACATCAAGTGAATAGAACCGGCTAGAAACAAAAAAAACACAAAGTGCTGCACAACTTGGAAATTGGCATAGACATGAGCCTGTCACCAGATTCGCAAAACAGCAATATAAAAATAAGTCCATACTTTGGAGAACGACATCATAGTCTACAAATAGTTCAGTGCTTACTCACACAACTTTGGAGTTAAGACGACACATGTTAACTTCTGACATAGGTAGCAGTTACTGTGCTAAACTATTTTCAAAACTATACAAAGGACTACAATTAAATACAAAGTATGTGGTGGTGCACTGGTGTATAATAGCAAAGGCCACTGATATTTTAAGATGCAAAACATATTCAGTAGGAACCGCGTAAAAAAACAGCTTCTTTATGCCTCTTAAAAATAATCATTTTACAAACTGGGCAATGCTATGCCGCATTTTAAACGAATACAACAATAGAGGTTAAAGCATATGTTTCAATTGATTTCAGCATATGAAATCAAGCGCAACAAATAACCAATGATGCCGAACACCATCACATCACAGCAAAGTAGTAAGTAAAAAACGAATCTTGGTGTAGGAGGCTCATTCACAGCAATCATACCTCACTATGGCAGATCAAAGTGCAGAACTGCACTCAATAAAGACATGCAACAACATCAGGCTTGGGTCGTCGTCTTGGTCCCAGGCAGTAGGAATGCCTGAGCAGCAAGGCATGTGGAACATGTTCGCCAACCGTCAGCACGGAGCATAGCTCCTCCCGCCACTCAATCTTTCTGTCTTAAAATAAAAGCAATGACCATTAAACAGAGAACATTATATCCTAAATTTCTAGTCTTAAATATTCAATTTAAATTAAAACTAATGTAAGCATGCACCATAACAATCCTAAAATTCAGAATTAGACACGAACATTCACTGAGTAGATGGAAGCTAAATAATTCACTTGACTATTCACATCGCGTTCCTAAAAATTTCAGAATCTTAACTAAGCAAGAGAGAAGTCCAGAACCAAAACCAACTCAAATCCTACAAAAAAAGAACTAACAGAGAAATCCATATCCTACATTGAATTAAATAAACAGAACTTATAATCCTTGGGCAAAAAAAATGCTGTTGTCAAACAATTCGGAACCGCTTCATGCATTAAAATAGCGGTAAACTTTCACAATTGGAATGAAATAGACATAAGTCGAAATCGATCTCAAAACATGATTCAGCAGATTCATAAAAACATGTACTGCATAGTATTTTGAATTTGTTTTATAAATCTGCAATCAAGAGCAAATGGGCAGCAGCAATAGCAGCATGGTGTATTCATGCATCTCGCCTAGCTCAGACTAGCTAATTCTCCACATCACGAGTCAATGTTTACAGCAAAGCTGGAAAAGTTGTTTTTCCTTGTGATCCATCTTCTTATCCATGCAATTGATCTAGATTACCTATCACTATCAGTACCAAAGCACTAACTTTTCTATACATGAGTGAACGGGTGAGTTAACTTCTTTTATTAAGATATTTCTCTTACAAATTCTGGATGCATACATATATCTTTTTGTTGGCACTCTGCAAATAGATGGTTCATAAAACCTGATGCATACAACCAGCCAACTCATTATTATGAATAGAGATGCATATCACACAAACCTGATGCATGCAAAAATACATTTATCATAAAAAATCAGACCAACAGTTTTCATATCAATGTACTCAGATTTAAGTTGAGACTTGAGAGAATCAGGTTTTGGTAATGCACAGAACTTTCCGAAACCTCCTCTTCCATGTTTTCAGGCTGCAACAAGGTCGTCAGGTTTTCTAATACACCAGAACAAATCCCGACTTGCCAACTATTCTAGCATGTCCACCGAAATATAAGAAATGCCAGAAACATTTGTAGCACACAATTCAGTCGAGAAAAGAATTAGCCATCAGCGGAGATTGATCTCATTCAGCAGATTCATACAAACATGTTGTATTTCGAATTTGTTTTATCAATCTACAATGAAGAGCAAATGGGCAACAATAGCACCGTGCATGCATGCATCTTAACAGCTCGGACTAGTTAATCTTGCACATCACGAGTTAATGTTTAGGGCAAACCTAAACTAAAATCGTATCTGAATGTACAGCTAGCTCACACGGAAATGGACACCAAAATATCTGAACTTTTCACCTAAAGTTCTCTACTTATCTGCTAGTTGTTTAACACGGGGTGGACAGGGTCAATCAGACGCCAGCCAGAGTTCACAAGGAAGAAGCGGAGATTGATCTTCGGTAGTAGAGGGCTGTACACAAACATAATGTGCTGGTCTGAATAGTCACTACGAACTAACATATGATCTGAAGTCCAAGCACTCCACAAGGTACAAAAATCAGGACGTACATGCAGCCTGAAGAAATAAGAAGACTCGGGAATCCTGAAAACGCATTGTGCAAGTGTGCTATAGGGTTATCCTTCTTTTTACAGTACTATAGTAAGGTCTTGCTGAACCAAAAGAATTAGTGTTCATGAATTGGCTTAACCTGAGTAGATTCTCAGGAGCATTAGTTATGCATCCACGTATAAACTAGTTGAGCGGTTACACGTTCTAGTTTTTAACCAACGCGTACACTAAAACAAAAGAATTAGAGAGGAATCAAACTTGGATGACCAAACCTATTATTTATTTCAAGACAAACCAGGGTTAAAAATCAATACTACTGATCCCATTTTAGTTCTTGTTGATTCTGAAGCTATTTCCTTAAGAGAGGCAAAGAAACAATATGAGTTGACACCAGAGTTGTAAAGCAGCAATCCCGATTTGATATATATGGATACTACCGTTAGTGGGGGTGGAGATTAGGTGAAGTGCACTATAATATGTTTAAATAAAAACTGTCCTTCCTCTATAATATAAGTATGCACCAGAACGATCCTTAAATTCAGAAGTAGACATGAACATTCACTAAGTAGATGGAAGCTATGTAATTCACTTGACTATTCACATAACTTTCCTAAAAATTTCAGAATCTTAACTAGGCAAGAGAGAAATCTAGAACCAAAACCAAATCAAATCCTACACAAAAGAACTAAGAGAGAAATTCATATCCTAAAATGAATTAAATAAAGAGAACTTACAATCCTTGGACAAAAAAGTTACTGCTGTAAAACAATTCTGAACCAATTCATGCACTAAAATAGCGCTAAACTTTCACAATTGGAATGAAATAGACATAAGTGGAAATTGATCTCCAAACTTGATTCGGCAGATTCATATAAAAATGTAGTATTTAGAATTGTTTTTATAAATCTGCACTGAAGAGCAAATGGGTAGCAATGGCAACACGGTGTATTGATGCATCTCGCCCAGCTTGGACTAGCAAAGTCTCCACAGCACGAGCCATTGTTTAGAGCAAGGCTGGAAATAAAGTTGTTTTCCCTTGTGATCCATATTCTTATCCATGCATTTGATCTAGGCTAGATTACCTATCGCTATCAGTACCTAAGCACTAACTTATATATACATGAGTGAACAGGTGAGTTAACTTCTTTTATAAATTCTAGATGCACACACAGATCTTTTTGTTGGCACCCTGCAAATAGATGGTTCATAAAACCTGATGCATACAACCAGCCAACTCTATTATGAACAGAGATGCATATCACAGAAACCTGATGCATGCAAAAAAATGCATTTATCATAAAATTCAGATTTTGTATCAATGCAAAGACTTGAGAGCATCAGGTTTTCTAATACACGAAAATTTCCGAAACCTTCTCTTCCATGTTCAAAGGCTGCAAACAAGCTCGTCAGGTTTTCTAATACACCAGAACAAATCCTGCGCACCTGCCAACTATTCTAGCATGTCCACCAAAATATAACAAATGCCACAAACATTTTTAGCAAACAAATCAGTCGAGAAAGGAATTAGCCATCAACAAAGATTGATCTCATTCGGCAGATTCATATAAACATTTAGTATTTTGAATGTGTTTTATCAATCTGCAATGAAGGCAGCAATAGCACCATGTATGCATGCATCTTGACAGCTCGGACTAGTTAATTTTGCATATCATGAGTTAATGTTTATAGCAAACCTAAATTAAAATTGTATCTGAATGTACAGCTAGCTCACACAGAAATGGACTCCAAAAAATCTGAACTTTTCACCTAAATGAGGACGCGGTAAGCACAGGGTCAATCAGACGCCAGCCAGAGTTCACAAGGAAGAAGCGAAGGTTGATCTTCGGTAGTAGAGGAACATGCTGGTCCAAATAATCACTACGAACTAACATACGTTCTGAAGTACAAGCACTCCACAGGGTACAAAAATGAGGACGTACATGCAGCCTGAAGAAATAAGAAGGCTCGGGAATCCTGACAACGCATTGTGCAAGTGTGCTATAGGGTTATCCTTCTTTTTACAGTACTGTAGTAAGATCTTGTTGAACCAAAAGAATTAGTGTTCATTAATTGGCTTAACCTGAGTAGATGCTCCAGTAGCAAAGCTATGCATCCACGTATAAACTAGTTGAGCAGTTACAAGTTCTAGTTTTTAACCAACACATACAGTCAAACCAAAGATAATTGCTTGACATCACACAGAGGAATCAAACTTGGAGGACTACTTGTATTATTTATTTCAAGATAAACCAGGGATGAAAATCAATACTACTGATCGATCCCATTTCAGTGCTTGTTGATTCTGAAGCGATTTCCTCAAGACAGGCAAAGAAACAATATGAATTGACACCAGGGTAAAGCAGCAATCCCGATTTGATATATATGGATACTACCGTGAGTGGGGGTGGAGATTTGGAGATTACGTGAGGTAGAGACTGCACTTCCCTTATCCAGCAGACTCGTCATCTAATCCACTAAAACGACATGTACACTGGCAGCGTTACCACCAAAAGTATGCAAGTTTTGAACCAAATCGCACTTTCAGCCCATCAGCCCCCATGAATCCATACCTGGAAACTCTAGCCCCTCCAAGGTAGGGGCAACCGATGTGAGGGAGAATCTGCTGGACCGGCGGCATTACATCAACGAATCCTCGCTCCTCCTCCTGTTGCTCTGCCAAGAAACAATTTTTTCAGTCAAAAAAACTGAATCAGGGGAACCAAAGAAATAGGTTCAGGGTAGTGGATACCATACCTGCATGTCGGCGTCCCGGAGCAGGGGGGGGGGCGGCGAATGCTACGGTCTGGGCCTCGGCAGAGACGGAGGGCAGAACGGCGGAGGCGTCCACTTCGCCGGAGCGAAGCAGCCCCGGTCGGTCGCGCGCGCGACGCGGTGCCCGCGAAGCGGGCAGCAGGTTCGACGGAGAGCCGCAGACCGTCCTACCGGTGACGCGCGCGCCGGCGAACGAGCCGCGCCGCGACGCAGTGGTACTTAGGGGCACCGCCTCTGTCCTTGGCGAGGCCATGGCGGCGGCGGTCGTTCTGGTGCAGGAGGCGGAGGGAGGGGATGGAAGAGGAACAGCGGCGGCGGCGGCGGCGGCGCTCGATCTGGATTTCGTTGGGTAGGAGAGGGGATCGAGTTGGGAGGAGGAGAAATGAATGAATGCGTAGGGTTTGGTTTGGATTCCGTTTCCGCTCAATATTTTCTTCAGCCGACGCTGGGCCGCTGGGCCAGTTGCACTTGTTGTTGGATTTGGTGGACTTATGTTTTCTTTTCCCGCGCGAATTACGACACTGATTGAGATACTCCTACTAGATACATGCGCGAACAGTCTCGTGTAGTGCAATTTCAATCCAACGAACTATATATGTATGTATGTATCAACTCCATCGAGTAATAATACACATCATGCTTGCTTGAACTAGCTAGTTCATGTTCCAAAATGTAAAGAATGGATTGGACATATCCCATTTGGGTTTGGACTCGATTCAGTTCTAGGTTTGTCGCCGCGCGCCGCCAACCCGGGTTCGCCATGTTGTGCTTCTGCCTAGACGGCCCATACAAAAAACTGCTTGTCAGCGCCCAGATCACGCAGGGACTTGGGCGAGGATGACAAGATGCACAAAAGACGCCGATGCTTCCGAATGCCGCGCTGACCATGGCGCTCTTGGTTCGGCCGTTGCCAACCTCGAAACTAAGCGCCCAGGTGTAATCGTCCTAACCACAACGAGTGCGGTCCCGTCGTAGACAAAAGGCTCGCTCCTTTAACCTCCGGCACCTTCGATGGCCTTAGCTCCGCACTCTACATTGGCACCACCCACTACAGGAAAATTGACATACGCTGACGGCATGGATCCTACGCCGACGGCTTTTTCTCGGGCCATCGGCATACAACCGCCCGGCGGTGTTGGCTGAGAATGGCCTCTCCCACCATCCATCTTGAGGGAGTACATGATGGCGTCATGTCGACATCAATGTTGTCGGCATAGATTTTGTTCTTTGTCGACCTAATCATACTTCTGTTCTTATTTATTTATTTCCCTAAATAATTTGAATATAGTTATATTATTTAAACAAATAAAATGGAGTGATGCTCAATTAGCGGTATCCCCACCCCGGCCCGCATAAAATATGGGCCTGTTCGACAAACTATGCGGTGGTTAAGGCCATGACCTAGCTCATTTCGCTTGAAATCCATATAACTTCCTTCGTGTTAGCTCAGTTTTGTGAAGGTTTTTTTTTTGGAAATACGGCCATAGTCCATGTTCCTCGCAACTAGGTCACATAAAATGATGTTGCGCGTTGGTTTTCCATATTGACTTCACGCATACGGAATGACGACAAGTAGGAAGATTTTGAACGTATATGGGGAACTCCGTCGTGGCGGGAAACGGAAGGAATCTTGGGAGCATATTGGTCGATCCTTGTTACCACATGATCCTATGACCGAACCAAGCTCAAATGAAGGCATCAGTCCACTATTGTGTCCGAGTAAAAGCTGTAGATCGTGCGATCAATAGATCAGGGTTTCTCTGGAGCTTCAGAGTCCGATGTGTGGCGTGGTGGGGTTTCTATGGAGCTTCAGAGTCTCCGACGAGTGGCGTGGCTATGCCGACAGCCGTCGGCATAGTTTCTGACAGTCGTGAACTAGCGTCAACTAAGGATAGATCAATACCGATGGCCACACGTAGTCGTCGCCGTTGACCGTATGCCGATGTCTAGAGGGGAGGCGCCGACAACGCTATGCAGACGGTCGGGAATCATCTTTGCCGGCTGGTTTTTCAGTGACCGACATGGTTGGTCGGCAATACCCGTTCCTGACCGACCTTCCGCTGTTTTCCCAACCCACATGTATGGCATTCAGTTATGTAGAGCATGGAGTGTAGATGAGCCCAATTGCATAGTTGTACGAGTCGGTCGGGAACACGACGTCGGTTTTGGTCTCATTGAACCCACGACCCTTGCGTCAAGGGAGAACCCAAGTGTAGCTGAGTGGGGGCATGCGCCCCCACTCAATATTTCGATTCCTTTGGTGTTTGTTCATATTTGACCGAAATTTCATTAAATTTTGCAAATTTATACCAGAAATGCCCATACTCCCTTGATTTGCCCCCGCTCGTACATTTTTCTGGGTCCGCCACTGCCTTGTGTGTTTCGAGGACCACGTGGTGGACGGCGGTGGATGTGTCCACATGATGATGTTTAGCGGTGGGAGAAGAACCCTTGCCCAACAGGGAGTGTGGTGAACCGGCGTTGGCGAGGAGCACAACTGCCAATTTCATGAAGAGCAACATATGATATCTCGTCAAGGATGTCGGGGAGGTGGACGATGGTCATCTTGTGGTACGTACCTTGCAAAATCGGCAAGCGGTGCGGTCCAAGTTGGCTCACTGGCCGGTTTAGCCAATGCACAGGGTTTGGAGCCGTTGGTGCTTTGTGAAGTCATTAGTTGGTTAATTTATGTGACGTGAAAAAAAAGAAAAAAAAAGAGGAAAAGGTGAGACGGAAGTTTGGAGCACTCGGTAGTAGGTAAATTGAGGTTTGGTGTTATTAATTGTTACGTAATTACGGCTTTTGTTGGTAAAGGAATTAATTCCCCTTGTTTTCCGGTTCATGGATCCAGCTGTACTACTACTATCATAAAATGCACGCATCATCACTTGGAAATTAAAGAAAGAGAAGAGGTAGCGGCCGGAACAAATTCCTAGTACGTACGGAGAGTAGTACTACTTGACTTGCGCTACGCGACAGTGGTACTTGGAAATGAATGTTTTGTACGCACTAATTCGCAATGGATGGGGATTTGTTTCTTTTTTGGACGGCTCTTTCCGATCTACCGCTTCATGCAGTCGACTTGTATTCAGGTCAAAAAAAAAAAAAAAAAAAGTCGACTTGTATTTTATTTGTGCCGGTGATGTTAAATTTTCGATGGATTCTTTCTTTCTTTTGGTTCACGTGACAGTGGTATGTCAAAATATTGCGATGGCTCGCGCGAGTACGGAAAAAAGAGAGCGCGAGTACGGAAAGGAAGGAAATTAAAGGGAAGGGAGGCGAGGCGAGGCGATGTTTAATTTCCGATGGATCGTTTTGGCTGAGCTGATGGAGCACCCGAAGAAAGCGACAATTGATTGGCTCTCCAGCCTGGCGTCACGCGAGGAAAGGCGAAACGCTCGCATGTCGTCCAGCGAGCCGATGGGCTCATTCATTTGACGCGGTCACCATCAGCGCGCGCGTGTCGCCACCATCAGCGCGCGCGTGTCGCCATCGACGCAGGACGCGTCCCGCTCCCGCGCTACGCCGGGGAGGAATCCGACGGTGCCGGCGCCGCGCGCACCGGCGCGACGATCGGAAGAGCTACGAGTCGGGGAACAACTGCTCCAAGGCGGAGCAGGAGAGGCGCAAGGGCATCCCATGGACAGAGGAAGAGCACAGGTACACATGCTGCATGTCTCCAATTTCCACGACCATGTCAAGTTTTAGATTCTTCTTGGTCTATGTCTCGAATTTCCACGAATTGGCTGACCATGCCAAGGATTGCATCTGCCATGTCAAGTTTTAATTAGATTCTTCTTGGTGTAATTGGGAAGTTTCATGTGGTCGATCGCTCGCATTGATGGTGGGTTTTTAAGGGGACAATCATGGCGTATATATGTTATGTGCAGGTTGTTTTTGCTGGGGCTGGACAAGTTTGGCAAGGGTGACTGGCGGAGCATCTCGCGCAACTTCGTCATCTCCCGGACGCCCACGCAGGTGGCGAGCCACGCGCAGAAGTACTTCATCCGCCTCAACTCCATGAACCGGGACAGGCGCCGCTCCGAGCATCCACGACATCACCAGCATCAACGCCGGCGAGGGCGTCCCGCAGCAAGGCCAGGCCACGAAGCACCCCGCAGCCGGGATGGGAATGTACGGCGGGGCGCCCATGGGCCACCCCGTCGCTGGTCACCACATGGTCCCCGCCGCCGCCGTGGGAACGCCGGTGATGTTCCCGCCGGGGCACTCGCCCTACGTCATGCCTGTTGGCTACCCGGCTCCCCAGGCGAAGATGCATCAGTAACCTTCCAATGCCACACTTACTCCACTTGCTTGGTGTTGCTTCTGCTCCGCAGCCCAAGATGCATCGCCAAATGCCACACTTACACGAAGCAGATCAAGCGCCTGAAATGAACGATGTATAGAAGCATTTCTCCCTTGTTATTTCTCGAATCTTCTTGATTTGTTTTGTTTACCCGTCCATCCGTCCCTGATCCTCTGTGTAACAGAGATGACTCTGAGTGGAGGGACGAAGGTCCGCGAGTAAGTAAGTAAGTAAGTAAGCATTTGCTGACTGTTGCAAGCGCCTGAATGATCACAGACCAGGGTAAAGGTTCAGGAAGGCGAATGTAATTAGCAGCAGCCTCCCCCGGTGTATCGATCCTTTGACCCTTGCGAAGTTCGGACTGGAACTGATTTCCATTTGCCGGATGTAAATCACACTTTTGGCCTTTCTTCTCACAGTGGTGTGCTATTAGACGTCGATCCGTCTTGGAGTAGCACGGGCTGTTATTTGGGATTTTTTTTAGAGAAGAGAAGCCCCAACGGGCTCCCATTTTCATTGAAGAAACTAGGGTGTCAGTTATTATACAAAAATAAAAACGAACCATCCTTTACAAAGAAGCAGAACAACCTCTGCTACTTCCATAAACTGACTTTGAAACCTTACTAAAATTCTGAAAAACTGAACCAGGTAACTAGACAATCTTAAGGCTCATACAAATCACTATAAAGACACAGGATGACAATACATACACAGGTTACAATCTACTACAGTAGACTTCCAGGAGATGCAATTTTTAACTTTTCATCGGGAGAGGACCTAGGACATCACGCAGCTATCCGATAATCTCTCGTGCTATTTGTGCCATTCTCGTAGCTCCCTGTAGTAGACACTTACATAGTCCATTTTTCTGCAGTTTTGCCCATTTGTTAACAGGATTATAAGCAAAAAGAATAACATTATTAGGATCCCCGGAC
This sequence comes from Lolium rigidum, assembly GCF_022539505.1. Taxonomy (NCBI): domain Eukaryota; kingdom Viridiplantae; phylum Streptophyta; class Magnoliopsida; order Poales; family Poaceae; genus Lolium; species Lolium rigidum. The sequence continues at coordinate 24,747,722 of NC_061510.1, read as the reverse complement.
CGTATTCTTTGAAAGCAAGATTTAGTTCTCGTTTTCCAAATAGCCCAGATCCTATCATAACATCTCTACCAGAATAAACATTGAACCAATCACGGTAAAGATCCCCGAAACCAGAAGGCATGGAATTGATACCCAACGCCACACTAACCACATTCCAAAAATAATTTACAGATGGCACAAAAAGAACAAATGTTCTTGAGTCTCACGTCCATCGCAAAACTCGCACAGTTCTAATTTCTTCCACCCTCTTTTTTAGTAAATTTTCTTTGGTCAGAATCCTATTTCTGATCACCAGCCAGCAAAAAACTTTGATCCTCAAAGGCATTTTGTGGGTTCACAAAGCTTTATGAGGAAAATTCATGTTTTTAGCTATTAGGAAGGAATACATAGATTCTACGAAGAAAACACCCGATTTAGTTAACAACCAAGAAACTCTGTCTGGTTCATCAGTCAAACTAACTTGACTGCAAATCGCCACTAAATTGTTCCACATGTCTTTGGTTTCTTCCCTTATAAACCTCCTAAATTTTAAGAAGGAAAGACCTCTAGTTAACACAGTATTCACTGTGACATTATGGCTATAACAAAGATTATATAAGCGGGGAAACTTTGACAGGGAGGCTTGTGACCGATCCAACTGTCCTCCCAGAAACGAGTTTTCCTGCCATCGCCAATAACTCTTTTGCAATAACTATAGAAAGTATCCTTAATAGACACTAAACCTGACCAAAAATGATAGTGTGCAGGACTTGGTCTACTTTGAGTAAATTCTATGAAAAAAGAAATATTTTGTTGGTAGGCTTGCTAGCCGCGCCATCGCCAAGCGTCTTAAGTCGCGAATATTCACGCGAGCGCACGCGCTATGAATGTATTAACTCATCTAGTACTACTATCTAGAAGACAACAAACACGTGACCTTATAAGCAGCTCTTCACCCCCATGGCTAAGCCGTGTGGGACTAAAGTTGCCTTCACTTTGGGACTTTTCAACCTACACACTACACCATATGGGCTACCCGTTCGGATTATTGGGCCGTTTAGCACAATGCATGCATCAGGGTAGATGCAATAATTCCCGGGCTGTCACAACGCATGCATCTGGGCTGCCCGTTTGGATTTTGTCATCCCTTTGTTGATTTCCGTTTTTTACCATTTCTTTATTTGAGTTAGCATGAAATGCACTATTTCCATTACATTCCATCGTTTGACATGAGAAAAAATAAAAACACGAGCGAAATACTATCTCTCTACATGCGAGGGAAAATAAAACTTAGGGAACGTGCATTTTTATCTCAAAATAAATACATGGGAGTGCTAGTGTACCAGAGTGCACAAATAAAACTTAGGGAACGTGCATTTTTATTAATATCTCAACCGAGAAACAAAATTATGTTAATCCAATTTGACTTGGGAGGCTGTGTGTTCCGGTTCACGGGGCCTTGGAAGGCTCCCGATCAATTACGTTCACGAGTTAAGGTCACGAACTACATCTGATTAAGCTCCTGCACTTGGTGTAGACGATGGTGGGATCGTCTCGGCAATGCTTAGTCGTGCTCTTCGGCTTTTCGACGTCTGATGATGAAGATGTGTCTGGCCTTGGCCTTGTTAGTGCCTTCGCCTCGTCGGTGCTGGTGTCCGCCTCGTCGGTGTTGGATTTGATGGCTTGCCTGTGCCTCGTCGGTGCTCGGCAAGAAATGATTCGATTCATCAGAAAAGACACGTCGGTGGAGCAGCTTCTCCTAATCAGTGCTATGATGATGTTGGGGAAGAGGGCTCATATAGGTGTAGAAGTAGACTTGAACATCGTCGGGCAGCATTGCTTGACGACGATGGTCTACGAACTTGGCAATGCAGGGTACGGTGTGCATGGGCCCTTCGAGGCTTGATATGGGGTGGTCATGTAACCTGACTAGAGTAGTTAGTCGAGGCTGCTATGTCGATGTAGTCACTCTGTTGGCATGTCTGACTTGTAGGCGTTGAGATCCTAGCGATGAACGCGGCGGCATGCAGCCGAGGCGAGCGATGGCTCGTCGCTTCGTCTGCGTTGTAGAAGGCTGATGTGAGCTAGCTAGCCGTCTACGGTAGCTGGCAGGTACGAACCTAAATAACCATTGGTAGAAGAGGAGTGAACTTAAATAACTAAAAATGTACTCCGGTTAACCACACGACCTATTGGGCTATTTTTTTTGGTTAACCAAATGGATAAACTGGGAACCGAATCCCATTGTTAGTTGAAGCCGAAGGCAGTAAGACACCAGCGACCAGCATCGTATTTGTAGTACCTATGCATACACCCTGACTCTTGGATTTAGAGTGTGAACTTCGTGGAGTGGCCTGTATCTCACCTGTGACCGACATCACAAGGCTCACGCAAGTGGGCAGCACCGTCCTCGTCGATCGACCGACGGAGATGACGTTGTTCACCACGTGCTCTGATGCGGATGGCCATGAATAAAGAGGGCCTCCATTCAGGACGGCCATGGTGGACATCATCGGCGTCGCGGAGAGCTCTGTCGGCTACCTTCTAGCTAGATGTGCATCAGAGTGTGGCGTCGTATAGCTGCCGGCCACGACGTGTCTCCGTCATCCTCGACCGCCAGTGATTGGCGACCTTCATCTACAAGTTTTGGGCCGCGCTCTATGTCCCAGCACCATGCTCCTCTCTTCCCCCTCCCCACTCAGTTGCTGCCCGATCCCATTTATAGGCGAACGTCAAGGGAGAACGGATAGCGGGCGCGTTGTATGGAGCGATGTTGCTCATGAGCTCATCACAATATGGAAGTTTTAGAATATCTCAATATGGAAGTATAAGGTATCAAACCACACTAGCAAAAAGCTAAAGCTATTTATTCTCTCAAACTATAGTCACAATTCTAGTTTTCATTAAAGGAATGCGATATAGAAAGCTCCTATATCAATTTATTTTTGAAATAATAAGAACCCAAATTTGTGTTTGTGAGGATGGAACCTAGGTGGCATCCACTTCCCTAACCAAGCAAGATAGACTCTCTCTTTATCATAATTCTAGTTATCTATGAAATAAAACTAAAGATACAATGATATTTATTAACTTGATACTTGAAAGTATAATGCAACAAAGTAGTAAATGTGAAGAAACTGAGAGATGATCAAATCATCTAGACTACAAGATGATATGTTGAAGGTTTATTCTTGAGCTCATGAGTTCAGCTGATCTCTCTATCTCTATCTATCTCTCCAATCACTGGCAGTGGCGTACTTGTCAGAAATGAATCGTACACAACTGTCATGCCAAAAACTCATGGGAAACATGTCCCAAAACATGAGGTTGAGAGCGATAATACCCTTAATGTGCACTTATGTCACTAGACGCAAGTATTTTGTTCCCTCTTTATCCCTAGATACACGTATACCAAAATGCGTGAGTGTTATTCATGTCACTTAGAGTTGCCATTTATGTCACTTGGCTACTTTTCCTAATACTACAACAACAAACACATGACATACTCACCATTCTTCTGCACTTAACATAAATGAATTACAACTACTAAATATCGGGTGGAGCTTTAAATAGGTGCAACCCCTGATGACTCGATTTTCTGCACAACAGTAGGATAATTGTTGTACAAACAACAACAAATATATCCCTAAAGTATATCCATAACAGTTCTGCGTTTTGGAACTACAGACAGCCGCAAGTACGTTGTCAACGGAGCCACGTCTGTACCCAAATCTTGGAAATAGCCTATTCTATAAGTGGCTATGGATTTACTATATCCAACCGGAGATTTTAAGTAATACTGAACTAACAACAATAGTAAAATAAAGTAAATTAAATGATGAAAGTAAATAAGGCATGCGAATAATGTTGGAGAGAACTGCAATGGGATTTAAGGCGCTCATGCGGAGTTGTAGATTCACCACTAGCATCCATAAAATGTAAACAATATGTAACAATATGTAACAGGTAGGGGTCCATACAAGGGTGTGATCATATAGTATATGCAACACACCCCACATAATCACCACTAGGCCTTCTATGTAAGCAAGTTGACGAAGACTCTAGTGATTAAGGATCTCCCTGTGGTTATTGATATCCCCTCTATGGATATCCCATTTATCCCATGTTAGTACAAGGCATCGGAGGCAGCGGATTAAGTTACCACGCACAACGGTAACTTCGCCCAATGTCTCATAGGCGAAGTATTGTGTAGCTGTTCCGAAACATAAAACAAAAAGGCTTATATTTTAGAGTAATACATGTGACATGTACATGTACGGTGACGCATGTGAAGCTTCGTGTATGCATGCGGAGCCACTGGAAGCTTAATTAATCAAGAAGATTAGTAAGGAAAGCACGGCCACCTTAATCCCATCTCATTGAGAAATAATGTTTATCTTTGATAAATGACATGTGTTTATACCTGCATACGCCATGAAAATGTCACACGATTTTTGTTTTCTAAGTACAAAATCACGTCGAACATCCATCAAAATGAAATGAGTCCCTCCTTTTATCTTTGTGCTTTGCACAACCTCTAAACAAGAAAGCTAGTCTATTTACGTGCGTGAACAAAAATGCAAATCTATTGATCGATATATCCATCCGTCACTAATTAGATTATGATGGATTAAGCACATGTCATTACTAGTCAGTGGTCAACCCAGTTCCGATTCATTCTCTCAAGTGTAATGTTCATGCAGAGCCTACACATACACCATCGGCGGACCCAATCGTTCCTAAGCCCAGCCACGTGCCCAGGTTTCTGGCAAGCAGCGCAACTTACTTTGATCAAAATTTGATGAAAATTTAGTTAAAATTTTGACCGGCCTTACAGTGTGTTCAGACTTCATAAAAATCTTAGGTCCGCCACTGACATACTACACCATTAGGTCACTCCGACCATCAGCAACCAGGGTGAAACCATGCACCATGCAGTACCAATCAGCCATCTCACCACGTATCCAAATGCCATGTATGGTAACATGTTGTTAACTAGTAGTACTACTCTGAACGATCATAAAATTATAATAGTAATATCCAAAAGATCACAAAATCCTTCTTATAAATTGGCCTTCATCTCCTTGGCTTAGCCCTCGATCCCAGACTAAACTTTTATCATGGCGTTGCAATTTTTGGATTTTTGTGGCCATATTCACCTAATCAACCTCTGTGTCTGGACATGCAAAGCAATGATAGCCCCACATACAGTCACTTTCCGTGCACCACCACAATCTTCACATATACATGTTGTGTACATATATACGACTTGATCTCTGGAGCATCACATACTATTGTCTATCACGTTGTATTCTTCGGGACTCAAATTAATGGCTTCTTCACATCTTTATTTGCATCGCCGTCGTTATTGTCCCACTATTCAATCGATAAGTTTCCAGCAGTTGCACAAGCAAACTGCATCTTCGCCGTGGCTATTTTATGCTAGGGTCTACATGTTTGTTGGCGCCTAGCTCTGCGTGGAGAATTACACCGTTGTTGTGGGTTTTCACGGTCTCCCCATGTGATCTCCATTTTGAGGTGTCTTGTGGCTCTACATGGTGATTCATGTTGTCGCCATGGGCACTCACGGTATTTCTGACTAGCTCGATTGTATGTGGTGCCGCAAGGCTCTACATGGCAATCTATACCATTGACATGGACAATAACGGTTCATCCATGCAATCGACAGCTTACATAACATATATACTGTCGCCACCTTTTTTGCATCTACAACATTCGGGTATGCTAAAACTAGTACTTCGCAACTCTACATGACATAATTTTGTTGTCGCATGCGCATTCATCATTCAACATATTTGTTTTATAACTAGCCATCCCCGCCTCCACTAAGCATACAATGCATGGGCGCTAGGCGACCACATCGACGTAGTCATGCTCTAGCTGATGTGCATCTTCCTCCGCTCTCATCGTTGCATGTTCACCGTGGTCTTCACCGCCATGGTGCACGTCCCGCTCAGCATTGCTTCTCTTCTTCGCCATGGGCTTCAACATGTGCGGCACGGTAGGCTTCTAGTGGAATGTTTCCGTAGGAAGAGGTTGATGAGGACAGAGGCGGGGGAGAGTAGTTGAGGAGGATGTGGTGGATGAGGAGAGAGATAGTTCATGAGATGTAGAAAGTAAAATGTTTTTTTAGATAAAAGGCTTCGAGAGTCCGACTTTAAATTAATAAAACCCTCAACCGGCAAAGATACAATGGTTCATACAACACAAACTTGAGCAAGGATAAAAGAAAGACAAAGCCCTAGTGGAACTACAAACTCCGGGAGCCGCACGCAGGGCCAAACAGCAGCAGCAGGTCCTGGGTTGCCCCTGCAAACCCAGTGTAGATTTGGTCGATGGGCAGGAATTAACCTGCTCCCCACGCCTGCAAGACGACTGTGGTGAAGGAAGCTACAGATAGGCACAGGAGCCGAACTCCAACCGGCAACGCCACCAAAGAACCATCTTGCCAAGCCACGAAGAAAAGCCGCATACGGAAGGAGACGCGGGCAACCAATGGAGTGGAGGAATCCCAGGGTCAGAGGGGTGAAGCACCGGCCCAATGACCACCACGCCGTGTTGCTGCCGGAGGAGGGACACTTCCCTCCCCACCTAGGCTCGACGGTGTCGTCCCACCGGCAAACGCAACAGAAAGAAGAGGTTGGGCACCAAAAAACTTGACCTTTGAAGCACGCCTCCAGACTCCGTCTTCTCCCTGCCCAAACCGCACCGCCGTCGTTGACACCACCCCGTCGGCCGCTCTGTCCCCTAATCCCAAAGTTGCGCTTCCAAGGAGGAGCACGACACAGGAGCGCCATCGTAGCTCGGCCAAAGCCTAGGTTTTCACCCGGTATGCAGGGGAAGAGAGTGGGAGAGTTCCCTCACCAGCCCTTCAACAAGGAGAACGGCGACGAACGTCGTCGTCATTGCTTGTGTGACTGGAACCAGCCAAGGGTTTCCCCCGGAAAACACCCAGCCGCCTCGCGCGGACGCAACTCGGGAAGTCTAAGAACCATCCGAGCCAGATCAGGCGTAGAGAAGCAGAACAATGGGGACACCACGAAATCCAAAGTAACCAGCTCCGCCGTGACAAGACTTCGGCTGATTCCTCGCCGTCCTCACGACCAAGATGCCCAACCAGCACCAGCAAGCGCCACCCGCCTTCCGGTCGACGACGCACCTACCGTCCAGGGCCGCCACCCCGGCATCCCCGCTCTGAGCCCTGAAGAACTGAAAGGAAAAGGGGGCACCGCCGTCACTGGAACCACCTACACCGCCTAAAATGTACCACAAAGAGTGATAAGTTAGGGACACCCACATATTGGTAGAAAAACTATGTTGCCATATTCTGTCTTAATTTACAAGCTGGTGAGCAAGTGACGCGTCTTGCAAACTAACAGGAGGGCCCATTCATCGACGAGTATAGCAATAGACTAGTACTAGTATGTAGAGGACCTTTTTTTCTCGATATGGGAGCATCGCTCCGGCCTCTGCATCAATAGATGCACACAGCCATGTCTTTTATTAAAACAACGAAGTTCAAAATAGTGTACTTATTACAATCATATGGAAGCTAAGGCTGTAACAATAAACAGCCACACAAAGATGAACAGTATGTAGAGGACCTGAGGTCCGTACAGCCAAAAGATCTAAGATCAGGCTTCAGCTTAACTAGCTACAACACCACCGTTGCAAAACTGCCATCTCACCCGGAAATAAGGGAGGCTGTAGACACAGATAATGCTGCCGCCCGCGGTGGAGCTTTAACGGTTTCCTTTCGGCACTGTGCGTCTCATCCATGGCAGGCTGAAGATTCTTGCGTGTTGGCGTAGTGCAGAGACGAGCTCGGGCTGCAATGTTCATCCCCGAGAGCTTTCCAATGCCTTTGGAATTACCTTGATCTCAAATGTCGTACTTGCATGCACAATACAACACAATGTTTCGGAATGACTAATCATTCCACATGTTTCATCTTGGTTGTGGATAGTCCAAAATCTATGCCGCAATTGACATTGTTTCTTCCTGTGGTTTAATATTGGCGGTGCAGCCTTAAGGTCATTTTTTGGATGTATATCTTTTCAGAAACAACAAATTGTTTGAATAAACTTCCGATGGGAATTAACGGTAGCTAAATGATGCCCTATGTAAATGGGAAGGAAAACCTAGAAAGTGCTAAATAAATAGGAAGAAAAAGTGCTGAAATGAAAAATGGGCCATAAAATCAATGACTCAAAAAAACATGCAGGATAGCCGCCTCAGTTTCAACAATGTGCTACAGCCTTGTGAAACGGGCGGGGAAATTACGAAAACTTCGGACAACTCAAAACCCTAACATTTTGTGCGGTATCTATCATTTCATGACACATAAAATGACAGGTCGCCATAAGCCTACCCCTAAAGTCTAAATGCTAAATATATTGAAGTACAAGTCTAGAAAAACCTAACTTTCTGAGAGCCCCTATATATGACGCCACCGGAATCGCCACGGCTCTCGAAAAAAGCCATTGATCTACATAAAAATATTAGCTGGGAAACCCTATAAAAGTATAGTTGTGTCAGAATTGGACGGGAAAACTACCAGAACAAAAGTGTGTGTGGGAGAAGTGCCAACACCAAAAACGAGCGGAATAACTACCAGAACGAAAACAGTGTGTTATAAACCTTCCGGCAACTAGAATGACACGGGCGTCTTGCGCCATGCATTTCAGATTTCCTTAGAGCACATCTTTTCTACTGCTCGGGTGATGTACTCGGTTAGGTAGAATGGTAGATCATCGGATGATTCAGAATTTATGTGAAGGGTCTAATGCAAGTGACCCATGCTAGCCATCTAATGAAAATAGCGGAAAAAAAATCGTAATATTTCTTCTAGTAGCAAGAAAATAAGTAGGAAGTGATGATGAATCTAGTAATGTAAGGCACCGCCTAACCAGCCATTGTTAGGCGATGTCCGTCTCTTTGTAATTTTACTTATGTTTCCCTCCTCGAGCTCGCCACTCGCATACATGAAAACCAGGATTGATTTAGATGACGAGATGCCCGCCAACAATCGACGCCAGCGAGGATGTACGCGGCGGTTGTAGCCTCCTCTCCTTAGGCTTAGAGCACCTCCAGTTGTTGGGGCTCCGCATGCCCAAATCTAGCGCTAAATAGCATCGGATAGATGTAAATTTCGTCCTAGGAGGCCCAGTTTTCCAGCGGCGAGCCTCACTACGGGAACCCGCCGACGTGCCGACGGCCAGAATCTGTGCCGACGGTCGCCGTCGGCACAGCCTCGCTCGCCGTCAGCCCAGCAAAGTAGCCGTCGGCACAGCCTGGCCGTCGGCACGGAACCACCGAGGACCGACGGCCGCCGTCGGCACACTTTGGCCGTCGGCACAAACACTATCCGTGCCGACGGCACGTAGCCTAGCCGTCGGCACATGGTCATATGGTGGGGCCACGAGACAGCCACCGACAACGGCGTCGGCAGGTGGCAAACGGCGTGAAGTGGGCCGACGGCCGTGCCGTCGGCACGCCTTCCCCGCCAAATTTTCCTTCTTCCCGCCCTTATTCGCGCCATTTTTTCGCGCCACTTCCTATGTAGGCCGACGGCCGAGCCGTCGGCACAGGTTCCCGCCATTTTTCCCCTCCTTCCCTCCCGCCATTCTTCTCGCGCCCATTCTCTCCCGCCAATTATTCCCGCCGTTTCAGCCCTCGTCGTCCTATATATAGCCATGTCTTCTCAACACTAACATCAGCAACAACATTTCTCTCCTCATCAACTCTCTCATCCAAAAAACACCACATAATCCTCTGAGCTCAGCCTGCCGTCGAGATGGCTCCTCGTCGCCGTAGCAACACGGGCTTCATCGGCGTTCGCCGCCGGGCTGCGGGCCATTTCGCGTCCGAAATCTCCGCCGGTGGTGTGCGTGTGTGGCTCGGCACCTTCTACACGAAGGAGGCTGCCGCCCGCGCATACGACGTTGCGGCTTGGAGGTTTGGCCGGTCGCGCCACGAATTGAACTTCCCGGAGGTCGGGTCTCCGGCGGAAGCCGAGAGTCTCTCTACCGAGCCGCTACTTCGCTCGGAGGGTGAAGCGCAGCGGTTCGCGAGATGGCCAGCGGCGGATTGATACCACCGAGGCGGACGAGCAGTTCATGGCACAAGGGCGCGAGACCATCCCGGAGACGTCGCGGCCACGCGCGCATTCCGGAAGGAGAAGCAGGCGTACAGGAGAGAGAGGAGGGCGGGAAAGCGGCAGAGGAGGGCCGAATATGACGCGGAGTACGCCAAAGGAGAGGCGTCGACATGGGGGGAAATGATGAACGGTGGTTTTCGTACCTCTCAAGTACCGCTTCAGAGGACACCCCTAGCGAGGACGAAGATTTCGAGAACTGATTAGTATGTGTGTGTGTCGATTCCATGTGTCTAACGGGTCATGTGTCGACCCAGTGTTAAGTGCTTTGTTCGTGTGTGGGTTTAGTTTTTTAAGTGTTTTGGTTTGTGTGTTAGTAGTGTAGTTTTTAAGTGCTTTGCTTCGTGTGTGGGTGTAGTTCTTTAAGTGCTTTGGTTTGTGTGTGGTCTAGTTCTTTAAGTGTTTTGGTTTGTGTGTGGGTCTAGTTACGTGTGTGGGTCTCAAGTTCTTAAGTGTATCATTATTATGTGTCGTCAGAAATCGAGCATCGAAGGGTGGGAATGGTCCCAAAACTCAGGCAGATTATAGACTATAGGGGTAAAATCCAGGATCTGTATGTGGAAACTCCTGGTAAGCCCAACCTATGGTTTCCCATGTACATATGTCCTAAACAAACCAAAGCAAATAAAAAAATCCATTGTTACACCGTCACACCGGAGAAAGCTATAGGGGTAGATCTGCGGGGTCCCCGCCCTAGGGTTTCCGAAGATACAGATCAGCGGAGCGTCGGAACCGCTTAAAAACTTGCATATGTCCCTAGCATATGTGCACAAGTGTCTCGTCCGGAGTTCTATGGCTTTTAGGGGAAATGAGTAGGAGACGGCCCGTTTCACCACATAGTTTGTCGGAACGAGGCCATATTTGGCACGTGCGTGGGCCCTAGGATGGGAAGCAAGGCCCCGGTCGCGGATTTCCAATCCGAACCACGGCGACGGTTTTTCCATTTTCGGGGTGCCGAAGGGCTTTTTTTGTGAAGCAGCCTACATGGTGCGCATTTCAGCATCGCGCGGGACCTCCGCGCAGCGGTAGGATACCTCCTACGCACCACCTATCACATGCCATATGCGCGCGGAAGCCATCCGGGAATCCCACCCGCTTCTCGCGGTGCTCCCGCCGAATCCGCCGGAAACCGACCGGATTTGAACCGGGGCGACACTTTCCTTCGCTCAATAAATGGAGGGAAAAATGGTTTTAGGTCTATGACGCGTCATTTTATGTGCTAAATGTTTTCCGTTTCGCGCGTTGGCGGACGGGTGCAACCGCGCGCCCGTACGGCCATACCGCATGTCCCGGCGGCCCCGTTTTGCGCAGCTTGGCGAAGCAAACGGAGCCAAAAATCGAGCGGAGCCGCGTGGCGTCATTTTATGTGTCCTAGCAACCACCGCAAAAGACGGAACCGGGATACGGCAATTATCTTGGAGAACCCTTCACGAACAGGGCTATCTCGTCCGGAGTTCTATGGCTTTTAGGGGAAATGAGTAGGAAACGGCCCGTTTCACCACATAGTTTGCTCGGAACGAGGCCATATTTGGCACGTGCGTGGGCCCTAGGATGGGAAGCAAGGCCCCGGCCGCGGATTTCCAATCCGAACCACGGCGACGGTTTTTCCATTTTCGGGTGCCGAAGGGCTTTTTTTTGTGAAGCAGCCTACATGGTGCGCATTTCAGCATCGCGCGGGACCTCCGCGCAGCGGTAGGATACCTCCTACGCACCACCTATCACATGCCATATGCGCGCGGAAGCCATCTCGAGAATCCCACCCGCTTCCGCGGTGCCCCGCCGAATCCGCCGGAAACCGACCGGATTTGAACCGGGGCGACACTTTCCTTCGCTCAATAAATGGAGGGAAAAATGGTTTTAGGTCTATGACGCGTCATTTTATGTGCTAAATGTTTTCCGTTTCGCGCGTTGGCGGACGGGTGCAACCGCGCGCCCGGCACGGCCATACCGCATGTCCCGCGGCCCCGTTTTGCGCAGCTTGGCGAAGCAAACGGAGCCAAAAATCGAGCGGAGCCGCGTGGCGTCATTTTATGTGTCCTAGCAACCACCGCAAAAGACGGAACTCGGGATACGGCAATTATCTTGGAGAACCCTTCACGAACAGTGGCTATCTCGTCCGGAGTTCTATGGCTTTTAGGGGAAATGAGTAGGAAACGGCCCGTTTCACCACATAGTTTGCTCGGAACGAGGCCATATTTGGCACGTGCGTGGGCCCTAGGATGGGAAGCAAGGCCCCGGTCGCGGATTTCCAATCCGAACCACGGCGACGGTTTTTCCATTTTCGGGGTGCCGGAAGGGCTTTTTTTGTGAAGCAGCCTACATGGTGCGCATTTCAGCATCGCGCGGGACCTCCGCGCAGCGGTAGGATACCTCCTACGCACCACCTATCACATGCCATATGCGCGCGGAAGCCATCCGGGAATCCCACCCGCTTCCTCGCGGTGCCCCGCCGAATCCGCCGGAAACCGACCGGATTTGAACCGGGGCGACACTTTCCTTCGCTCAATAAATGGAGGGAAAAATGGTTTTAGGTCTATGACGCGTCATTTTATGTGCTAAATGTTTTCCGTTTCGCGCGTTGGCAGACGGGTGCAACCGCGCGCCCGGCACGACCATACCGCATGTCCCGCGGCCCCGCTTTGCACAGCTTGGCGAAGCAAACGAAGTCATATGGGCTGATAGTTGTTATCACATGTACCTATGACGTAACCAAGATCAAATAGAGGCATATGCCCACTGTGGGAGCCCCGGTGGGATGTAGTCAAAGGGGTAGATCGCGCGGTCAACAGTAATTAGGTTTTCGTCGTAAATCGAGCATTGAAAGGCTCGGAATGGCCCCAAAATGTGTGTGTCTCCCTATAATAATACTCCCTCCGTTTCAATATATAATGCCTATAGATTTTCTCGCACGGTAATTAGCGCAAGTCATTTTTTAACACAAAACCACCTTATTTTCGCTTAAAAGGAAAAAAATGAAAATAAAAAAAATGCCTATAGATTTTCGCTTCCGCATTCTATATTTTACTTGATTGTAGTCCCGCAGAGAAAAAAATCAGAAAAGATTAAAAAAAAATGAAAACCCGTGCCGACGGCTAGGCCGCCTGCACGCCTAGGGCTGCCCTATGTGACCGAGCCGGACCGAGTCCGGCTCATACGCACGCGCCACTCCCCGCCCCCACCGCCCACCGCCCGCGCCACTCCTCGCGGCCGCCGCGCGCCACCGCCCGCGCCACCACCAGCCCTCGCCGCCGCCAGCCACCGCCCGCGCGCGCCGCCACCACCGCGCCGCCGCCAGCCGCACGCCTCTCGCCCACGCGCCGCGCCGCCGCCCACCTGCCCGCGCCTCGTCCCCGGCTCCCCCGTCCCCGGCGCCCTCCCCGGCAGCCCTCCTCCCCGGCCGCCTCCGTCCCCGTCCCCGGCCGCCTCCGTCCCCGGCGCCTCGTCCCCGGCAGCCCCTCCCCGGCAGCCCCCTCCCCGGCGCCCTCCCCGGCAGCCCTCCTCCCCGGCCGCCGCCACCACCGCGCCGCTGCCACCCTCCTCCCGAGCCCGTCCCCGCCGCCGCCCTCCCCCCCGTAAGCCTTTCCCCCCCCCATTTTTTCCTTTTTTTTATTTCTATTTGTTGTAGATGATTTAGTTGTAAATAGAGCAAATAGAAATAATTTTGTTGTAAATAGAGCAAATAGAAATAGAGCAAATAATTTTGTTGTAAATAGAGCAAATAGAAATAGAGCAAATGGAAACTAATTTTGTTGTTGTTTTAACTAGGCCCCGCCATGATTGCCCCGTCGTGACCGCTCCGTCGTGATCGCCTCGCCGTGACCACGACCGCTCCGTCGTGACCGCCGTGTCGTCGTGACCGCCGTGTCGTCGTGACCGCCGTGTCGTCGGCGATTCTCTCCCACCGCCGAGGGTGAGCTAAAACTTCGCCTCCCCTCTCCGCATTTTTTTTACATCACTAGATTCATTTTTCAAGTAAAGTTGCGTAACCTAGGTGTCACTTCCCGTCCGCGAGCGTTACGCGGATAAATATGCATTAGTGGTCGGCATATTTTCAACCGTAACGCTTGCGGCATTTACGGGACAAGTCGGGCGGATGCGTAGTTGTCTACGCTTTCCATGTTCTACTCCGGTCCGAGTCGGATTTCGGTGGCGCTCCCCGTTGTTCTCCGGATGCACATCCTCTCGGTTTTTTGCCGAGACGTGTATCGGGAGAGCAGCGGGGAGGTGCTGCCGAAATTCTGACTTGGACCGGGGTAGAGCATGGAGAACGTAGCCAACTACGGATCCGGCGGCTGCTAGGAGCCCACCTAGTAGAGATGTAGGTTGATACATGCGTTTCGCCCGTAAAATAAATAAAAATATGATGCATTTAATTTCATGGTACTATTTGTTGTTTGTCTCCCAATCAAGCGCAGGATGGCTGATAATGGGTGGATGTACAAAGGGCCGTGCTAGTTCGACCGAAATGACAGAAGAGTGGGTATGGAAGACCAATTTATTAGTGAAGGAGTTAGCGCGTGGTTCAAAGTCGCGTTCGTCCAAGTTGCCCTTGCGCTCGTTGCAAGAGGCGTCATCGTCACTGGAAAGGATGATATGACTAAACATCTTTGGTTGAATGGGTATATGCCCGATTACGTCACGTGTGTCGACTTTGCTCAGCACGAACGTGACAGAGGTGAGGTGATGAGGCAGCGAATCGATGGCAATGAGGACGATGGGATTAGATACTTGCTAGATGATCTCCACGATGCCTACATGCCGTAATCGCTGTAACAGGAGGAACCGCCGTAACCGGAGGGACCGCCGTAACCGGAGGAACCGCCGTAACCGGAGGAACCCGAGCCTACCGCAAAGGCCTTCTATGATATGATGGCTGCGGCTAAGAGGCCTCTATACGAGGGTGCAAAATTTCTCAGCTCGATGCCATCGCGCAAGTACTAGCCGACA
The DNA here is from genome assembly GCF_022539505.1 of Lolium rigidum. Classification (NCBI taxonomy): domain Eukaryota; kingdom Viridiplantae; phylum Streptophyta; class Magnoliopsida; order Poales; family Poaceae; genus Lolium; species Lolium rigidum. The sequence goes on along the minus strand of NC_061510.1, from coordinate 24,732,619 downwards.
AGGCCCAGCTCGACAAAGACCCGTGCATGCTTTGAAAAAAATCTGGTAACAGCTTGGTAACATGTTGCCCGAAGGCCATTGTCTCGCCTAAAACCATGTATGCAAAGCAAAGAAAATGTTGAAAGCGCTCAGCATGGATTATGTGAAGTATGATTGTTGTCCCAAAAACTGTCTTTTGTTTTGGAAAGAGTTTGCGGATGACAAATATTGTAGCAAGTGTGGGTCCTCTAGGTATCATGAGATAACCAGAGCTAATGGTGAGAAGGTGCAGACAAAAGTCGCCGTGAAGATTCTTCGTTATCTCCCGTTCATAAAAAGAATCCAACGGCTTTACATGTCCGAGGAGTCAGCCAAACAGATGACGTGGCATAAGAACGGGTTGAGATTCAAGGACGAGGAGGGACGACTAAACATGGGGCACCCATCCGATGGTAAAGCATGGCGTAACTTCGATGCAAAACACCCCGATAAGGCAAATGATGCTCGGAATGTCGAATTGCGATAGCAACCGATGGATTCAATCCATATGGTATGTCAGCATCCGCGCACAGCCGTTGGCCCGTGTTTGTTATTCCGCTCAATCTCCCTCCCGGAGTCCTTATGCAAAGGAAGACCATATTCCCGTCGATGATCATTCCAGTGGCCTCGATTACCCGGGGAAGAATTTGAGTGTATTCATGCAACCGCTTGTGGATGATTTGCACCACTCTTGGCACCATGGGACCTTGACATACGACCGAGCAACGAAGACAAACTTTGTCATGAAAGTTTGGTTCCAATATTCCATGCACGACCTACCCGGGTACGCTCTATTTTGCGGGCATTGTACAGCCTGGTAGGTTTCCATGCCCAAGGTGCGTGCACCGATTGGAGTTCATTTGGCTGAATGCGGGTCGCAAATATGTCGCATTTGACAAACATCGAAAGTACCTCAAAAGAGGGCATCGGTTCAGTAGGAGACAAAAAGAACTTCACAAAGGGCAAAGTTGTGCGTGAAGAAGAAACGATACCAAAGTTCAATGGTGAAACCGTTGATGGTGAGCTACGTGCTCTCCAGCCGTAGTAAAGAACCCGCAAAACATATGTGGGATATGGTGAGACACACAACCGGACTCACGTGCCAGGCTTAACGCAGCTCGAGTATTACAAGGATCTCGAACTTCCCCATAACATCGATATGATGCACACCGAAAAGAATGTGGGGGAGTCCGTTTTTAACACCGTCCTGAACATTCCTGACAAGACAAAGGATAATGTCAAGGCTAGAGTCGATGTTGAGAATCTGTGTGACAGCAAAGACTACACATGCATCCTCCCGAGGGCAATAGAAAAAATTGGGTCAAGCCGCATGCCAACTACGTGCTTGATAGTCTCCGAAGAAGGAGGCAATGATGTGGCTGAAATACGCCGTTATGTTCCCGCATGGCTATTGTTCGAATATGAGTAAGGGAGTCAATCTTACAACAGAAAAGTAAACGGGCTCAAGAGTCACGACTATCATATATGGATTGAGCGACCGATGCCGGTGATGGTTCGAGGGTATCTCCCCGAGCATGTCCGGCGAGTGCTTGCGGAGTTGAGCCATTTCTTCCGCACGGTCCGTGCTAAGCGTATATGTGAGTCGGTGATTGCGAAGTTGCATGATCAAGTGCCGGAGTTGTTATGCAAGTTAGAGATGATCTTTCCACCAGGTTTCTTTACTCCGATGTTACATCTCATTGTGCATCTTGCGAACGAGGCACTCTTGGGTGGACCGGTGCAAGTATCGTTGGCGCTTTTGTATTGAGAGAGAGTTCAAGTATATTCGAAACAAATGTGGCAACAAAAATAAGATTGAAGCATGCATAGCTGAGGCAACTATCCTCCGGGAGATGGCAGACGCCACGACAACGTACTATGCGGATGATGTTCCCACTATGCATAACCCGATATCTCGGTACAATATCGACGAGCCCAAGCATGACCCCAAGCTCCTCCTCTTCAAATGTCACTGTGGCAAGGCTGGTGCCTCTAAAAAGGGCATCTTGACAAAGGAAGAGAAAGATTGCATAATGTTTTATGTGGTTACGAACATGCAAGAAGTGCTCAAATTCATAAGGTAAAATGGTGAACAAATTACTTTGCAATTAGTAACTCGATTTTGGTCTAATACGTTTTTTCTCCCTTTTAGCCAATACAAGGATGAATATTGGACGAGATCGACGGATCCCTCTGATGCGGAGATGGAGATTCTTTTGAAAGAGAGTCGTCCCGGAAAGAAAAAATTCCTCGGATTGGTTCTACGAAAAAGTAATTTCTAACAAGTCCCTTTTAGCCAATACTTTTGCAATCCGTGACTTGTCCCTCTTATTACACGTAACTAATGCAAAGAAACAATTTGAACTGAATTTGTAGGGAGGTGATCCCAACGTTGAGATGACGGATGAGCTGAGATGTGTTTCCTGTGGTTGCAACCGTAGAATCTCAATGTATGAGAAGTACGATGTGAATGGGTATCGCTTCCATACGCAGTATCACCGTAAGAATCGGCCTAACCCAAAAACTATAAATACCGGGGTCTTCACCAAAGGATCCGATGACATAGAATACTACGGAAGGTTAGAGAATGTATACGAGCCGACATTCAATAGGACAAACATACAACTCAATCTCGTTGTGTTCAAATGCCACCGGTTCGACCCACAAGTTGGACAGAGAAGCACTCCTTCCATTGGGTTAGTTGAAGTTAGGCCTTCAACCTCGCTATAGCGGAGCCGATGTCTTTGTTGTGGCTCACCAAGCCAAGCAAGTTTATTATTTGCCCTACCCATGTCAAAAGGAGTACCTCAAAGGCCGGGAAGTCGTGTTCAAGGTATCACCACATGGTAAGCTACCCATGCCCTCCGACGAGGATTACAACAACATTGACCCCGTAACATACGAGGGAATTTTTTATCAAGAGCAAGAGAACTTTGGGGATTTCGAAATAGAAATTGGTCTTGAGGACCTCGAGAATGAGGCACATCTTCATGGTGAAACAATGGTGGACCTAAAGGACATACAAATGCTCACCAAGTTACATGAGGGCAATGGGTTCAATGATGAGACTCCACCGGACATTCCCACCCAACCTCATTACTCACATGATACCGATAGTGATAGTGAAAATGAGAACCCAATGCCTCGTTATGAGAACCCAATGCCTCATTATGATAGTGATGATTCGAGGTGAGGGTCCTTTATGCCTTTATGCTTAGTATCTATTTTTCCATATGCTTCTTATACTTAGTATTTATTTTTCAATATGCTTCTTATGCTTAGTATCTATTTTTCAATATGCTTCTTATGCTTAGTATCTATTTTTCAATATGCTTCTTATGCTTAGTATCTATTTTTCAATATGCTTCTTATGCTTAGTATCTATTTTTTGCTTAGTGTCTACATTTTATTAAGGCATGAATGCTTACTTGTTTACTCTTTGTCAATGCAGGTGATTGATCAATATGAGCGGAAGCAAGCAATCCATGAACTCCATTTTGAAGAGTATGAGCCAACATAAGTTCACCGGGACCACTAGAAGTGGAAGACCAACGCGTGCCAGCACGCGTTACGCGGACGATGACACGGGTGGAGTTGGAGGTGGAGGTGTAGGTGGAGGTGGAGGACGTGGTGGAGGTGGAGGACGAGGTGGAGGTGGAGGACGAGCCGGGAGGACGAGGCGGAGGCGGAGGTGGAGGACGAGGACGAGGTGGAGGTGGAGGACGAGGACGAGGTGGAGGTGGACCTTTCCTTGGTGACATACCCTCTGCTTCTGGCGACGTGGCTTCCCAGTCCGCTCACACACAGTCTACTGAGGGGGAGATGGAGGTGGAGATGGAGGTGGAGATGGAGGTGGAGGGGCAGGACGAGGAGGCGGAGAGGGAGATGGCGTCGAAGAAGTTGCGCATTCGTGGTGAAGCGCAAGTCCCTGATGAGAGGAGGGAGCCTACTAGCCGAGATGCGAAAGCCCTCATCATCCCGAACGAAAAAGAGTAAGTTTAATTTTGAACATTTAGATTCATTTTGCTATGTACTAATGTTTTCATTATTGTGCATAACTGATTGGCATACTAATGTTTTGATTATTGTGCAGCAATTGGGCATATGACAAGGGGGTTCGCCAGCCGTCGAGCATGATTGGAGCTCTTATTAGGCAGTACTGGCCGGGCTTTTACACTCCGGTCCCCGGCGGCGAGAAGAAGCTAGCCGAGACTTGGGCGGACTATGAGGCAGCTCCTTGCCCGGGCTTTGGGACAACTTCTGACGCCGTGTACACCAAGTTTTGGGTAAAGCATGCTTCTCGAGTTTACTTCATAGTTGATGACCACACTATGCTAACTCATGTCTCTCTCACAATTATTCTTATGCATGATTGCAGCACCCATTATAAGGTGCCCGATGAGATGGTTGAGCAAGGGAAGGCGGTATCGACTAGGGCTTGTCGCAGGTTGACAAGGCAACAAGTGGTACAATCGAAGCATACCCGCATTGGGCACTTCAAGGCCGAGCAGGGCACGAGGGTCAAGAAAGCCGACAATATCGTGGAGGATCCTCACCGACAAAGGAAGATTACTTCAAGGTAAGTAAATATTCAATGAGACTCTATGTTGCCGCATAGTTGGGATTGCATTATGTGTTCTTCAAATGAGTTATGGTTTTTCAGTGTTATGCCCCTATGGTGCGAGAATAAGGAAGACGCATTTGAGGCCTTGGTAGCGAGGTGGATTGGCGAAGACGCCGACTTCAACGCCAAGAGCGCGCGCAACAAGGCAAACCGGGCACCGGAGGAACACACAAGGCGGGAAGCCGCAAGCACCGAGCGCTACAGAAGCACAAGGTACATATATACATGGAACAACTTGCATTTATTTCCCCTCATATTACTACTTGATACACATAACATTTATCTTGTCGTGCAGTGAGGCGGAACTCGGGAGCCTCTCACCGAGGTGGGAGGGTGGCGTAAGATGAAGCCGAAGCAGCCCGATCCGAGCCAGCCTCAGCCCTCGCTGCTCGAGTACTTCGGCTTTGCCGAAGAGGAGTTGGAGAAGTACCGCTCGGTGTTCAAGGGTCTTCATCCGGAGGTGGATGATCCTATTGAGCAGGAGACCGACTTGACGGCGATTATGGTGGCGGGGAGCGGCGCGGAGCATGGCCGCACGAAGCTTCTTAGTGGGGTGATCAAGCCGCAGAGGACCCTCACGCAGATCGGTCCACCCTCACCACCGGCGACCCACCGGTCGCGCCTCCTCGACACCGTCGTACGGATGTAAGTTTTCTCATTTCCATCTTCTTTCCAACATTCATCCCCGAATGGCTAAATTGACATGACTCCTTTTCTTGGAAATTGTAGGCTCACTTTGAGGCCGCCTCACGCGGCCGCTTATGAGAAGTACTTGACGGTTGTAGCAGAGTGGGACCTCAAGAGAGCGGCTTGGGAAGAGTACTGTGGAGGCGACGAGTCGTGTAAGTTCCAATCTTTTATGGTTCGAAGACATGACAAGTCCCACCTCCCCTTTTTTTATATCTGCGGCGCTTGACATCTAAACTATCTTGCAGGCGCTCAGGACGTTCTTCTTGACTGGAGAGAGGATCGCACTTCCGGCCGAGGAGCCAGCTAGGCCGGGGCCGACTCCAGTGTGCCCATCGAGGGAAGCTTTCGCGGCCACATACTACGCACGGACTCCGGTAAGTCCTGTGCCTAACCATTGTCTAAGCTGCTTTCACCGCTTTCCTTTCGCATGTCTAAGATGCTAACTCTTGTCAAACATGTAGGGCACGGGAAGTTCGCGGAACCGACCCTCTCCTCGGTTCGTCGCGCGAGGGCACACCGATGCACCCCGGCCGCCATTCTCCCGGTGCTTCGGGTTTTTCTCCCCGCCGGCGATGGTTCAGTGCCATGGTTCTACTTCGGTCTACCTTGACAAAGGCCGGACGCCTGAATTTACAAGTCGGAACTTGGTTGGACCCCCGATCTTAGTTCCCCCTTAGCTAGGTGTCTAGCGGGTGTGCGTCGATCATGTGTGCCATGTGTCGACGATGTATGATGATCGTGTGTGCTACATGCTACATATTTGTATCACGATGATGTTGTTGCTACATTTGATATGATGACGATGATGATTATGTGCTGTGCTACATTTGTGATGCATTTCAATGTATATTACTGCCATTTGTGATGATTATTTGCCGTGCTTGCCGTGGCCGGACCAGGAAAAGCGCGGGAAACCAAATGGTAAAGTCTGTGCCGACGGCATAGCCGTCGGCACAGCCCCCTAGCCGTGCCAAATGGCAGGAGCTGTGCCGACGGCTTGGCCGTCGGCATAGAAGAGTGGACGGCAGCTGGCCGGCGGAGCGCCCGGCGACGCGGGCCGGGCCGATGGACTCGGGCCGACGGCTTGGCCGCCGGCACAGAAAAGGGCCGTGGACGCGTGGCGGCTCCAGGCCGTCCGAGCACAAGCAGCTGGGCCGACGGCTTGGCCGTCGGCACAACTCCTTCCCCGGCCTAACGGCCGTTAGACGCTCGCTGGGCCCCACTAGGACCGTGCCGACGGCCACCGTGCCGACGGCGTTGTCTGACCGTCGGGCTGGACGCTGTGCCGACGGCAGAGTCTGTGCCGACGGCGGCAGGGGCTGTGCCGAGGCGATATTGTGCCGACGGCGGCCGTCGGCACAGGCCTGTGCCGACGGCAGCGTACGTTGTGCCGACGGCTGCCGGCCGTCGGCCCCTCGGCGGGTTCCCGTAGTGCCTAGGGGAATGAAGGTGAAATGGCGAATTCAAATGGAAGAAGACGAAATACGTTCAAACTTAGCCTAAATTTAGAGATATTTAACATATATAGGCGAAGGCGAGTTCGTACATATATAGGCCGAATTCATAATACATTTGAATTCGGCTAGAGGGAACATAAACTAAACGTAAAAACACGGCGTTCTACATGCCGAAATGGCGGCCGTCTCCACCGTCGTTGCTGGAGTCACTGTCGTCCTCGGGTGGCGGTGCCTGCTGGCTGCTGCTCCGGTCGGGGGCTCCCCAACGGCTGGAACCCTAGCCAGGGTCGCCGTGGCGTGGTGGCGACGGTGTCGGCCGATACCACTCATCCTCGCTGTTGTCCTCCAGGTGATGAGCAGCGCGGGTGCGGAGCGACGCCGCGCGGCCGCCAGGTCCAGAAGATGCCGCTGCTGCTCCGCCTCCTCCCTCTCCAGTCCTGCCTAGACCAGGCGAGCGCCGCGTCCATGGGGAGGGCGTTGTCGGCAGGGACGAGGTCGTTGAGCGGCCTCGCGATGGCTTTGCGGATCGTAGCGTCCTTGGCCCGCGCGGCCTCCTCGGAGGCGAGGTCGGAAGATGTTGCGGCCACTGTGTCCTCCTTCTTTGTCTTCCTCTTTTGGTCGCGTGACGGAGACGAGGCGCCCCCCACCCCTCGCGGATGACGAGGGCGCCGCTACTGCGCCCTCTAGTTGGTGGTGGAGAGGCGGGCTCCTTCTTCACGGCGCGCAGGCCGCACCTCGGCGTCGCAGAAGCCGCTGACCCGCTCGAACACGTGGCCGACCTTGACGCCGAGCCCGACAACGAGGACAACGCCATTCATCGTGGGATCCAGGAGCTTTCGTGTCGACGCGACACGGAAGGCACCACCGTCGGCGACGTCATCCCCAGCACGGGGAAGTTGCTGCCCTCGATGTGTGTGAGGACGTTCTCGAGCGTGCGGCCCTACGCGCTCCACCAGTGGCGGCGGCCGGCGGCATTGTTGCGCGCGGGAGGTGGGGAGGGCCGTCGTACGTGGCAAGTTCGCGGTCGTACATGTCGCGGAAGAACTGTGCCCACGCCTCGTAGTTCTCTGGGAAGAAGCGCGGCTCGGCGCGCTCGTCGCTCATGGTGGCGAGCACCGCCTCCGGCACCAGGGCGTCGCCTTGCGGCGGCGGCAGAATCGACACGCCTCCCGCGCTTAGCCGCCAACCTCCAGACGCGTGGAAGTTCGGTGGCGCCGGGTAGCCCGCCATGTACAGGAGCCGCCCCTCCCATTGGTGGAGGGACCACCGGCCGAAGCCGTTGTTCACTGCGCTGTCGTCGGGGAAATGATCCGCCATTGGAGGAGCCGAGTCTTTTTCGACGAGAGAAGAGTGGAGAGAGAGGGGGACGGCGGTGGTGAATGCGGCCAGGCGTGGTAGCTACGTGATAAATAGAGGGGGGCGGTGTGTGAATTCGAGGAGACGGTATTAACTCGCCGCGTGGAAGCTACGCGTCGCGGCGACGACCGATCGGCGGCAGGATTATACAGCGCGCGGAAGACGATGCGATGAGGATGACGATCGGCCTTTCTCGCCGACAAGTCGGTGCCACCAGGCGCGCGGGAACTTTCCTCGATGATTCCCGCGCTTTTGTTTCCTCCCGACTCCCCGAGCACGCCCCGGGGGGAGGGGGTTGACATGGGCTCGCCGGATGGATGAAAGCCCAAATCTGGGCAAAAACGAGGATCCGGAGGCGTGCTGGGCCATTTTTCGCTGTCCGGATGGAAAAACGGCTCCTGGCCGGGGCCTTGTTGGGGAGACAACTGGAGGTACGTGCTCTTATGTCTTAAAGCTTAAAGCTTAAAGCATTAATTGAGTTAAATCAAGAAAAACGAAAATATGGTTCTGCTGAATTCAAATTGGGATCCTACAAAATATAAGAAACCCATTCAGTTCGTATTGTGTGTCCCGCGTCCCTGATGACCGGCGCCTACGTCTCGCTCATCACCATCTGCATCGCTTGTGTCATCAGGTTCCTAGCTAGTGAGTAGCACTGGCAGCGTGGCCGGCCGGCGACCATGGCGTTAGAGCTACATCTGCATGCTGCGACACGAAACAGCAAGAAATTCCATGCTCGACTGTGTGCGTGTGAGTGCCTTCTCAGTAAAAAAAATTTCAATTCTCTTAAAGACCAGCTTCAACCGTAACACAAAGTTTTTTTTTATTTTTTGACTTGCTCGTACCACCAAAGTTAAGTTGCGTCAAGCCTCAAAATTATGTTTGCTCCCAGTTGCACGCAATATGCCGCTGTTGCACGCAATAAGCCATTCATTCCCCATTACAAAAAGAAAAGAAATGGAGGACCGACTGCTACCTAGAGATGGCCAGCCGGATGCTTAGTTTTTGTAGCACTTTGGGCATGAACGCCTAGCTAGCTATGTGTGACCAAGATCCCGTCAAGTAAACTTGAATACCTATATGCCGTATAATTGCAACATATGCCGGCAGAACTTAAATACAAGCATCTCAGGATTCAGCTATTTTAAAATCAGAGCAACAGTATGTGAATATAACGGTTGTAGAACCCACTTTATATAACAGTGTTATATATATCGCGTTAGGGTTCTTAAGAAACCAACCACATGTCATACATAGGGAACAGTCACATGTCATTTTATTGATGATACAATCATCAAGAACTCACCAATAACAACAAGAAGATTTTAATTAACCATGTCCTTGTACAAGAAGATCATCAGCTACCGCTAATTAAGCATACACGTAACTAAACATTGCTCCCAATTTTCCAGAAGAGATAAATGAAAGCTAAAACTTGAGATTAGCGGAACTAAAAGCAATGGTCGGGTCCAAACTTTTCACCCCACACATACAGAAAGGAATGCAGCATTTGATCATGAGAGAGAATCACCAAGAGAAATGAGCAGAGAAAAAAACACAAGCTAAATTCCCGGGCTTGGCGATCACCAACAACTGCAGGTAACTTTGGGCAGCCAAAACAGCAGAATTATTGTTTATAATTAAAAGGCAGGGAGATGCAGCTATCGGTTGCAGTCGTTCTTGTCCATTATGTATGAGTGAAGGAGGTTGTGGTGAATCTGCTTCCCACTATCCAGCGATAAGGCCCGCTCCATGTTCAGTACAAGAAACTCTGTGATGACAAGCAAAGGGAATGATTAGAAGAGCATGCTAGCCATGGAAGCAAGTCTGTAGGATAAACCAGTGCTATTGTTTATATAGTCCGACCAACAGAACAACCAGACACCTAAGCAACACTACCATTCCAGTATTCAGAAACAGAGCTAGCAAATACAAATAGCGCCGGATCAACTAAGCCACCCACAGCACATTCCAGTACCAGGAAAGCACCAGAAATTCCTAAAAGAGCAACGGCTGAATGGCAGGACCCAGGGCACTGACTCAACGGACGGCTGAAACAACAAGTCACGGCACAGTCAAGGGTGCGAGGGGGAGCCTGAGGAATCACTTGAGAAAACCTGCTACTTGAGGTGCCAGGGTCGCAGTCTATCTGTCCCACCATACCATTGTCGACGCAAACAACATAACAGCAAGAACAATCGATAGATGAGCTCAGATTCAGCAGGATTTCAATGGTGAGGTGCTCAACAGCTGCTTCCAGATTCTCTGACGAGACGAAAAGATACATGCAGATTAGAAAACAAAATAGGGCCGCATTGAGCATGGGAAATCAAGCGCAAATAATCAGCGCCGCGGACACACGATGATGCCCGACTCACCCTGCTTGTCCCAGGTAGGTCGGACTCAACAGTCAACCAGCTGCAACCCATCCTCGCTCCTGCGTCAGTGGCACGGAGTGGGATGCCAAGCTCCCTACACATGGTATTTTGCGTGAATGCAACAATATGCATGGGAAAGAAAAGCAATCAGAAGAGCACAATTATTATTGATAATGAAAAGGCAGAGGGATGTACCTATCCGTTGCAGCCATTCTTGTCCCCCGGCTTCAGAGTGGAACAAGTCGTCCTGAATCTGCTTCAGGCTAGCCAGCGATAAGGCACACTGCATGTTGAGTAGAAGGAATTCTGTGACGAAAAGCAAAGAGAATGATTAGAAGAGAATAGTAGCCATGGAATCAAAGGGTGTAAGATAAAGCAGTGAGTGGTATTGTTTATTTATTTAGTCCCAGCAACGAAAGAAATGGATGACGAGCTTGTGGGTGACAAAAGCAAGCGGTTGACGTAGCTACACACATCTAGGATGAAGTAAATCATATGTGTGTGCATTCTACAGGGGCTAGTATTCATACGGTAAATCATATTGAGGATGTGAATTGGATCCATACGGATGTCTAAAAGATGTCTTAAATTTGTTGAAATTCGGATGTATAGATCATCCGAATTTGGACAAGTCAGAGTGGGTGCAGAAGCTACCTAGTCAGACACGCAGGGTATAGAGAGAGAAAAAGGAAATGTGCATGATGAAGGGAGGGCCGGTGTTGCTCAGCGGCATTCATCCCCGGCCGGCGGTCGGAGCAGGCAGAGCAGCAGGTGTGCCTCCTCGTCCTCGTCCAAGACTCCCCGTCCTTGTGAGTTGTGAGTCGGTAGGAGTCGTGGTGGTGGTCGGGTTGGCAGCATCAGTGGTGTGAGCTGCTGCAGATCGGAGCGGCGGGCGGGCGGGCGTGGACGGGAGCAGGAGGTCGGGGAGGCCGGCGGTGCGGAGTCGGAAGATGCGTCCGGTGAAGACGGCTGCTTTTGGTCCTCCGGTTGGACGGCGTTAGCAGCAGCAGGAGGAGGAGGCCACCATGAGGAGGAGGAGGAGGAGGAGGAGGCCGGCGGTGCAGAGCGGGCGTGGCGTTGAAGGAAGGAGGTGGTCCCCTTGAGCGGCGGCGCTGGTGGCGGCGGAGGGGATTGGGCGGCGGAGGGGAGGGGATTTGGGGTCTGAAGAGAGCGGCGGCGGGCGTTGAGGGAAGGGGCTCGACTCGAGGAGAATGGGGAATTTGGCATCGTTTGTTTAGGGTTTGGGTGGGTCTCCTTTTTCTGTTTTCTTTCTTTTTTGTTTTGGATTTGGATGGATGGATGGAGCAGGTCGTCCAGCGAGCCGATGGGCTCATTCATTTGACGCGGTCCAGTCCGGTCCGGGTGCGCCACCATCACCGCGCTACGCCGGGGAGGAATCCGACGGTGCCGGCGCCGCGCGCACCGGCGCGACGATCGGAAGAACTATCCCATGGACAGAGGAAGAGCACAGGTACACATGCTGCATGTCTCCAATTTCCACGAATTGGCTGACCATGTCAATTTTTAGATTCTTCTTGCTGTATGTCTCGAATTTCCACGAATTGGCTGACCATGCCAAGGACTGCATCTGCCATGTCAAGTTTTAGATTCTTCTTGGTGTAATTGGGAAGTTTCATGTGGTCGATCGCTCGCATTGATGGTGGGTTTTTTAAGGGGACAATCATGGCGTATTTATGTTACTATGTGCAGGTTGTTTTTGCTGGGGCTGGACAAGTTTGGCAAGGGTGACTGGCGGAGCATCTCGCGCAACTTCGTCATCTCCCGGACGCCCACGCAGGTGGCGAGCCACGCGCAGAAGTACTTCATCCGCCTCAACTCCATGAACCGGGACAGGCGCCGCTCCAGCATCCACGACATCACCAGCATCAACGCCGGCGAGGGCGTCCCGCAGCAAGGCCAGGCAACGAAGCACCCCGCAGCCGGAATGGGCATGTACGGTGGGGCGCCCATGGGCCACCCCGTCGCTGGTCACCACATGGTCCCCGCCGCCGCCGTGGGAACGCCGGTGATGTTCCCGCCGGGGCACTCGCCCTACGTCATGCCTGTAGGCTACCCGGCTCCCCAGGCGAAGATGCATCAGTAACCGTCCAATGCCACACTTACTCCACTTGCTTGGTGTTGCTTCTGCTCCGCAGCCCAAGATGCATCGCCAAATGCCACACTTACACGAAGCAGATCAACCGCCTGAAATGAACGATGTATAGAAGCATTTCTCCCTTGTTATTTCTCGAATCTTCTTGATTTGTTTTGTTTACCCGTCCATCCGTCCCTGATCCTCTGTGTAACAGAGATGACTCTGAGTGGAGGGACGAAGGTCCGCGAGTAAGTAAGTAAGTAAGCATTTGCTGACTGTTGCAAGCGCCTGAATGATCACAGACCAGGGTAAAGGTTCAGGAAGGCGAATGTAATTAGCAGCAGCCTCCCCCGGTGTATCGATCCTTTGACCCTTGCAGAGTTCGGACTGGAACTGATTTCCATTTGCCCCAGCTATAGCCGGCTATTTTAAACAGAGGCTATTAGACGTCGATCCGTCTTGGTTTTTCTGTATGCGTCTTGGGGTAGCACGGGCTGTTATTTGGGATTTTTTTTAGAGAAGAGAAGCCCCAACGGGCTCCCAGTTTCATTGAAGAAACTAGGGTGTCAGTTATTATACAAAAATAAAAACGAACCATCCTTTACAAAGAAGCAGAACAACCTCTGCTACTTCCATAAACTGACTTTGAAACATTACTAAAATTCTGAAAAACAGAACCAGGTAACTAGACAATCTGAAGGCTCATACAAATCACTATAAAGACACAGGATGACAATACATACACAGGTTACAATCTACTACAGTAGACTTCCAGGAGATGCAATTTTTAACTTTTCATCGGGAGAGGACCTAGGACATCACGCAGCTATCCGATAATCTCTCGTGCTATTTGTGCCATTCTCGTAGCTCCCTGTAGTAGACACTTACATAGTCCATTTTTCTGCAGTTTTGCCCATTTGTTAACAGGATTATAAGCAAAAAAGAATAACATTATTAGGATCCCCAGACCGTATTCTTTGAAAGCAAGATTTAGTTCGCGTTTTCCAAATAGCCCAGATCCTATCATAACATCTCTACCAGAATAAACATTGAACCAATCACGGTAAAGATCCCCGAAACCGAAGGCATGGAATTGATACCCAACGCCACACTAACCACATTCCAAATATAATTTACAGATGGCACAAAAAGAACAAATGTTCTTGAGTCTCACGTCCATCGCAAAACTCGCATAGTTCTAATTTCTTCCACCCTCTTTTTTAGCAAATTTTCTTTGGTCAGAATCCTATTTCTGATCACCAGCCAGCAAAAACCTTTGATCCTCAAAGGCATTTTGTGGGTCCACAAAGCTTTATGAGGAAAGTTCGTGTTTTTAGCTATTAGGAAGGAATACATAGATTCTACGAAGAAAACACCCGATTTAGTTAACAACCAAGAAACTACGTCTGGTTCATCAGTCAAACTAACTTGACTGCAAATCGCCACTAAATTGGTCCACATGTCTTTGGTTTCTTCCCTTAGAAACCTCCTAAATTTTAAGAAGGAAAGACCTCTAGTTAACACAAGTATTCACCGTGACATTATGGCTATAACAAAGATTATATAAGCGGGGAAACTTTGACAGGGAGGCTTGTGACCGATCCAACTCGTCCTCCCGTAAACGAGTTTTCCTGCCATCGCCAATAACTCTTTTGCAATAACTATAGAAAGTATCCTTAATAGACACTAAACCAGACCAAAAATGATAGTGTGCAGGACTTGGTCTACTTTGAGTAAAAGTATCATTTTTAGGTATTTTGCTCTAACCAAATCTTGCCAGGGACCCTCTTCATTGTCTAACCTACAAATCCATTTACAAAGAAGGCTAACATTCTTGAGGTGTAAATTTGTCACCCCAAGCCCCACCCCCCACCCCCCGCGCGAACTTTGGTCGGTAAACATCAACCCATTTCACTAAATGGTTAATGTGCACATTTTTCTTTTCTTGCCAAGGCATATGGGCCTTAAATAAGTCACATCTTTTCAAGACCACTTTTCGCATAAGAGAAAAACGAGATCATGTAACTAGAACATTACTAAGCGAAGTGTCAATCAGAATAAGCCTAGTCCCTATCGAAGTAAGATTACCTTTCCAGCTAGAACTTTTCTTCTCTATTTTATCTTCGGGACCCCAAAATATCTAAATGAGAAATCTCCTTTCTTACAAGTAAAGATATGTCAATACATATTTTGTGTATCTATTGCATTAGCAAAAAAAAAACGAGACATCGCTTTTATGAAGAAAAAAAAATTTAGACTAGTAAGCTGCTCAAAGATACACAAAATAAATTTAAAATTCCTAGCACTCTCTAAATTATCCTCAAACATGAAAATCGTGTCGTCCGCATACGGTACAATAGCTACTCCATCATCCATCAACTCAGTTGCTTGCCCAGTAATTAAATAACTTTATTGAGATCTTTTCGTTAACACAGTCAAGACTTCAACGACAATATTAAACAAGAGAGGAGAGAAAGGGTCCCCTTGCCTTAGACCCTTTCTAGTTTGAAAGTAAGGTCCTAAAATATCATTAACCATGATACAAACCATGCCATTGTTAATTACTGCTTTGGTCAAGTTTACAAACTGTATCTGGAAACCTTTCATATCTAGAATCGAGAACATAAAGTCCCAATTTATTTTATCATAAGCTTTCTTGAAATCTACCTTAAAACACTCTAGATTTCTTTTTCCTATGCATATAATGTAAAGTTTCATGTAAAATGGTTACACTATCCAAAATAAAACGGCCTTTCATAAAAGTAGATTGGATAGTAGAGATGAGCATACAAATAGCTCTATTGTTTAGAACTTTAGTAAAAAAAATTAAAGATTACATTAAGTAAGACCTTTAGCTAGCCAAATAACAATGACATAGTTCAAGCGTTGGATATCCAAATTACCCTTGTAGAAATCCATGAACAAAGATAAAAGATCCAACTTAATTAGATCCCAAAACTTTTGGAAAAACTCTATGGGAAACCCGATCAGGAGCCTGTTGTGCTTCATATAAAACACTACTATTTTTATGTCCTCCAAGTTAAAAGGCTTATTACAAATCTCTTTATCTACATCATCAAGATCAGTAGGAAGAGGAATATCCGAAAACTGCAAACAGAGGCCGAGCTACATGTAGCCCTTTATTTTCAAAAATTCAAAAATCATACTTTCAAGTTTTAAAAAATCTGAAAATAAATCCTGGATGTAGACAATGATGAAATCTACAAACATGCAAAATCTCAATGTGAAATTCTTTGTATTGTAGACTATACAAAAATGACAAAATATGACAGGTTTTATAGTTTTGAAATGTGCACTATTCATTATTCTCATATCAACACATTTATCATTTTTGTGTAGCCTAAAATTATAATAATTTCACATTGAGATTTTACATGTTCGTAGATACCATCATTGGCTACATCCAGGATTTTTTTCAGAATTTTTTGAAATTTAAAACTATGATTTCTGAATTTTTAAAAATAAAGTGCTACATATAGCTCGGCTTTCATTTGTCCACTCTCTGAGGGATATCCAACTATACAGGTAGTAAATCCACCGGACCAAAAAGATTTTTGCAAACTATGTTGCATAAGCTAGTATATTTTGATCACCTTCGGTCGTACCATCCTCCTGGCATAATTAAAAAAAAAAACACTTACGTTTAAGACCACTAGCTTTGATCATAAAGTATCTAGTATTTATATCCCCTTCACATAAATCTCTTTCTTTTGCTTTTTGTAACCACTTAGTTTCTTCTTCTCGGAGAATACGATTTAATTTATTCTATAAATAGCATCTACGGTCATAGTCAGCAATAGATAAACCTGCTAACTCACTTTGCTCATCAAGATAATCAAGTTGCATGGAAATCGCATCTCTCTCTCTCTCTCTTATAAATTCCCCCTCAATATTTAGATTTCATCTTTTAAGTACGTAAGAAGTTTAGCAAAACTGTTATGAAATCTATCTAAATTACTTTTGCCCTTATGATTATGTAACCAAACATTAGAAACAATTTCTACCAGATCAGGTCGCATAAACTAACAGAGCTCGAACTTAAACATCTTGTGAGGTACATCTTGATGCACTCTCGTGTCTAATAAAAGAGCCACGTGATCAGAGACACTTCTAACTAGTGTTCTGGCCGTGGTAAGAGAATATTGCAACTCCCACTCAAAGGTATCATAACTCTGTCTAACTGGACAAAAATAGAATCTCTTCGATTAATTGACCACCTAAAACATCTTCCAGAAAGTTCTATTTCTTTCAGACTCCGGTGCTTACTAATCGAATCAAAAAGATTAGTCCAACGAGACTCTTTTAACTTTGTTTCCCTGAGAGGCTCTTCTAATAATGCTAAAATCACCCACAGACATAAAAGGAAAATTATTACAGTTAAGAACATTTACGAGTTCTACTAGAAATTCCGGTTTATCTTTCGAACAAGATGCACCATACTCCCTCGGTCCTCAAATAAGTGGACATCTAGCCTCTAAACTTTATCCACAAAAGAGTGTACTCCTATCTTCCCAATGCAATTTAATTGCTTCTCTCTCATCGCACGGAAATCAAACCCAATAATATTGAGCATATATTCTTCTTGCTTTTTACATGCAAGTAGCTTATTGGAGGTGAAAGAATTAAAGAGGAGAGATGCATGTTCCCAATGTATTTTTCACTCCACCTCATAATTTATCTTGAAAACCCCGCAGGTACACTTATTTGTGGACGGAGGGAGTACACATTAACAAGGTTCCACTTAAAATGTGTTTCCTTCCCACTAAAACCATTCTTGCGAAAAAAATACAAAAAATACAAACATTAACTTCGAATATATCCTTCATAACCCCCATAAGGAGCCCACCAGATGCATCTATGGATGATTATTATTATTTGGGATCTTAGTTTTTATTTTCTTCAATTATCTGAAAGGCGATTTGCATGAGACGGATGATGTGCAGTCATCTAGCTGGTATAATGATTGTGGTGCACAAGTACTGAAATGTTGTCATGTGGTTTCACCGTAGTACCCATTATTTACGCATGCGATGAGTCTGTTTATACATAAGCCGGTTTGGTGTTTCACCACGCCCTGCATTTTTTATTTTGCGAAATTAAACAATTCCAGTTACTAAAGATACATTGGTGTGATTGCAAATAGAAGTCCAATATCAAATATGTAAAATATGCAATGGTTTGGCTACAAAGAGTACACATCTTAAACATTTTCAATTCACGGTATTTTTTTATACTTCCACTAATATCCATGAGAAGTGTTGGGGTTTAATTTCAAATTTAAACTAAACCCATGAGATTTATTATGGATCGGACGGAGTACATAATTCCTCAAATGAAAGACGGAAGTATGTCTATTCTCAATTTTGAAGAATTAATTTACGACATCCATCTAATTAAAATCTAGCATAGGATATGAATGTATATTGCACCTCACTATCAACGTGTTAACCAACAAACAACTAATATTATGAACTCTAAAATGGGAAAACAATTATATCAATGTCGTCTCCAATGTGGCACATTTTTGTGCAAATAGAAGAGATCCCCATTTTTTGAAAAAAAGATACATTAATATTAATAAGATATCAATTATATCTTACCTTTGCAGCAAAATAATATCACAAACTAGTCGAGCCATCAATGACACAGAACCAAAAGGATAAAAACAAAGGGCAAGCAGAGAAAAACCTCAACCAAAGTGGCTTGCAATTCGCCGTGGCATGAAGCAACTGAAACAACTAAGAACGCGACACTAAAAGAGTATATCCAACAACGATGCCTCTAGGATGGGAAAGATGTACAAGCTTTATTTAGGTCATGACTTTTACCCTGAAGAGAGTCAAAGCATTCTGTAGACAATGTTTTGCACAAGTAGCGACTACAAGCCCGTTACTGTTGGATACAACCAACGATGGTCGAACGTAGGGTATTCACCCCATAAATCAAGACTCGCTACTCGAAGAGCACCACTAGGAAACAACGCCTCCGTGTGTTGCCACCCCCACTTGCCAAGAACACTACTGAAAGATCGATCACCAGGCTCATAGTCATTGTGCACACTGCTTTGACATGGATATTGTGATAACCCCAAGTGAAGGGGATAGTTTTAGAACATCTCAATATGGAAGTATAAGGTATCAAACCACACTAGCAAAAAGCTAAAGCTATTTATTCTCTCAAACTATAGTCACAATTCTAGTTTTCATTAAAGGAATGCGATATGGAAAGCTCCTATATCAATTTATTTTTTGAAATAATAAGAACCCAAATTTGTGTTTGTGAGGATGGAACCTAGGTGGCATCCACTTCCCTAACCAAGCAAGATAGACTCTCTCTTTATCATAATTCTAGTTATCTATGAAATAAAACTAAAGATACAATGGATATTTATTAACTTGATACTTGAAAGTATAATGCAACAAAGTAGTAAATGTGAAGAAACTGAGAGATGATCAAATCATCTAGACTACAAGAGGATATGTTGAAGGTTTATTCTTATTTATAAAGTGTACTTGAGCTCATGAGTTCACCTGATCTCTCTATCTCTATCTATCTCTCCAATCAATCGTAGTGGCGTACTTGTCAGAAATGAATCGTACACAACTCGTCATGCCATAAACTCATGGGAAATATGTCCCAAAACATGAGGTTGAGAACTATAATACCCTTAATGCGCACTTATGTCACTAGACACAAGTATTTTGTTCCCTCTTTATCCCTAGATACCCGTATACCAAAATGCCTGAGTGTTATTCATGTCACTTAGAGTTGCCATTTATGTCACTTGGCTACTTTTCCTAATACCACAACAACAAACACATGGCATGCTCGCCATTGTTCTGCACTTAACATAATGAATTACAACTATTAAATATCGGGTGGAGCTTTAAATAGGTGCAACCCTTCATGACTGGATTTCCTGCACAACAATAGGATAATTGTTGTACAAACAACAACAAATATATCCCTAAAGTATCGTCCATAAGAGTTATGTGTTTTGGAACTACAGACAGCCGCAAGTACGTTGTCAACGGAGCCACGTTCTGTACCCAAATCTTGGAAATAACCTATTCTATCAGTGGCTATGGATTTACTATATCCAACCGGAGATTTTAAGTAATACTGAACTAACAACGATAGTAAAATAAAGTAAATTAAATGATGAAAGTAAATAATGCATGCGAATAATGTTAGAGAGAACTGCAATGGGATTTAAGGCGCTCATGCGGAGTTGTAGATTCACCACTAGCTAGCATTCGTAAAATGTAAATAATATGTAACATGCCTTGGTTAGTTGTGTATACAGGTAGGGGTCCCTACAAGGGTGTGATCATATATTATATGCAACACACCCCACATAATCACCACTAGACCTTCTATCTAAGCAAGTTGACGAAGACTCTAGTGATTAAGGATCTCCCTGTGGTTATGGATATCCCCTCTGTGGATATCCCATTTATCCCATGTTATTACAAGGCATCGGAGGCAGCGGATGTTGTCACCGCGCCCTTTTTTCACTGACCGTGCACAACGGTAACTTCGCCCAATGTCTCATAGGGCAAAGTATTGTGTGGTCGACTTCACACAATCCCATTGGATAAAGTTACTAAACACTCATATAAGAGAAAAGAAATCATAATCATCATTCAATTCATATGCATGCTAGGGTTTCTCCATCTACCCAAGAACTAAAGATACTAGTCATACATGGAAGTACAAGACATCATGATAGCAACAATATAAAGGGTCGAGATAATGATGGAATGAATACAAGTGCAAATCTACAATTGGCTTTCGATTATAACAAGATGAATGTATGGATTGATGACGAGCGCGTAGATTTTGATGGCATTGATGTCGTGGCCTCCGTGTTGTTGAAGATGGTGGTGATGAAAGTGGTGTGGCGCCCAGGCTCCACGGTGGATGCAGCTAGGGCTCTCTTCTTAAATACCCGCCTCCTAGAAGTTGATTCAGCAGACCTGGGGAGTTCTGGCTAGATCCGCCCGCACCCCCTTCACAAAGGAGCTTCAGTTTGACCCTATGGAGTCAATGGAGGATGGTACGGGAGTGCATTACGACCCTCCCGGTCATACGGTTGTCCGTTAAGTGCAGAGATGCCTTCCAAATTTTCAACTTCATTTTCAAATGAACTCCAATTGGGATGTTCTTCAGCTCTTTAGATTCATACGAACGAGGGATACAAAACAATCGTCTTGGATCTTCATTATATGATGCTGCAAAATATCACTTTTCCACCCTCCATATGAATAAACCTCCTCCTACCTCCTTTCACCATACTTTATTTATAAATGTGTAGAATACCTATTGACACATCAAAGACAAGGAAAAATACATTTGCTGCAGTAGAAGGTGTACTCTGGATTGGTTCAGCAACTTTGGTGGCTGCTGTGACTGCTGCAACAACCGCCTGTACTGTTTTCACGGTCCCTTTCCTGTTGTGCTTTGTCGACTCGTGCTTACTTCACTGTATTTCTTGCGTCACCATCTCGCGGAGGGTCTCGCGCCGCCGTAGTTGGTCGAGGACTATTTTGTCTTGGAGCGCTCTCGGGTTGCGGCATACTTGATCTTTGTAGTGTTGTCCCCATGATTCCTACTCTTGCCATGGCCATATTATACAATGCTTCCTTGGGATCTCCCACGGGTGGTTTGGATGCTAGCATGAAAGCATGTGTCGCCAGATATCCTGCTTCCGGCGTTTTTGGGATGATGTACCCTCTCGTGTCTATTGACATAAAGGATATGTCGAGGTTCTGAATCAGGTTCTCACTTTCATGCTTAGGCACGTTTGCTAGCCGAGATCTTCCTCTTGCACGGTCGTCTCTATGGTTGTCTCCCGACGTTCCTGATTGTCGGCTCAGTTCTGCCCTACGCGCACTTGATGCAGAAGATGCGGCTTTCCTTGCTTCGAGTACTCTTCTCTATTTCTCTAACTCTCGTCCGGCGCGAGCGAGTTTATATTGGTATGCTTGCAATACTTCTGGTGTAGCCGTGGTGGTCATCGGCTCCGTGCCATCCATAGCCCTCTGAGCTCTATCCCAAGCTGCTTGCGACAACTGTACCTTCTCTCGCGGCGTGGGGCTGACGTATTTGGGGCCTGTTCCGCGCGTGAGATCTGCAGGGTCGATGTACGGGTTGCCCAAGTCATCGAAATCTTCCGACGCTTCGTCCTCTGGTCGGCTTGATTCCCCGATTACGTAGACTTGATGGTATATTGCAGTTGTGTTTTCATCATCTTCAGGATCGGTGGCATCGTCGTATCGATCGGCGAAGACCTCCCGGATAGAAGTAGATATGTCGATGAAGTCGAAGTTGTCAACGCTGTCCGAGTCGCTACTCAGATCGGAGCCCGTGAACGTCCCGAAAGACATGCCACCGAGCAGGTCGGCGAGTTCTTCGCCGATGGCGGGCTTGATGAAGCTTGGCGACGAAACCTCCTCGTCGCCTGACTTGATTGATGATGACGATGATCCCAAAAAATCGGAATCGGTCGCTAACAGTTCCGAAAAAATCGGTGCCGCCAGGCGATGCGATCCTTCTTTCCCGACGCGAAAGTGGAAACTCCCGAACGTCATCTCCATCGATTCCTCCAGATCGGCATATGCATGCAAACGGGCGGGAGGGTGAGGAACAAAATCGACGAGATCAGGTTTGGCCTGTTTATCTCCGTCCATCACGTTGCTTGTTGTCGACGATGTTGTGATGCCATCGAGATCACCTCCTTGTTGCCTCTAATTCCCACAGACGGCGCCAATTGACAAGGGGTTAACTTGTCAATGCCTACAGATTGTAGACTTGGGTTTTGTAGAAAGTAGAGGGCAAGTAGATCTCGAAGGTTCAGCCGAAAAAGGTGCTCGGCTATGAAAAACTAGGGTTATGTTGACAATGGATTCGATCCTTTCTTTCACCCTCGGCTCCCCTTTATATAGGAGGTGGAGCCGAGGCTTTTCGTGTCGTACAAGTTACAAACTCCGGGAGACTATCGAAGTCCTTCACGTACAATTACATGACTCCTTATTCCTAATCTATCTCTATCTTCCATATCGACAGTTATTGGGCTTCCGGGCCTTGAAAGCTTCGGTTCGTAGGCCTCCAAATATCCTCGGGTACCTTATTCGGCAGGTCCATTTGGGGATGCCTATGTCACCAGTTAACATGATCTCAATAACTCATAGACATGAACTTGTTTTCTAGTGAATCGGCGACCCCCCGAGTGACACGACCGATATTAAAGAGGATCTAGCAATAGTCGAGGAATCACAAAGAACCACCAAGCTTAGAGCTTTGATCTGGTTTAACCACCTTAATAGATGCGCTGACCATGGTTTTGGTAACAGGTAGAAGGATCATTGGAGAAAGATAAAATCTACTAAGAGGGGTCTTTTTCTCTTTTGGGTTGCTTGCCTTCTCAAATATAAATAGGAAGAATCATATTCACTTATAACATTTGTTCCACCAGGCACATTCACTATCACCATGAACTGAATCTCCCGTGCTTACTTTTTCATCTGCAGAAACTCCTTTTACTTCCTAATAGTTGTTTACTTTTATGCACTTTACTGTATTGCACTTTCAATATTCAAAACTCCTTTATTTATATTCAACATTTTCTATTTTAATTCTTGCAGTCAATTCACCTAAGATTTGTAACACCTTGGATGCAACAAAAACACCGTAGATAAAGATCCTACTAAGCTCCTCGTTGGAATACGATATAAAAACCAGAAAAAATACTTCCACAAAAACATGCACGAATAACCCTGTATTCTTGCAGGCCATCAAAAGGCGAGAATTTTATTTTGCAGGTTGCTAGAAGAGGAGAGGAAGAATTCAACTTCTAATCCAATTCCCCGTGAGGTCGGTATAAACCCTCGAGACACCCTTGTGGGGTAAAAGATGCTTGCTACAACACTCTACACTTAGAGTCCCAACGAGTTGGTACACACGAAGTTGTTGCCATCATTGGTTTAAACTAAAATGTCTGCAAAATGAGTTAAACACAGACGACAGACGACGAAACACCATACGTTTTTTGCGATTACCTAAAACTGCAGACGCTTGAATATTAATTATGGTTTGTGGAGGCCTTCACATCACAAATAAATCATGCAAGCGAAGCGTGTACGAAGTGGAGATGATTTGCACACAGGTTTTGTTTTGACCGTGTGTGATGTGGAGGCCAATTACCACCCTTGCACAATGATGATTCGATAAATCGTGTGCGACGGAGCAATTTAGCCATGTGTAGAGGCCTATTTTTGTACTAGTGGTAGATTTTTTTCACTTGGTGTTCAGCCAGCTCCTCGAGGTAGGTTTTTCTCTAGGAGTTAGTTTCCCCACGTTGTGCCTTGTAAACTTGTACTTCCTCTCTAGGAGTTCGTTTTTTTGACACTTCTAAGTTTTGATGATCTCCGTCGAGGAAAGAGGATCTACATGCTCAGGTAGAGTATATGTACCAAATTTTACTGATCGAATACCAGACTCTAGACATCTGAAAGTTATTTAAAATCTTGCTAATTCACGTGTGGTAGACGTAAGCACTTTAAGTACTTTGATGGAAAAATTATCCATCACAGCTAATGCAGCTGAGCCTAGCAAAACCTTAGGACAATATGAAACTCCTTCAACATTAGTTGCAAAAAATCATATAGTCTATATAGATGTAAAGGGCATCGAATATGAAATAGATCATGTAAAGGGCATCGAATATGATGCAAGAGAATGGCTTTTCAGGAGAAGATCATGAAGGTCTAAGCGTTCACTTAACTAGAGTGAATGATATACGTGAGGTAGTTGGGCCAAAGAATTTGCCAAAATATTTTCTACTTCTTAAATTATTTCGTTGGTCCTTGAAGAACAAAGCTTTTAAATGGATACAAGCCTTACCAAGAAATACTATTGCTAGATGGAAAGACTGCATAAAAGAATTCATGAATAAATTTAATCCTTTTTATAAGACTATGCAGGTTAAAGGAGAGATCACAAATTTCTTCCAGAATATTGGAGAGAGCTTTGCCCAAACTTGGGGAAGATTCTCTGAATTACTTATGACGGTTTCCAACCATGGTAAACAAATGGTTGATGCATGTGTAGGAGAAACTCTAAACTCATTGACATACAAGGAGGCAATGACCCTTTTTGCTGAGAGAGCTTTAAACGATGAATAGTACAATCTATTAGGTGAGATTGAACCGAAGAATGATATGCTCTTTATAACCCCTGAACTTATGCCTGAAGTGAAAAAGTTAATGGAAGAGAAAGGTATACCAACTAAGCTTGTAATAGAAAACAAGACTAATGAACTACAAGTAACAGTACTCCCTCCATTCAAGAATGTATGATGTTTTGGACTTTTCATGGTTCACTTACTTTTGTTTTTATCTAGTCTACTTTTAATGTGTAGGTTCACTCCTTTTAGTTTGAATCTAGTCTACTCTAAGAGTATCTAAAACTTCTTTGAATAGTACACGGAAGGGAGTAGTTGAGAATGAGCTTAATATGGAAATGAAAAAATGTTGATATCAACAAACTGAATTTAGAGAGCTAATGTTTAGGCAACTCACGCTCCACAAGAGTGATACAAATACTTTAGCAGTAACACTACAAGATTTAAGTCACGCAACTAAACACTTAAACAAACATCTTGATATGGGTTCAAGTACAATGTGTCCAAATAGCTAAAGCTCAAGCTTTGATTTTAAGCCAATTTTTTTTAGTAAAGCTATTTCTACTAATATTACTACAAGACGAGGTACAGAAACAAAGAACAAGCTCGTAAAGCTAAAGAAATAGAAAGAAAATTCCATACTAATATATTTGAAAACTTGTACTACCGACGCTTATTTTGCATTGGAGGGAGATTTATCAATACAATGTGTGTCTTGTGCGATTAGGAAATGGTTTAACTTTGTTAGTTGGCTAGGCAATTTGAGACTATCTTAAACGTCCCCCTCACATGCACCTACCATTTTTCAGATCAACAGGGAGAACCTTCCATTGATTAAATCAACGAAAACAACATTAGCACCTACCATTTTATGCGCATGTGGACAGCTATTCCCAGTCGGTAGGCCACGAACCACGATGACAACCACGGCATGACCGGTGCGGCGAGGTAGTATATTCTTCTGTGCAGCAGTCGTTCAGAAGTCCATTCGGCGCCGGCCGTCTTCATCACACACACACACACACACAAGAAAAACGAAACCTCCAAACATGGCCCGGCGCGTCATCGCCTCTCGGATTTAAGTAGGGTACTTGTCCAGTGAAATTAAGTGCAGCGTTGCAGTCATACCCAGCGTAGAGTAGAGCGTGGTCGGCGATGGCGGAGGAAGATGATCCGGAGCGGCGGGGCAGGCATAATCCAATGTCCAACGTCCCGATCATTCCGGTCATCATGTTCCTCGCGCCGTGCGCGTTCTTCCTGTTCACGTCGGACCTGGGGCTCCCGCGCATCCGCATCGAGTATGCAAGCCGCGACGCTCCGGCCAAGAAGCAGCCGGTGCCGCTGCGCCAGCTGACCGACCGTCCGTACACGCTGGGCGCGGCCGTGTCGGACTACGATGCCCACAGAGCGGCGTGGCTCGCCGCGCACCCGCGGTTCCCGGCCTCCGTCGCGCCGGGGCGGCCTCGCGTGCTGGTGGTCACCGGCTCGTCGCCGCGCCGGTGCAGCAAACCAGACGGCGACCAGTTGCTCCTCCGCGCGTTCAAGAACAAGGCGGACTACTGCCGCGTCCACGGCTTCGACATCTTCTACAGCAACGCGGTGCTGGACGCCGAGATGTCGGGGTTCTGGACGAAGCTGCCGCTGCTGCGCGCGCTGATGGTGGCGCACCCGGAGACGGAGCTCCTCTGGTGGGTGGACTCCGACGTTATCTTCACGGACATGCTGTTCGAGCCGCCGTGGGGCAAGTACGCGCGCCACAACCTGGTGCTCCCCGGCTGGGACGACGCCGTGTACGACGCCAAGAGCTGGCTCGGCACCAACGCCGGCAGCTTCGTGATCCGGAACTGCCAGTGGTCGCTCGACCTCCTCGACGCGTGGGCGAAGATGGGGCCTCGCGGCCCGGTGCGCGAGCACTACGGGAAGATCTTCGGGGAGGCGCTGTCGAACCGGGGGGCGTACGAGGCGGACGACCAGTCGGCGATCGTGTACCTGCTGGTGACGGAGCGAGAGAGGTGGGGGGACAAGGTGTTCCTGGAGAGCTCCTACGTGCTGCACGGGTACTGGAAGGGGATCGTGGACAGGTACGAGGAGCTGCGGAGCAAGTGGCGGCCGGGGCTCGGCGACGACCGGTGGCCGCTCGTCACGCACTTCGTCGGCTGCAAGCCGTGCGGGGGGCAAGGCGCGAGCTACGATGCCGCGGAGTGCCGGCGAGGCATGGAGCGCGCGCTCAACTTCGCCGACGACCAGATACTCAACCTCTACGGCTTCCAGCACCGGTCGCTCAACACCACGGCCGTGCACCGCGTCAGGAACGACACCGGACGGCCGATGGACGCGGACGACGAGGAGATCGGCCGCCTCCTGCACCCGACGTTTAGAGCCGCTAGGCCATCGTAATCTACTCCAATCAAGTAACAGCTTCTTCAATTAGTTTGGATGTGAACGTGCTAAACATCTGAACATGCAACGTGTAATACTTGTAGACGCAAATTTCTCCAAGTGTATATATAGACATTAATTGTTTATACTAACTTCTGTCCTGAAAACGTAAGGTCAGTACACCTGGAGAAATAGGTTGTGGAGCGAACCATGAATTTGACAAGCACAATCACCCTTTATGATAGAGTGTGAGAGAAAGATGGGGGCACAAACCCTGCACAATTTGCTAAGGGTGGATAAAATAAAAATGAGAGTACGATGCAAACACAACAAAGTGAGGAAAGATTGAATATGTTTTATGTTTTAGAATGTGTATGAAATGCTTCTATGATTGAGGATTGCATTGGATTGGCCTGCTGGCATGCGAGGAAGTTTCATTTGACCAACAACGAGATGTTCTTGACGTCATGCTATTTTGTCTTGGCTAGTAAGGTAAGAGAGTATGAGGCACTTCAATCTCAATGTCAACCTCAAGCTTACTTCTATTTCATGTGCACCATTTAATGTTTATGTCATGTTGCAATGGGAAAATAGTACCAATTAAAGAGGCTAATGATGGGGGCAATGAAACTTCATACCTATGCTGAATCATTGACTTGCGCTACACCTCTCATAATCTTTTTTATTTCTGCTCTTCAGTCAATAAAGCTCTAGAAAATGTTAAACCCTGCTACCCTGGTGAGGAACGACAACGAATGCCCGACAGTTTGCTTTGCATGGACATGTTTGCTTAGTCGCGTGGTGATGGTGCGCGCCAGCGACTATCTCCGATGTGTTCCCATGAACAGGGTGAAGACAATGCTTTACAACATGTGCGAGTATGGTTCGATTTGTCTAGCAATGTGGTACGTTGAAAACATATATATCCATAAACTTTGAAGTTTATTATATTATTATCCTTCATATTTGCATAATAGTAGGAGTTATTACCACTATTCTTAATGATTTATATGTTTTTCACGAAATCCCGTTAATTTCATATCTAATTCTACAAGGAAGAAAAATCTCACGTTAGTGTTTTTTTTACTTCAGGGAGCTTTGGGACTCAAAAAAGGGCAAGATCAAAGATAATACTTCACTATTTTCGAGACGTTTCCAACAAGATGAAGACGGAGGACAGGGGCCCAACAGGCTTCCCAGTTGGGCCACACAACGCTTTTACCCCTAGACCGCGCTGTGGAGGGTATCTGGAGCTTCGAAACTCCGGTCGCCTCAATTTCATGCTAGTGTTAACCTAAAACCGCCTATTTATACCCTGATATTTTATTTGCGACCGACAAGCGGCAGTGCGAGGATATATACAAAAACAAAGAGACTGCAGTTCGCTGCCAGATGAGAATTGGACGAGGGAACCGCAACCAGGATCGCCTCTCCTCCGTCACATAGCCTCCTCGTTGTTTTCCAGCATGAACAAGGAGTAGTCCACCCCATGAACTATGGGTTCATGGTAGTAACTTGATCGAATCTCTCCATGTATTATCATTGTTTAGTCTGCATGAGCTGCCCTACATGGTATAGTTCTATATATGCAATTCCCATGGTGGATCTTTGTTTATGAGATCATAAACTTGTTGTGTTATGTTATGAGATGTTTATAGATGCATGATGTACTCTCGTTCTATTTGCAGATAGGATTGCACTACGGCTTGTTGAAGTAGATGCGAGTTTGATGAAGATGACATAATCCTTGACCTGATTCTTTGGATGCATGTTAGAGGGGAATTATGGGGACCTCAAAACTTCATGTGGTGGTTGGCCTTGGTACTATAGGCGTAATTCCCATGGTGCATATTTATTTATGAGATAACAAACTTGTTGTTATGTTATGAGATGTTTATAGATGCATGTTGTACTCTCGTTCTATTTGCATATAGATAGGATTGCAGTATGGCTTGTTGAAGTAGATGCGAGTTGGACGAATATGACATGATTCATTGGATGCATGTTATAGGAGAATTATGGGGACCTCAAAACTTTATGCGGTGGTTAAACAATATTCTTAATACATACCTTGCTTATGCACGAAAGTGGCCTTGGGATGAATCGCTAGGTGTGTAAATAGTTGTGCACGACTGATGAGTGGATTTTACATAGTGTTTCAACCATACTGGTTGATTATAAAATCACTAATCTCATGCTATATTAGGCAATTATTATGTCTACAATGCATGATTACTTGTTTCCATTCATTTTCACGTGGGTGTTCCACAACTACTACTATTTATTAGGATCTTATTATTGATATTGTGGATGGGGGTAAGGATCAGCACGTGATGACGCCGGTTGCGGCGCCCAATGCAGCTCCACAGTCAGCACAGGGGGTTCAAGAGAATCATGATGCATGAGCCAAAGGGAAGGACAATGAAGGACAAGGTCCACAAAAGAAGAAGAAGGAGGAGAAATCAGTGTGCTTTCGATGCAAACAACGTGGACATTATATTGATGATTGTCTTACTCCTTTCTGTGATTCATGTGAGTCAGTCCACCATGCTACCCATGCTTGTCACCTTCATCAAGCTCCTAGGCCCACAACGATTTTACATGGATATGCAAATGAGGCTCTTATGTTTTTTGAACTTGCTTGTGGTGCTTTTTTAGAACATGGATATGCAAATGAGGAAGTGCAAATTTACAAGGCACGATGCGGGGTAACTAACTTCTAGAGAGAAGCCTAGCTTGAGCTATGCAGGAGGAGGTGGCTGAACACCAAGTGAAAAAAACGTTACCATCAGTACAAAATAGGCCTCTACACATGGCTGAATTGCTCCGTCGCACACAATTTATCGAACCATCAATATGCAAGAGTGAGCTATTGGCACACGGTCAACACAAAACCCGTGTGCGAAAGACCTCCACTCCGTACACGCTTGTCTTGCCTGAATTATTTGTGAGTGTTAAGACATCCACAAACGATAATTAATTACTCAAGCGTCTGCATTTTTAGGTAATCGCAAACAACATGTTGTTTCTTCATGCATGTTTATCTCATTTCGCACATGTTTTAGTTTAAACCGGTCGGATGTTGATTGCTAATATTGCACACATTTTGACATGCATGAGCCATGTTACACACTCAGATATATGTCCAGATATACCAACAACACATACTAGTATGACATTATTTATATTTTTTGCTTCTCGTACTCGTAATTGGAAAGTTACGGAAGGAGACCTATCATTTTGCAATGAAAACAACATATAAAACTCTAGACAATTTCGAAATCAGGCCGAGCGTCTTAATACATATGCAAAAAAATCATTATTGGCCCACCATTGATTAGAAGATTTAGCTTGTATGAGTCGCTATTGGTTTGATACGAATAATGGCAATCGTTTCAGTATGTTAAGGATAGATGTATCCACCAAATATACATGCATTTCGATCAGATACTCAACCTCTACGGCTTCCAGCACTAGTCGCTCAACACCACGGCCGTGCACCGCGTCAGGAACGACACCGGACGGCCGATGGACGCGGACGACGAGGAGATCGGCCGCCTCCTGCACCCGAAGTTTAGAGCCGCTAGGCCATCGTAATCTACTCTGATCAAGTAACAGCTTCTTCAATTAGTTTGGATGTGAACGTGCTAAACATCTGAACATGCAACGTGTAATACTTGTAGACGCAAATTTCTCCAAGTGTATATATAGACATCAATCAATTGTTTATACTAACTTCTGTCCTGAAAACGTAAGGTCAGTACACCTGGAGAAATAGGTTGTGGAGCAAACCATGAATTTGACAAGCACAATCACCCTTTATGATAGTGTGAGAGAAAGATGGGGGCACAAACCCTCCACAATTTGCTAAGGGTGGATAAAATAAAAATGAGAGTACGATGCAAACACAACAAAGTGAGGAAAGATTGAATATGTTTTATGTTTTAGAATGTGTATGAAATGCTTCTATGATTGAGGATTGCATTGGATTGGCCTGCTGGCATGCGAGGAAGTTTCATTTGACCAACAACGAGATGTTCTTGACGTCATGCTATTTTGTCTTGGCTAGTAAGGTAAGAGAGTATGAGGCACTTCAATCTCAATCTCAATGTCAACCTCAAGCTTACTTCTATTTCATGTGCACCATTTAATGTTTATGTCATGTTGCAATGGGAAAATAGTACCAATTAAAGAGGCTAATGATGGGGGCAATGAAACTTCATACCTGTGTTGAATCATTGACTTGCGCTACACCTCTCATAATCTTTTTTATTTCTGCTCTTCAGTCAATAAAGCTCTAGAAAATGTTAAACCCTGCTACCCTGGTGAGGAACGACAACGAATGCCCGACAGTTCGCTTTGCATGGACATGTTTGCTTAGTCGCGTGGTGATGGTGCGCGCCAGCGACTATCTCCGATGTGTTCCCATGAACAGGGTGAAGACAATGCTTTACAACATGTGCGAGTATGGTTCGATTTGTCTAGCAATGTGGTACGTTGAAAACATATATATCCATAAACTTTGAAGTTTATTATATTATTATCCTTCATATTTGCATAATAGTAGGAGTTATTGCCACTATTCTTAATGATTTATATGTTTTTTCACGAAATCCCGTTAATTTCATATCTAATTCTACAAGGAAGAAAAATCTCACGTTAGTGTTTTTTTACTTCAGGGAGCTTTGGGACTCAAAAAAGGGCAAGATCAAAGATAATACTTCACTATTTTCGAGACGTTTCCAACAAGGTGAAGACGGAGGACAGGGGCCCAACAGGCTTCCCAGTTGGGCCACACAACGATTTTACCCCTAGACCGCGCTGTGGAGGGTATCTGGAGCTTCAAAACTCCGATCGCCTCAATTTCATGCTAGTGTTAACCTAAAACCGCCTATTTATACCCTGATATTTTATTTGCGACCGACAAGCGGCAGTGCGAGGATATATACAAAAACAAAGAGACTGCAGTTCGCTGCCAGATGAGAATTGGACGAGGGAACCGCAACCAGGATCGCCTCTCCTCCGTCACATAGCCTCCTCGTTGTTTTCCAGCATGAACAAGGAGTAGTCCACCCCATGAACTATGGGTTCATGGTAGTAACTTGATCGAATCTCTCCATGTATTATCATTGTTTAGTCTACATGAGCTGCCCTACATGGTATAGTTCTATAGATGCAATTCCCATGGTGGATCTTTGTTTATGAGATCATAAACTTGTTGTGTTATGTTATGAGATGTTTATAGATGCATGATGTACTCTCGTTCTATTTGCATATAGGATTGCACTACGGCTTGTTGAAGTAGATGCGAGTTTGATGAAGATGACATAATCCTTGACCTGATTCTTTGGATGCATGTTAGAGGGGAATTATGGGGACCTCAAAACTTCATGTGGTGGTTGGCCTTAGTACTATAGGCGTAATTCCCATGGTGCATATTTATTTATGAGATAACAAACTTGTTGTTATGTTATGAGATGTTTATAGATGCATGTTGTACTCTCGCTCTATTTGCATATAGATAGGATTGCAGTATGGCTTGTTGAAGTAGATGCGAGTTGGACGAATATGACATGATTCTTTGGATGCATGTTATAGGAGAATTATGGGGACCTCAAAACTTTATGCGGTGGTTGAACAATATTCTTAATACATACCTTGCTTATGCACGAAAGTGGCCTTGGGATGAATCGCTAGGTGTGTAAATAGTTGTGCACGACCGATGAGTGGATTTTACATAGTGTTTCAACCATACTGGTTGATTATAAAATCACTAATCTCATGCTATATTAGGCAATTATTATGTCTACAATGCATGATTACTTGTTTCCATTCATTTTCACGTGGGTGTTCCACAACTACTACTATTTATTAGGATCTTATTATTGATATTGTGGATGGGGGTAAGGATCAGCACGTGATGACGCCGGTTGCGGCGCCCAATGCAGCTCCACAGCCAGCACAGGGGGTTCAAGAGAATCATGATGCATGAGCCAAAGGGAAGGACAATGAAGGACAAGGTCCACAAAAGAAGAAGAAGGAGGAGAAATCAGGGTGCTTTCGATGCAAACAACGTGGACATTATATTGATGATTGTCTTACTCCTTTCGTGATTCATGTGAGTCGAGTCCACCATGCTACCCATGCTTGTCACCTTCATCAAGCTCCTAGGCCCACAACGATTTTACATGGATATACAAATGAGGCTCTTATGTTTTTTGAACTTGCTTGTGGTGCTTTTTTAGAACATGGATATGCAAATGAGGAAGTGCAAATTTACAAGGCACGATGCGGGGTAACTAACTTCTAGAGAGAAGCCTAGCTTGAGCTATGCAGGAGGAGGTGGCTGAACACCAAGTGAAAAAAACGTTACCATCAGTACAAAATAGGCCTCTACACATGGCTGAATTGCTCCGTCGCACACAATTTATCGAACCATCAATATGCAAGAGTGAGCTATTGGCACACGGTCAACACAAAACCCGTGTGCGAAAGACCTCCACTCCGTACACGCTTGCCTTGCCTGAATTATTTGTGAGTGTTAAGACATCCACAAACGATAATTAATTACTCAAGCTTCTGCATTTTTAGGTAATCGCAAACAACATGTTGTTTCTTCATGCATGTTTATCTCATTTCGCACATGTTTTAGTTTAAACCGGTCGGATGTTGATTGCTAATATTGCACACATTTTGACATGCATGAGCCATGTTACACACTCAGATATATGTCCAGAAATACCAACAACACATACTAGTATGACATTATTTATATTTTTTGCTTCTCGTACTCGTAATTGGAAAGTTACGGAAGGAGACCTATCATTTTGCAATGAAAACAACATATAAAACTCTAGACAATTTCGAAATCAGGCCGAGCGTCTTAATACATATGCAAAAAAAATCATTATTGGCCCACCATTGATTAGAAGATTTAGCTTGTATGAGTCGCTATTGGTTTGATACGAATAATGGCAATCATTTCAGTATGTTAAGGATAGATGTATCCACCAAATATACATGCATTTCGATGTGGATTCATGGCTAGCTATACAAGATAGATATACAAAGTAGATAACTCAGTTTTCTTGGTTGTGTCTTTCTCTCCGTGATAGGTCCGAAGGGATAATACCACCAGTCTTCCCAAGACTTTGGCAGCATGTCTCTCGTTGCGCCTTGATGTCTACGCACGCTTCTATTCCTGTAGACAGTGTTGGGCCTCCAAGAGCAGAGAGTTGTAGAACAGCAGCAAGTTTCCCTTAAGTGAATGATACGTCCAAAACGTATCTACTTTCCCGAACACTTTTGCTATTGTTTTGCCTCTAATTTGTGTATTTTGGATGCAACTAACACGGACTAACGTTGTTTTCTGGTGTCTCGTTTTTGTGCAGAAATCCAACTTTCAGGAAAATCCTCGGAATTTATGCAGAAGGTCCTATTTTCCCAGAATATTTGCGGAGCTAGAAGGGTGAGCCAGGTGGGGGCCCGAGGGCCCCACACACTAGGCCGGCGCGGCCCAGGAGGGGCCCGCGCGGCCCTAGTGTGTGGCGGCCTCGGCTGGCCCCCGACGCCCTCTTTCGGACTACTTATTGCCTTCGACCTAAAAACGCACGGGAGGAAGTCGAAGTCGCCAGAAACCCTCCAGAACGCCGCCACATCGCGAAACTCCGTCTCGGGAGCCAGAAGTCTCCGTTCTGGCACTCCGCCGGGATGGGGAATTGGAGGAGATCATCGCCACCATCACCACCGACGCCTCTCCATCGACCAGCCATGTTTCCCCCATCCATGTGTGAGTAATTCCCCCGATGTAGGCTGAAGGGGATGGTAGGGATTGGATGAGATTGGTCATGTAATAGTATAAGATTGTTAGGGCATAGTGCCTAGTGTCCGTAATTGGTACTTTGATGATATTGTTGCAACTTGTTATGCTTAATGCTTGTCACTAGGGCCCGAGTGCCATGATCTCAGATCTGAACATGTTATTATTTCATCATGATATTCATTGTTTATGGTCTTACCTGCAAGTTGTATACACATGTCGCTGTCCGGAACCAATGGCCCCGAAGTGACAGAAATCGGGACAACCGGAGGGGATGGTAGTGATGTGAGGATCACATGTGTTCACGGAGTGTTAATGCTTTGCTCCGGTACTATATTAAAAGGAGTACCTTAATATCCAGTAGATTCCCTTGAGGCCCGACTTGCCACCGGCTGGTAGGACAAAAGATGTTGTGCAAGTTTCTCATTGCGAGCACGTACGACTATAATTGGAACACATGCCTATTGATTGCTTTGTACTTAGACACCGTTTTATTATTATCTCGCAAATGCCCCGCTTGATTGTTACATGAGTTTCTCTCATCCATGCAACGCCCGTTATCCGTCCCCGTGCCTACAGTATTTTAATCCTGCTATTTACTATAATCACTACTCGCTGTCTCGTTACTTCTGCTGCTGTTATTTCACTACTGCTACTCGCTATAAAACTGTTACTATCGATAAACTCTTGCGAGCAAGTCCGTTTCCAGGTGCAGCTGAATTGACAACTCCGTTGTTAAGGCTTTCAAGTATTCTTTGTCTCCCCTTGTGTCGAATCAATAAATTGGGTTTTACTTCCCTCGAAGACTGTTGCGATCCCCTATACTTGTCGGTTATCAAGATTGTTTTCTGGCGCCGTTGCCGGGGAGCATATTTTGGAAGTTCACTTGGATTGATATTGTTCGCTGCAAATTCTCCATCATGGGTAAAACTCGCGATCCTAAAGTCGCCATATTACCATCCACTACAAGAAAAGGTACAACTCT
Organism: Lolium rigidum; assembly: GCF_022539505.1. Taxonomy (NCBI): domain Eukaryota; kingdom Viridiplantae; phylum Streptophyta; class Magnoliopsida; order Poales; family Poaceae; genus Lolium; species Lolium rigidum. The sequence goes on along the minus strand of NC_061510.1, from coordinate 24,696,613 downwards.
GAGTACCTCTGCTACTCTTGATTCACCATCCGTGATAAGTCGACTTGTTTCACCGCCACAAGCTTGACTTGCTCGGTACTTCTGCTGAATCCGAAAACTCTCATAATATTGATAATGTTTCTGCTGTGCTTGATGATAGTGGTTCATTGGGATCCTTTCTAGATGCTACAATTGCTAGGTCTAGACAAATTGAAAATACTGAAACTCCTAATGCTACTACACCTGTTAATTCATCTGAACTTGATTATTCTAGTGATGATCCTGATGAAGATTATGTGGAGCTTAATGATGATTTTATTACTAGATGCAATGCTACTGCTGATGCAAGCAAAATTAAAAAGTTTTTCACACAATATACTGTTAGACATAAGTTATCTCCTGATCCTAAATTTGCCACATCTCCTATATGCATTAAGGATAAAGATTATGATTTTTCTCTTGATCTATCTCATATAGCTATTGTAGAGAAAGCACCCTTTTGTGGTACTGAAAAAGAAAGTGTTGTAGAACACATGATTGAACTTTCTTCTATGAGTAGCTTGTTTTCTGATGATGTCAAGATGCGTACCTATTTTGTCGCTAAAATTTTTCCTTTCTCATTAAAGGATGATGCTAAAACTTGGTATAATAATTTGCCTCCTGGTTCTATTAAAAGTCCAACTGATTTGCGTGATGTTTTCTTTCAAAAATACTTTCCTGCTAGTGCTCAACATGTTGCTTTACAGAAAATTTATAGATTTGACCAGGGAAATGAAGAGAAATTGCCTGAGGCTTGGGCAAAATTTTGTTCTCTTATCAGAGCTCGACCTGGACATGATTTAGAAAAGAATGATCTACTTGATATATTTTATAGTGGACTAACCATTGAGTCTAGGGCATATTTGGATAGTTGTGCTGGTTGTGCTTTCGGAAAAGAACTCCGGACGAAGTCTGAAGAATTATTGGCTAAAATAGGCCGGAATCATGATGATTGGACTACGCTCGAACCAATTCCAACGCCAATATTGAAGAAGAGGGGTTTAATTAAATTGAATGATGAAGATATGAGGGAAGCCAAGAAGTCTCTCAAGGAGAAAGGTATTAAATCTGAAGATGTGAAGAATCTACCTCCCATAGAAGATATATGTGAGATAATTCCCCTTCATCCATGATTGAGGTAAACTCCCTTCAGCGCTTTACTAGGGAAGATATTCCGTATTCAAAACCTCCTGCGCAATGCTTAGATGAGTTTGATAATTATATTGTTAAGCAAGAAAATTTTAATATAAGAGTAGAGAATCATCTAATGGAAAATTCTCAAGCTATTAGCAATTTGCATGATATTGTGGAGAGAACCTCCAATGATGTTAAGATGCTTGTTAAACATTTTCAAATGGTTCAAACTCAAATTGATCAGCTTACTAAAGTGCAAAATGACTTATTAAAAAATAATTCTAAAGAGAAACATGCTTATGAAGTAACAACTAGAGGTGGTGTCTCTACCCAGGATCCTCTATATCCCGAAGGGCATCCCAAAAGAATTGAACAAGATTCTCAACGCATTGAACCTAGTGCTCCTTCTAAGAAAAAGAAGAAGAAACATAAAAATGTTGTAGAATCCTCTGCACTCGTTAATGATCCTAATAGTATTTCTATTTCCGATGCTGAAACCGAAAGTGGTAATGAACATGATAAAGATAATGATAAAAATGATGCTTCTGATAAAGAAGAGGTTGAAGAAGAACCTGAAAAGCATGCTAAAAATAAAAAGTATACTAAAGAAGATTTTATTGCTAAGAAACATGGTAGTGAAAGAGAACCTTGGGTTCAAAAGCAAATGCCTTTTCCTGCTAAGAAACTAAAATCAAAGGAAGAAGAACACTATAATAAATTTTGTGATTGGATGAAACCTTTATTCTTGCAAATCCCTTTGATCGATGCTATTAAATTGCCTCCTTATTCAAAGTATATGAAAGATATTGTTACTAACAAAAGGAAAATCCCCAATGAGGAAATTTCCACTATGCTTGCTAATTACTCTTTCAATGGCAAAGTTCCAAAGAAGTTGGGCGACCCAGGTATACCTACTATTCCTTGTTCTATTAAGAATAATTATGTTAAAACTGCTCTATGTGACTTGGGAGCCGGTGTTAGTGTTATGCCTTTTTCTCTTTATAAGAGACTTTACTTAGATAAGTTGATACCTACTCATATATCTTTGCAAATGGCTGATAAATCTACTGCTATTCCTGTTGGTATATGTGAGGATGTTCCTGTTCAAGTTACTAATAACCGCTTGATATTAACTGATTTTGTTGTGTTGGAAATGCCTGAAGATGATAATATGTCTATTATTCTTGGGAGACCTTTTCTTAACACCGCGAGGGCCGTTATTGATTGCAATAAAGGAAAGGTTACTTTCAATGTTGATGATAGGGAGCACACCGTCTATTTCCCCAAGAGGATTGATAAAGTATGTGGAGTTAATACTATTTCTAATGTGAGAACTATCAAAGTTGGAACTATCGATTGTCGTATATATGAGCCTAAAGAAGGATATCAAAATCTTATGATTGGATCCATATCAATACAATTCAAGAAAAGGGAGATGGCCATCGTGCAAGAGACAACACGGAGGAGGCCGAGGAACACCTCGATTCGTCATCCGATGCAGCGAGTTCTTCGCATCCACAAGCTGGGCATGAGGATCCTCCACGCTTTTCTTCTGCATCGGGACCTTATTATGACTACGCCATGTATGATCCACCGGCATGGAACCCAGACCCTCGTTGGGGTTGATCTCCACTTAGGCCAAAAGCCTAAGCTTGGGGGAGGTATACCGGCATCACTCATTCTTTGCATATTATGGTTGCTGGATACTTGTACATACTTGTTTAGTTTCTTTGAGTGGTTTTCTAATGAGAGGGAGATGATATTTGGGGAAGTGCTGCCTGAAAACAGATTCTGGACTGTTACCAAAAAAAATCGTGCGCACAGCCAGAACGTTATTTTGAGCTACCAATTTTTGTGCATGTTCCCCAGGTTGTTATCTAACTTTCATTAGTTGAACACTTTTCGAGCTGAGCAGCTTAAGAATTTCTTTAAAATCGATTACTTTACTGCTGTCAAGTTTTGGCAGATTTCTGCCATCTTGCTTTTCTTTGTTTCTTTTAGTTTTCATTTTCTTATTCTTACTTTGTTTCTTTCCTAAAACACAAAAAGACCAAAATTATTTCTGTTGTTTCTCTTCACCACTTGTTTATTTTAGTTTCTTGCTTTTATCTTGCTTTATTTGCTATCGTTGGTTTGCTATAAGAAAATCCAAAAAGATTTTGCTTTGTTTGCTTGTTTCCTTTTGTTCTTGCTTCCAAATTCGAAAACACCAAAAATATTTGCTGTTCTTATTTGGTTTTGTAAAGTTCTTTATGAGTTCAATGGTCTTCGGTGGCTGGAGCATGGTTTTCATTTCATATTATCCAAGCTACACAAGTGAAAGGCAATAATGACGATATTCGACGATCTGATTGTGGTGAGAGGCTGGTATGAACTCTATTTGTTTTCATTTTTGTACATATACTCATCCATGTGAGCATGCTTAGTTGGTTCATGTGAGGTATATGTCATTTAAGAAATTCTAGTAGTTCATGATCTCTCATGTTTAGCTCTAATTTATTAATATGAGTAGCATGTCATGGATGTTTGCTTGCATTGTTTTATTCATAAATAGGTATGATATTGTGGTATCCTCCTCTGAATAATTCTCTTGAATCAACTTGGCACATGCTCACGCATGCATATGACTGAACAAAATTTCAATTAAGCCTCGATGATTTGCTTTACCTCGTAGTTCTTGTATCACTTTTATGCCTCCGTTAATTTATTTTTGTCGCAAGCATGATTATGACAAGTACTTGCTCTCTTGATTGTCGCTTCCTAGTCTATTGCTAGCCTTCACTTGTACTGAGCGGGAATGCTGCTCGTGCTTCCAAACACATGAAAACCAAGTTATTCCAGAGTGTCCACCATAAATACCTATGCATGGCATTTCAAACCATTCCAAGTAAATTCTCATGTGCTACCTTTAAACCTTCAAAATGCTTCTCAATTTGTGTTAATGTTTCATAGCTCATGAGGAAGTATGTGGTGTTTGACTTTCAACCTTGTCATTTACTCTTGACGGACTTTCATATGGACTAGTGGCACATCCGCTTATCCAATAATTTTGCAAAAAGAGCTGGCAATGGGGTTCCCAGCCCCAATTAATCAACTTTCATTAATAACTCTCTTCACATGTTTTGCCCTGATTCATCAGTAAGCAACTTAAATTGCAAATAGACACTCCTCCATGGTATGTGATTGATGGAAGGCACCCGAGGATTCGGTTAGCCATGGCTTGTGTAGCAAAGGTTGGGGGGGAGTGTCACCCATAATAAAACTAAAATACGTGTGTAAACAAAAGAGAAGAGGGATGATCTACCTTGTTGGTAGAAATAACGTCCTTCATGGGAGCCGCTCTTGAAAGTCCGGTTGGCGAGGTAGTTGGTGTACCCATTACCATTCGTTGACAACAACAAACACCTCTCAAAACAATTTTACTCCCGTTTTAAAAATGAAAAGCTCTAGCGCATGTTAATCCCTGCTTCCCTCTGCGAAGGGTCAATCTTTTACTTTTATGTTGTGTCTCCATCCTTTCTTTGAGCACTTTCTTGAGAGCACAACTGTCATTCTTAGTATAATATGCTTGTCCCAAAATGTGATTAATTGTGGTATAACTTTGATGCTTTAATCTTTGATAATCTATATTGCCAGTCTTCTCATGAACCTCAAAGGTACCCAAGCATTTATGTTTTGTCGTACAATTATGGGCAAGCGAGATACCACTTTATCATATCATTCTATGAACATTGCAATCCTCGCTTATATACATGATTCATGATGCTTATTATTAATTGTTGGTACCTTTCCATGATTGACATAGCTATTAGATGATCTTATTTGCATGTATCTTATTATGAACTCGCCTAAGTGTTAGCCATAGCATGAGAATATTTACATCATATGAACAAATGCGTTCGTGAAAGTTCTTTTATCGCTCGGTTGTTAATCGAATTGCTTGAGGACAAGCAATAAGCTAAGCTTGGGGGAGTTGATACGTCCAAAACGTATCTACTTTCCCTAACACTTTTGCTATTGTTTTGCCTCTAATTTGTGTATTTTGGATGCAACTAACACGGACTAACGCCGTTTTCG
>NC_061510.1:24659113-24691284 GCF_022539505.1 Lolium rigidum | reverse complement strand
AGGTATCATCAATAATATGGCATGGAACATAAGAAATTATCGATACGTCGGAGACGTATCAGTGCCCGTGTGAGGAACTCGGAGGAGAGTTCCGAGATCACCTTCCTCGAGGGCTTCGAGCTATGTCGCAGAGCCAGTGTTTAGTCAAGTTACAGGCTACAAATAAAATAACAAGTTAAGACGCGATAACATACCGCGGTGCCGGAGCCGTTGGTGTGGATGTCCTTGTTGCACACGTGAACGTGGAGATCACGCTGGATCTTGATTAACAGTCGGATCCGTTTGTCAATGGCGTCGGCGAAGAGGTTGTCCTTGGACGCACGCATAGGATCGTCGCGCCCTGTGTATTGGAACATCAAGCGGTCCCTGTGCTGCAGAGGTTGGATCCGTTTGGTAAACCAGGACATGGTAAGGTCCTTCCCCGTCAGACCCTCTTCTGTCAGCTTGCAGATCCGCCTAACCATTCGAGTCAGCCGAGGCGACTCGGAGAGATGAGGACATTGCGTCCAGGCCGGATTCTCGCTGGCAGGGCTGTTCTTGAAAGGCGGCAGCACCTTTTCGCTCGGCGGGTCGGAGACGTCCTTCAGATAGAAGAAACCTCCTGACCAGTATCGCGCGGATTCGTGGCGATCGGTTGGAGGGTAGACGCGGCCGGGGCGGAGCATAAAAGTGATTGATCCGCAGGTAGCCAGCTCGGAAGCTTTGGGAATTTTCTCCTTTTTTACGGAGAAGTAGTACTGGAACAGAGCGAGGTCAGGAGCTACTCGGAGATGGCCCTCGCAGAGCGTCACGTGGTTGCTGATCGCCAAGACGGAATTCGGGGAAATATTGTGGGGCTGGAGCCCATAGGTCTTCAAGATTTTTGAAAAGAAATCAGATGGCGGAAAGGAGAATCCGCGCTCCACTAGCGCCTTCGTCACCACCATCTCTCCGTCTTCGGGAGCAGGAGTGGGGGCGCCTGGAAGTGTCCGCCAGGATCCGGGTTTAATGAAGCCCTCCGCCTCGAGGTTGGAGAGCTCCGCGTCGGTGGTGGTGCAGGGCCACCATTTTCCCTTAGAGTCATTGTCTCGTTGACGAGCCTTAGATTTCTTGGCGGCTGCCTCTTCCGCCTTCTTTTCCGTTTGCTCTGCGCCCGTGATGTCTTCCGGGTTAGCAGAGGTGCCCTCGATATTCTTGTCGGAATCCTTTGAGGACTCCAGCCGAACTGGGACAAATGGAGGAGGAGCGGAGGAGATGGGCGTCGCCATAATTGGTTCGGAAGCGGGAGGTGGAGTCGAAGAAGACATCTGATAGGATGATGAAGGCGGAAACTGACTTAGTCGAATCCTATGTTGAATCCTAGGTTCATCCCTACCAACTGCGGCGAGAGGATGGAGCTCGAGAACTTACCGTAATGGCTTCCGCGGTGATCGGAGTCGCCGGCGGCGAGGTTTGTGCGCGGTGGCTCGTCGAAGTTAAGAACTCGATGAACTGCGCGGTGGTGAAACCGCTCCGGTGAAACTCCGGCGAGTTTTCCGGCAGACTCCGGCACGGCGGAGGAGGAGCTCACGGGCGGCGCTTCGCAGAGAGGTGAAAGAGGGGGTGAATGGGAAGTTTAGGGTTGACGGTGGATATTTATAGGCCGAGAGGAGGAGATTCGTGCTCCGCATCCTGTGGTCGGAACGCAAGCGTCGCGCCGTTGGATGCGTGACACGTGTCCAAACCCTAAACGGTAAAAATGGCTAAGGATAAGTTACCGCTCAAATCGCGCGAAAATGGCGCCAGAATTGGCGGAACCGTTTGAGTCTATTAAAAGATTCCGGGTAATTGCGCGAGGATAAGTTGGTTTTCATTTGACGCAGGGGCAACCCGGAAACGTATTCAAAACGTCGATGGATGAAGTCCCGCGGAATGGGAGCATTTTCCGACTAAAAGTTGGAAAAGGAAGAAAATGTGAAGTTGGAGTTCTTCAAGTTTCTCCGCGTTACTGATATTGTCGGAGACCATGATGGACTAGCAAGGCAGAAGCAGCAGGCGAAATTCGAAGAACTCTGGGGGCTACTGTTGTGGGTATACTTCATGGGTGTACCATCGACAGTGCCTAGATCCGGCAAGCCCGGGTGGCCCACAGATGGTGATGAGGCATGTGGCCCATCGGGCAGCCCAGTTGCTGTTGATCGTGACGGAAGATGTCCGGCCCGGGAGCGGGGAGCCGGATCCGACCGACCTTAGAAGGAACCCGGATCCATGAAGGCCCAGTAGGAACCCGGATCCGGGATGACGTATAGAGGAAGGCGGATCCTTGACGTGCACGGCAAGACATAGTATCGTAGTTAGGCAAACCTGTAATCCGGCTAGGACTCTCCATGTAAACCCTAGATCCGTGCGTCTTTATAAGCCGGATCCTGGGAGCCCTAGAGGCACAACTACAACTCATTGTAACATCGCGAAAGCGCCCAGATAATTCCAGACAAGCATCAGTAGGCCCTGTCATCGTGCAGGTGTTCCGAATCTGGGTAAATCTCGTACCACCGTCCCGTGTGCACTCCGCCCTATGGCCCCTACTTCTTCTCCCCCTCGTGAGGATCCCTCCTCCGAGGTACCGTCGATTAGGCAACGACAGATGCCATGAAGATAAAGATATACCTTGTGTATTGACATCAAGATCATCGATTTGAAGATATATATGTGATACGATCAAGAAGAAGAAATGAAGATGGAGTTCTTATGTGGAACTCAATATTAGCCATGCTCTAGCTTATGTGATAAGCAATGGATGATCAAGATCTTGAGTGCTTGATTCCAAGTGAAGAATTCAAGTTATGGCTCTAAGTCGGTGTCATGATAGTATCATAAGTTGAGCTATGGTTGACTAAGATTTAGAGCATGCAAACAAATGAAGAATTCTCTATACACCTCAAGATAGTATGATAGAGCATGAGAAGATACAAGGTTGACCAATACAAAGAGTGAAGAATAGATTCAAGTTTGGTCAACACATGAAGCATGAAGAATGTGCCACGTGAAGTCATGTGGTATGGTAAGCCTTGTCAATTATGCTTTATGAACTAACCCATCATATATTGCCCTTGTGTTGTCTATGTGGGTTAGGTATCTTTCCATGGGCATGCATCAAAAGTGAGATCTCATATAGCCCACGAGAGGATGACATCAAGTGGTGATTGTCATCAAGGGTGATTGTCATCAAGGTCGAGTTGGACAAGTTCAGGATGAGCATCTCAAGTGGATCACATGCTTGAAGCTTGCCGTCCATTTGATGATAATGGACATGTGAAGATGTGCATCAATGGAGCTATCCCATCATGGTGTATGGGGGAGCAATTGAGAGTCTTCACGAAGCAACAATGATCAAGTGAGACATTCCGGCTTGAGTGGAGCTTGAAGAGCTATCATCAAGATCAAGCGGGATGCGCAAGGCAAAGGTATGGCCTTGTTAGGTTTTCCTTTTACCGGTCTCAAGGTGGATGTTGGGAGACCGGATTATAGGATAGATAGCCGCACTATCAAGAGGGGTTTTCGGTTGGGTAACTTGATCGCGTCATCTTAGGGAGCTCAATCCTTTGCATACTTTGCATATCCCTATTTCTTCTTGGTATTTCTCTGTGTGAGGTTCTTGAGTTTATTGCTAGCTTTACAACAAGCCCAAGTTCATCGAAAACGGAATCCGCATGCATCCTCTATTGCGTTTTCGAGTTTGGACATCTTCACCGTTTATTGACGGTGGGAGACTCTCTCTCTCTAGAGTCATCTAAAAATATCCTGTGAGGAGTCTCCATATTTCCAACAAAATTGGTTTCATGTCAATCGGAGTCCGGACACAAAAGTTATCACAGTTTTTGTATAACATGTTTACCTGCTGGCCCGGTGCCTCGCTCGGCGTGACCAACCGTCCCACCGGATGGCCCGGTTCCAACCGACCCCTAGACCGGTGCACACCGGGCACCATCCAGGGGAGTTTTCCCCTTCGCCCGGCGCTGGCCCGGCGTATGGCCCGGTCTGAACCGGCCTGGTCCGGCCTCACGCCCGATTGGACCGACCCCTGGACCGAACGACCCGGCCCCATGCCCGGTTGACCGGCCTCCTCGACTGTGCTGAGCTAAAAGTCACCCAACGGTTATATCTCTCCCTAGACTATAAATAGGCATGAGCCCACTATCGATCATAAATACTCCCTCTTGGAGTCACAAGCACATACTTGGCCAGAGCATCTACTAGCAACGGAGAGCATGCAAAATCACAAATAACATATAAACAGGTCTATAATAAACTCAACCATAGTATTCAATATTCATCGGATCCCAGCAAACACAACATGTAGCATTACATAAAGATGATCTTGATCATGATAGGCAGCTCACAAGATCTAAACATGAAGCATATGGAGGAGAAGACAACCCTCTAGCTATTGCTATGGACCCGTAGTCCAAAGATGAATTACTCACGCATCACTTCGGAGGCGGGCATGGTGATGAAGAGGCCTCCGGTGATGATCTCCCTCTCCGGCAGGGTGCCGAGAAGGGCTTCAGAACCCTCCTAAACTAGGGCCGACGATGGCGGCGGCTACGGAACTTTTCGTGGATGGAGGCTCGGGTCTTTAGGTTTTTCCCGAGGATGTGAATTTATAGGCGAAAGGACGATGTAGGTGGGCGCTCGAGGGGCCCACACCATACCTAGGCGCGGCCAGGGGTGGGCTGCGCTTAGGGGTGGTGTGGCCACCTCCTGGCGCTTTTATGTCTCCCCTTTGGACTTCGTCTTCGTGACAGTAAAATAGGAACTTCGGCTTTTGTTTCGTCCAATTCCGAGAATATTTCCTGTACAACTTTTCTGAAATACAAAAACAATAGAAAATAGGAACTGGCACTGTGGCATCTCGTTAATACGTTCGTTCCAGAAAATTCATAAAAATGCCACGAAGTGTAAACAAAACATATAGAAATTGGTGTAAAACAAGCATGGACCATCAAAAATTATAGATACGTTTGCAACGTATCAGAATCACTAAGACATAAATGTCCCACCATAGCAATAAGATCATTGGTCCCCGACATAAACCCCTCTAGTGCAACTCATAGTATTGGAAAACGGTTTCTATCAGTCCGTCCCTTCCAACACACATGCATTACATTTAAGTGCAACCCTATGAGCCCATCTAGGTGAAGTAATATGTAGTCAAAGTGGTGATGTCGATAGCGTCGATTTCTCCTTCACCGGAGACACCGGTGCGGTAGGATCTGCCCTCTCTTGGAGTAGGATAGGACCTTCACCGCCGCCTCAATAAATCTCGGAAAAATATGGCTTAGGTTTTTAGGCGAAACGAAGGCTCTAGTAAACAAGCCAGGGTGGCGCGCCCAGACATGTAGGGCGCTCCACCTGGGGTCGTTTGCCCCTCGTGGCCTCCCTCGCGTGCTTCTTTCGCTCACGGTCTTTCTTTGGGTGAAAAGATGATCAGGTAATTTTTCCTCGTTTTTGAGATGTCCAGAAGGTCCCTAAAATAATAAAAAATGAAAAAGGAGATTTTCTGCCTCCCAGAAATTAAATAAAAATGAAGGGGACTTTGTAGGAAAGTCCCAAAAATCTACTAAAAATGCATTAATAATGGTGTATGATGGCATGTATCAATGAAAACTAAACATATAAGTGGCAATAATGATGATGTAAAATGCACGTATCAACCGCGTACACAGCCGCCGCTGTCACCTTGGAGGCCACCTCCTCCGCGTCAGCCAAGAAGTGCTCGTCCATCTCCATGTACTCTTTAGGGTCGTTATCATCGTCTTCTTCGTACTCGTTGAACTCGAGATGAGGTTCAACATTTCGTAGGTGGTGGCTAGGCGATAAGGAATGTTTTCGTGGAGGCGGAGGGAATGATTATTGGTGGTTATTGTGGCGATAGCGAGCGGAGGCGGCCTTTTAGAGCTGGTGGCAGCGCATGAAGAGGTGGGAGGAAGCGCGAGAAGCGGTGGAGAAGGCACGGGAAGGCAGACGACGACGACACGTGGAAGAGGTGCAACGTCGACAGGACATATCGCCTGCTCCACCTTGAAAACCGTAATCGCCATTAAGGCAAAGCTATATCGCTTTGATTTGTGCCCCTAATAAGATGGACCCGCCACTCATGATGCGTCTCCACGTTGCGTCCAACGTCTCCTGTATAGCGGGAATGAACACGGGATTCCAGACAACATATTAAGTCGCGCATGATCGAAAAGAGTTTTAAGACACGTGGCTAGAGACGATTAAATGTTCGATGCCCCCAAATCTCCTCGAGGGCAAAGGATGGTAATTTTACCCGCATGTACGAGTACCCGCGGGTACCGTACCCATACGGGCAGGGTATGGATACTACCCAAACCCATACCCTGCTCGCTAAGTCATGGATAGGGTACGAGCATAGCCTTCTATCCATAGGTATACCCATACACTTCCCGTTTATTATCAATTCCTTACGTGACACGTCTAATATCTTTACTATTATATTGGAGTTGGTCGTAGGTCGTACAACGCGTTTGATGAAGGAGATTAAAATCATAAGGACCGTCTAATCCACATCTAACAGTGACGTGGTCGGTTTAGCAAAATATTACCCTGCTCTGCTACCGTTAAGTTAAAAGTACCAGTTTAGAATACCCACCGAAAAGAGCATGTCGTCCCTGACATCCACCTCGACCTCCTCCTTTGAAACCCTAGCACAGGGTCACGCCGACGCTCCTCCCATCTCGCCTTCCATTCCCAGCAGACCTCCCGGTGTCGTATCGTGAAGGTCCGCGCATTCGGACTCCCAACCATTAATCTTTACTATTATATTGGAGTTGGTCGTAGGTCGTACAACACGTTTGATGAAGGAGATTGAAATCATCGGGGCCGTCTAATCCACATCTAACAGTGACGTGGTCGGTTTAGCAAAATATTACCCTGCTCTGCCACCGTTAAGTGAAAAGTACCTGTTTAGAATACCCACCGCTGACATCCACCTCGACCTCCTCCTTTGAAACCCTAGCACAGGGTCACGCCGACGCTCCTCCCATCTCGCCTTCCATTCCCAGCAGACCTCCCGGCGTCGTATCGTGAAGGTCCGCGCATTCGGACTCCCAACCATTAACTGCAGCGCTTTCTCTCAGCCGGATGCCCTCGAGCTCCCCGCTAGCAAGATCTTCCCGCAGGTTCACAATCACCATCCTTTTGTCTCGCAGCAGATCCATCTTCCTCACGTTTTGCCGTGGCCAGAAGACCCATCCAGCCTACGGATGATTAGCGTCCGATGCAGCACTGCATGAGACTATGAGAGGAATCTCCTTGGCTCCCCATCTATGCTAGTGAGGGTATTTTGTGCTGTCCCTGGACGTGGAGATGATCTGGCGATGGAGATGACGTCCTTGGAGTGGCCAACAAAGCAGTGTCTGGTACCAGAGGCGGAGCTCGCCGTCACATGACACAGGTAGCATGAATTGGTAGCTGGAGCCGATGACACATCCTCGCGTGGAGATGGAACATGCTAGCAGAGTAGCAGGCTAGCAGCAGAGATAGAGCACTTTACTGCGCTCACTTTCTATCTGCAATAAGCAAATTGTTCATGTATATGTTTGTTTCTATTTTTCCTTAGGACATGAAGACGGAGAGTAAATCAATAGCAAGGATTCAGCGATCAAATGGAACCCTCAAGCCAAGGAAGGCCAAGGATTATCTAACGAAATAAGTAAAAGAAAAGGTAGTTCTCTTTATCAGATGTTCCTCCGATGTGATTCCAGTCTCTTTATCCTACTTAATGATGTGCACTTGATATTCATGTTACAGCGGCCTGAATTATTCCCCGCGAGCATAAAAGGAAGGTGACTTGCGTCCAAAAGTTTTTTGACCAAAATATCACTCTCAACTAATTATGTTCCTGATCAGCATGTTCCAAAACTTGCAGGCAGACATGCGATTGGGGAGCAAAGAAAGTTGGGATAAATGTTCACATTGGCCACACACATCTTTACTAATTTTAAGTGATAATTGGGTTAGCTATAGCACAGTCTTCATATAAATACATTTAAGGGTGTATTGCTGGAATATGCATGCAATGGTTCTGCATATCCAATTATAGCTTCTACGACTTTAATTAGCTGATTGATTATTCTTCCTTGCTTGCTATGCTTTAGGTAGTTGGTTGTGATTTTTTGTAACAAATCGTTCCAGTATTTCCTGATTTGTTGTCTTACTGTGATATTTGACACTGCATGTTAGCAATTTTCAGTTTTAGTTAACCAAACATAATAGATATTTTCATACTTTCTATGAAGGCTCTATCAGTATTTGCAGTCAATCTTCCTAAATTTTTAGTCACTAGATGCAGATGAACTGAAGCATGGTTTCTGAAGAGAGCTCGAATCTCAGCGCCGCTACCTGTACGATTTTGCCGTCCCTGTGAGAATGTGGAAAATATGCAGATGGTTACTGCCTAGATTTCGTGCTAAATGTGGAAACAATGCCTTCCTGGACGATGAGTCTTAATCGTTGAGCTGGAGATTCAGATGTCAGGTTTCCTCTGAGATCAAGAGAGTTAGCGATTTGGATTTACGATTAGGATTTTAGCTTAGTTGATTTCATGGTCTAAATATGAAAATATGCTCTCATAATAGGTTAGGATAAAAATCATGTTTGAACTAACTCAGTGGAAATAAAGGGTTGGGTACTTGTAGTTGGCGAGTATTTCATTAAATTTGATCTTGACTTTCTCGCAAAATAATAGCTTGTTGTTGTGTACTAAGTTGCAATAGTCTTCTCTAAACTTCAACATAACATTGATCATAAATGAAGTCCTTCATATTTTTGTATTTCAGGCTGGAGCCACACATTGGGATATTCCAATAAACATATGTCTACTTAATATATTTACTTAATGCCAAGTCTGAAAAATAGGGTTGAGCTACAGGCTTATCTAATCCAAATCTCCTTTTTAACCCCTGTCCAGACCTTATATAAATGGCCATTTGTTGCATATGAGAAAGACATGCAAATTGCCATTAGAACTACTGCGCGGTGTCGTCTTTGTTTCGAATTATCTAAAGATATGTATCCATTTGAATCAAGAAGCTTGCCTCTCAATCACAGCCTATTTATATAACACAAACATTATCTATTCTCAACCTGGCAAATAATATGTAACAGTCAATGTTTGTACTATCTCAGATTGGCATTCTTCCATTCCAAACATCATGATGAAAGGGGAAAATTCCCTGATAATCCTGATAATTTACTAATATTTGTTCGGAGTGTTAAAAAAACTCCTATTTGGTTGCAGCGCAATACAAGGTGGATTTTATAACAAACATGCAACTGTGGATGAGGATATTGTATGGACCAAAACTGAATTCAATGGTAGGAGAGACTAATCCATGTACCATTAGGTGCATTGGCATTCATGCTCTCCAGAGGGGATCACTTCTCAATGTTTTTTTCCCTTACCAAGAAGTCTCTTATTACATCTAGACTGCACCTATAATCTGAGTGACTCTCACACTGAAACCAATGTCCTTTCGAACGCCAAATTCTCTGGTTTACGATCGCTGATTTTGAATATGCTAGGAAGTAGTTTTTCAAGGTTGGGACCGTTCCTGTTTTGGCAATGTGGTTTGTATCCTCCATTGAAGGTGACCTCATCTAAACACGATCATTGAAGATACTATTATTGCTTGCCCTTGTGTTCCTTGGAATTTTCTACCAAGTATGAACTGTTTCTGTTGCAGCTACCATCATGGAATGATATGAGTCAGCTTCATCGGCGACATACACCATTGTGTTCCTTGAAAACACAATTAAGTAGGCGTTGTATTAGCTGAAGATTTCATAGGTTTGGGCTACTATCAGCTTTTTTATTCAACTTTATGGTGTTTGTCTACTAGGCTATTAGTTACCAATGAACCCGTTGTAGCAATTTGTAGTTCCGTAAAGTGCAAAGTCAGGTTTCTCTAGGAGAAGCACCAATAATGCAGAAAAAACATATTCTTTTTTATGTTTTTTATGTTGTTAACTGCAATGGAATATATTGGTATGATTGATGTGCTAAAAATCTTGTTCCGCTGCATCTGCTTGCAAATGTAAAACCAAGTAAAACCAAGAAAAACCATATGTGTAATTATTGCATTATTGCCATCAAATTTTCTCAGAAAAACTTGTTTATTTTACTTCTGGAATGGTGAATTCCAATGCTGATGGGCCCATGGGTCTCTATGGTCAAAGTTGAAGTCATTAAGGTCCACGAATTACAAAGCAAACTATGAGGGACGGGAAATAATTTGTAGCAATTTAGTGTTAAAAATGTAGATTGAAGATGGATACAAGAAATCTTGCACATTGTTGGACGGTTGGACCTATATATGGATACAGTAAAAAATTGATTGAACGAAGGGATGCAATCCCTGCCGCTTGAACATCCTTTGAACTACATACATGCTGCCTAAGGTTGAGTGCCTGTTTGTTTGGGATGCATCTGAACGATTAGCAGCTGCAACTGGTGAGGTTTGAGAAGCGGCTGGAGCTGAACAACTGGTGAAACTCAAAAATGTTGTTTGGCAACCAACTTTTAGGACGGCTGGTAGATATGTGGCTGGTACAAAAAGTCTGATATACCCTGTATGCCCCGATGATGAGTTTAGATACTGATCCGACATGATTTTTCTAATTATGCACTGTATTAGCTCAAATAATATGCTTAACAACTTTTTTAATTTTTTTGTTTATTGATAAATGTTTATAATAAATTGGAAGTATGTACCGTGGTAATCAATAAATTAGATTTATGTAGAGCATCTATACAATATAGACACAAAGTATGCAGTCCTAAATAATACAAAAATCATAGATCGAATCATACCCACACAAAAATATGCAGTCTAAATCAGTAAAAAATCATAGATCTGAATTACATACACATGTCCAATCCTAAATCATTCAAAATAACAAAGCTAAATCATTCAAACATTGCTCCTAAATCATGGCTGGCGTCGATAGCTTCTGCAGCTCCTGGCTGACGTTGCGGTCGGAGAAGGGGAGCAGGAGGTGGTCGATATGTGCTCCTTCCTTGTGGCTGGATACAAGGCAACCATGGGGCGTTGTGGTCGGTGAGGCCATCCTACACCAGAACCAGGCCGGCGACGATGTTTTTTTTTGTTTGCGAATGACCAAGGTTCCATAATCATTGCTTTTGTAGTAATCGCTAAATGTGCGTACCGCACATGTCGGCCGGCGACGATGTTGTACAACAACAACAACCGGTTGGGGGGGGGGGGGTCGTGGAGGGATTGTGGGACGGAAGGGAAGGGAAAGGAAGAGGAGGGGTGGGGCAGGCAGGTGGAGAGGAGCGGGGAGGTGTCCCGATGATCGTCGGCCGGCACCGGGGCTGGAGAGGCTGGCGGCGCGAGTAACCCTAACCAACTCTCCTGTCTCGTGCGAGTCGGAGGAAGTGGGGAACGAGGTGGAGGATTGGGGGCTAATTTCTGAGCGTTTCTTCATATCCACGCGGTGGCACTTGAGCGTGAATAACCAGAACTTCGGGGGTAGTACGATGTACCTCTTCGATTCTTAAGTTGGAAGCTGCGGGAAGTACCCCGCGAGGTGCTTCGGGGCTTGTAGTGCAAATGGGAGAAGCGTTTGTAGAAGCCCATGTCCAAAAGTTAGATGTTTGGCTAGTCTTGAGCTTTTCTCCACCCAAAAGCTGAAGAAGCTCCAGCCGTAGCCCAAACAAACAGGGCCTAAAGCCACTAGGCACGAGAGGCCCCCTTAAGGGGATGAAGGCTTTACATGAGATTTAATATTATCTTAAGTTAGGAGGGACAAGGATCCGGGAATAATGCTCTTCCTAGATGAAACAATTTCATTTACTTTAAAATATGTATATGAAAAACTTGAATGCAGTAATGCTTAAGTCCTACTCTAGAGGCATAGGCTGGTAGTTCAATCCATTCTAAATGCAGTAATGCTCCAAAGACGTTCTACATATGGAAAAGTATTCAATATCTCCTCAACATGGTAAGTGAACAAAGATTAGAGAAGCAACTCCCTACCATTGGAGAAGGGGTTGGATCTAGCGTCCCATCTAGCCTGGCGATTCTCCGGGCTTAGCATTTTAGTTGGTTTGTTGTTGTTGTCTAACCAAAAATTTGCATTCTAAACACTTATGTTTGTAGATTGCCCATGCTTTGAAAAGATTTTATACGAGCCATTGTTGGAGAGATCGCCGACACAAAGAGTCCAAGCCCAACGATGGATGAAGAGGAAGGAGAAAGAAAACCAGATTTGTCTTTTTGCAATGTGTGGACTAAAGGAGTAGTTGTGAGATACGGAGAAAGTTAATCTATAATCTATCAATTATAAATAATTCGAGCCGTAGCAATGCGCGGGTCTCAACTAGTTTTGTTAACTTATGAGTTAAAACATAAGAATGTTCTTTTTTTTATGTACTCAACTACCTGCTGTGTTGAGATAATTCATTTTTTTACTAAATTTGTTTTCGAAAAATGTAAAATTACGAGTGACTTGTATACAATTTGCCCTACCACCGGGTATCAATGGATATGGGTATTCATTGGGTATGAGCACGAGTAAAATTTTATATCCGTGGACACGCCTATGGATAGTAGAAGTTTATATATATCCATTAACAATGCATAATACATGAGTATGGTATTGCTCAACTCTGACTTTTCCGTACTCGAGGAACATTTTAGGGACGCGAATGCAAACCCAAACACAAACCAGGCTAAGCTCAACCCAGTAATCCTACCACGCCGCACCAAACCTATTAAACCCCCGTACGCCGCCGCCGCCGCCGCCCTCGCCATTCGCCGCCGAAGGTCTGCCTGTACCCTCCCCCTCCCTCCCAGCAACCGCCGCCGCCGCTTCGCCTGCGCCCCGCCGACCTCGCCAACATGCTGCAGAGCAAGTCCTTCGTGAAGAAGACGAAGCAAGGGCGCGTCGTCAAGGTCACCACTCGGCCGCACCACCACCCCCACCCCCACCCGCCGAAACCCTAGCTAACCCCGTCTCCCCGTCTGCGCAGGTGGTCCGGGAGCACTACCTCCGCGACGACATCCCCTGCGGCGCCGCCTCCTGCTCCTCCTGCGACGCGGCCGCGCGCCGCCTCAACGCCGACGCGGCAGCCATCCTCGTCATCGACACCAACGTCGTGCTCCACCAGGCATGGCCCTGCTCCCCCGCCCCCACTCCTCGTACCTACCGTGCCCCTATAGGGTCGGGGGCTCCGATTGCTGATGCTCTGAGAGGTTGATGATGCAGATCGATTTGCTGGAGAATCCAGCGATTGAGGATGTCGTCGTGCTCTCGGTGGTGCTGGACGAAGTGAAGAATAAGAACCTCTCCGTGTACAACAGGCTCAAGGCCCTATGCACCAACACGGCTCGAAGGTTCTTCGTGTTCACCAACGAACACCACAGGTATGCCGTCCTGAGTTCTACCTTGCGTTCTCCCAAATCCCAATGCTTGTTTCCACTAGTTGGGTGTGAATTTAGCAGCTGGTACAAGTTCAGATTCCTAGCTGATGGAATGGTGAGGACAAACAACCGTAGTACTTTTGGAAGTATTTTCCTCTAGGAATAAGTCACTGAGATATCACTCCTGCATCTCTTCTGATGTGGAGTAAATTCTGTAAATTGGGCTAAGTTGATTTTGTCTTAACTCAAAGTGCATTCAAGTGGTGTTCCCTCCAAATGGCATAGCATCCTTTATGTAATTGCATCTGTAAAACTTCTCTGTACAAGCAGCACCCACAAATGTGAAAGTATCAACCTGCTACAGTTTTGTCCTTCTGATTTTATATTTAGATGTGCTAGCAGTTCATATCAGAACTTTCTGCTTAGCATTAGCGATGTTAGTCTTTTCTGTTCACATGATTAGGATTACTAATTTACTGAAAAATCAGGGATACTTACATCAAAGAGATGGCCGGGGAGAGCCCGAATGATCGTAATGATAGAGGTACCTAGCTGCTCTATTTATGTTGGTTATACCGCATTTCTGTTATTCTGCAGACATTTTTATGCATCCTCTCCTCTTTACTGGACATTTCTTGCCTATTCAGCAATCCGTGTTGCTGCACGTTGGTACCAAACTCATCTTGGTGACAGTGCCAAAGTGTTGCTTGTTACAAATGATAGAGATAACAAGCGGAAAGCTACCGAAGAAGGTCTAAATGCGGAGACAGGTATTATTTGGATATTCTGTTACACAAACTAATATCTGAACCCTTTACAATAATTGAGTTAATGATTTTATGGTAACCTCAACAAAATATTTCTGGTTCCAGTTGAGTCATATGTACGATCGCTTGCACAGCCTGGTTTGCTTGATTTGGTGGTTGTTCCAACTAGCGGAGATGTTACCATGGAAGATGTAGAAGATCTTAGACCATCCAAAAGGAAAGTAATTTACATTGAGGTATACCAAGTCATTAACGATGCAATTTCCTTTTCTCCATCCTCGATACAATAATGAATAACCATCTAGTCTTAAATGTAATGTATGCTCTCCTGATAATATTGCAGCATAAACCTATGTCAGAAATTACATCTGGTCTACGTTGTGGTATTTACCATCAAGGGAAGCTTCGAGTTAATCGCTACAATCCATTTGAAGCATATGTTGGAAGTGAGAGCATCGGCGATGAGATTATTATCCGTGGCCGTTCAAATATGAACAGGGCCTTTGATGGAGATATAGTTTCTGTTGAACTTCTGCCACAAGATCAATGGCATGAGACGAAGTCATTTATTGCAGATGACGATGGTATGTTTTATATCTTAGACACATGCCATTTGATCTTACTTTTCTTACTAAATGGATTTTTCTGTTATTTCAGAAGATGATAATGAAGGGGATATCCGTTTGGCTCCAGATAGTGCGGATGATGCTCCACGAAACACCAATTCCACGCAATCAACAGTTGCTTCTGTCTCCAGCAGACCAGTTGGACGTGTTGTTGGTATCATCAAACGGAATTGGAATTCGTGAGTTTTAGATGTTCTTAATAATGCTTATGTAATTATGATCTACTTATCTGCCAAATGCCCTCTGAAAATGCACAATTCATGCAATCAATGTAAATATACTCATATGGATCGACCTGGCTCTCTCACTTACGCTCACATGCCTAATAGTGTATGGGTTTAACTACTGTTGTGAAGTTATGACCTTAGAATATGTACAATTATGCAATCATTTTTGTTAACTCAGCAGGATTGACCCTGATGATTTTTATGTCTACATGCCTAAATGATGCATGGGATTAACTAGTAGTCTTGACAACATTTCTGCGCTGCTACTTGACGCAAGTTTTTATTTTTTATTTTTCATGCATTTCTTACTGTCTTTGGTTGGCTAGGCATAGATCACTATCTGTAAGTTTTTGTTTCAGCTTCTGCTGTTTTATGTACTTCGATACATAAAATGCTTGTATACTGCAGGTATTGTGGATCCTTGGAACCAATGCCCATGCCTGCTGGTAGCGGGGGCGTTGCTCATGCTCTATTTGTGTCGAAAGATCGTAGAATTCCTAAGATCCGGATTCAAACCAGACAGCTGGGGAATCTTTTAAATAAAAGGATTGTCGTTGCAGTTGACTCCTGGGATGTCATGTCTAGATATCCATCAGGACACTATGTAAGGACTATAGGAGATATTGGCGACAAAGAAACCGAAACAGAGGCAAGTTTCTATACCTAATATTTATTACAAGAAGTCAGTTACTACGTAGGAGCTGCAGTAGCCTACCTTACCCAAACTAATGGCTGCATGTAGATCATACATTTGATGCTAGCATGCTAAGTGATGTTTACATATGAAACAGGTTGTCCTAATAGAGAATGATATTAACACAAGACCTTTCTCTACACAAGTCCTTGCTTGTTTGCCATCTTTGCCTTGGACATTATCACCTGAGGATTTGGCTAATCCCAATAGGCAAGACCTGCGGCAAGTGAGAGTCTTTAGTGTGGACCCACCTGGTGAGTTTACCATGATAAGTGTACCCTTTTATTCTGTAGTTGGATTGACTGAATACCATCCAATTGCCATTTAGGTTGTAGAGATATTGATGATGCACTACATTGCACGCCACTTCCAAATGGGAATTTTGAAGTTGGAGTTCGTATCCTTTATATATTTCCCTCTTAGCTACTCAATTCAAGTTTGGAATGCAAGTCAATCTTATGCTCTTGCTTTTGAATTTGTACTTCTCTACATTTGACTTAATATTTCCCTTATCACATCCTTTTACTTTATGATAGCTTAGCTTGTGTAAATTGCGAGTCGGATCTGTTGCATCTGCTTTGGGCTTGAGCTCCATAAGATTGATTGGTTAACTGTAACATGTGGACCAAATCATGCTCTTTAGTTCTATATATGTTGAGAAAACTCAATTTGTAAATCCTTTCAGTTGATAGATCAATTTTCTTTGCGAGCGGATTACTCGATTTCAATTACTAATACGAAATGCCACCTTCCTGATTGGCAGGAATACTTAAATGACATAAAGTAGACAGATATAATTTCCGTATGGAAAATGGCTTCGCGGCCATTCATAAATAGTTTTATGTAGGCAGTATATATGGCTTGCCTGCTAGGATTAAAGATGAGGCGGTGGAAGAGTTAATGAAGAGAGAGATGAAGGTCATATCTCATGTAAGATAACAACAAATTGGATGATGAAGAACAGAACTAGATACAACAGATAATAATGATGCACCGGGGAGGGTTGTATCTACACATTTGTAACATGCATTCTCTCACCGATACAAGCTATGTATATAAACCATTGGGAATGCCCTGAGCATTGCAGATGTAATATAGGCAGTTTTTGTGATGCTAGCAAGCCCTTATGTCCCAGCTACAAACTAATTTATCTGACCTTGGTTCATGAAAGCTATCTGTCGCAGATTGGATAGGAGGCTCATGTGAGACACATCACTTTCATTCCATTTCATGCATCTTGTATACTGTTTCTATTGATGTGGAGATTGCAGTTCTTAACTTGGACCGACCAGATATCGCCGATGTCACTAATTTTGTCCATCCTGGTACTCCTCTTGACGAGGAGGCTTCACAAAGGGCAACTTCTGTTTATCTTGTTGGACAACGGATTGACATGCTTCCAAAGCCTCTAACTGAAGGTATCACTGTTGGCATACACACTGAATTCTTGATTACCTCGACAGCAGTGGAGCATTCCTTATTGAATTTGGCAATACTCAAGTTAATGTCAATACATATGAGTGGAAGCGACTGATGTTTTTTCTGAATTATGTTGTTCTCCAGATGTTTGTTCTCTTCGTGCTGATACTGCAAGGCTTGCATTCTCTGTCATTTGGGTAAGTCTAGTTCATGAATTTGTGTTGTTGGGATGTCAATTTGTCGGACATAAGAGGATTGATTTAGTCATTATGTTTCTGCTCTTATTGAATAAGGTACTGTGTGAACCAGATGTCCACAATACCTTGTCCTACTAGCTTTATGAACGCATATATGTGCATACTATTTTCAATTTCAGAGACAATGGATGACTCGACATGTCTTCCGTTTCAGCCTTTTAGTTTATTGTTGTTTCATTTTTTCTTGTGAACCACACATGAATAAGTAGCGTTGTGGTGCTGTACTTTCTCTCAAAGGAAAACCATCTCCAAGACCTGTTGCGTGTAGTGTGCGTAAAAGCTTACTAACTTAGATTCATTTCTGATCTTGTGATACCATGAGCAGAGTATTATTGTCATCTGCCTTTGGCATTTCCTTTTCATTCTCTTGTATCTTGAAGTGATAAAAATGTCAAATGAACATGCTAATACTTGAATCTTGGTGCTGTGGTGTTTCTGGAATGTTCTGGGTACAGGAAATGACACCTGATGCTCATATCATAGCTACAAGATATACAAAGAGTGTTATCAACTCTTGTGCTGCAATGTCTTATGTGGAAGCCCAAGCAAGAATGGATGACAGGTGCTTTTTGGCCTTCAACCTTCTCAGTTTGACCATACTTACATGTGAAAATACAATTCTAAGTGGTCTAGTAGGTCAAAAACATTATCATAGGATTGATCATTTTCCCCTTATATTTTCCAGCCGTATGGTCGACCCACTGACTGTAGACTTGCGGAACTTAAATTCATTAGCAAAGGTTTGCTCTTTTGTTATCCTATCTCGTACCTCAATAAATAATCTTGTCAATTGATATTTGCTATCAGTACTACTATTAGGCTTATGTTTTCAATGCTTATTTAGATAATGAGACATCGGCGTTGCGAAAGGGGGCTCTGACTCTTGCTTCAGCAGAAGTCAAATTCGAAATTGATAGCGAAACTCATGATCCTCTTGACATAGGTATGCAGATTTGTAAACCTGACTGAACCATTTCTATGCCTGTGGTATGAATATAAGTGCTTACACTTAAGCTCAACAGGAATCTATCAAATTCGCGAGGCAAATCAAATGATTGAAGAGTTCATGTTGGCAGCGAATATTTCTGTTGCTGAGAAGATTTTGCAGCACTATCCCTTGTGTTCATTGCTACGGTACACATTTGCTATGTCCTTGTTAAGTTGTTATATCTTGTCACGTTCATATCAGATTTAGATCACCATTCTGGTAGTGCAGCCAAATATATCTGGATTCCTAGGAAATATCCTGGAAAATGTTGGTCACATCTTATTCATAATTGAGCACACTTTTTGACCTGTTGACCTGATCATCCAAACCATATAGAGCCAGACTTCCAGAGCTGCTTAGGTGCAATCATGAAATAACCCGTAGCTCCAATGAGGCAGGGTGCCAAATTATTATGTTTATGACATCTCCTACTGTTGCTCATCATGTTGCATAGTCCCTCCGTCTCATGAAAGTTGTCTTAACTTTGTCGAAATTTGGATGTATCTAGACACTATTTAGCATCTAGATACACTCAAATTTAAACAAAGTTAAGACAAGTTTCATGAGGCGGAGGGAGTAGATATGATCGCTCAAGAAGGTTGGCACATATTGCAGATTTAGAAAAAACGTGCAGCCACCAACTTGTTTTTCTGCCAAGGAATTGTTTTAAGAGTTTATTTGTGTCTTCTATGTTTTCCAAGATTTATGCAGCAATAATGCACTACTTTTCTCTTATAGCTGATGGATCATTTGAACCTTACCTTTTCTGAACCTGCTAATTTTCCTTTGATTGGCATCAGGCGTCATCCTAGCCCAACAAAGGAGATGCTTGAGCCATTACTCCGTACCGCCTCTTCTGTTGGCCTAAATCTGGATGCGTCATCCTCAAAAGCGTTAGCTGAATCACTTGATAATGCAAAGGTATTTTACTGTAGGGAGCACTTCACTTTTAGGTGACACTGCTATGTAGCTGGACAGTATGTGTTTGGAGCATTATACTGACCTGTCGGTACTTCTTGACTTGCAGAGAGATGACCCATACTTCAACAAGCTTATCAGGATTTTGGCAACTAGATGCATGACACAAGTAAGATAGCTATAGTGAAGCTTGCTACATATCAGCTTTTAGTGATTGGAACTATATACATACAAGTTATAACTTCCCTCTTGCAACACACAGGCAGTTTATTTTTGCAGTGGAGATATGAGCTTGTCTGAGTATTACCATTATGGTCTCGCATCTGCTCTTTACACTCATTTCACTTCTCCTATTCGCAGATATGCAGGTCAGTTTTCCTCCTTCCTTGGATACTTTGATGCTAAAATATATCAGCCCCTCGGATCCATAATAAGTGTCTTGGTTTTAGTTCAAATTGAACTAAAACCACGACACTAACTATGGATTGGAGGGAGTACTTGAATTTGACTGATGATTGTTGTGTACGCAAGATATTTGAACATGTCACTAGTCCAGCTTATGTTCTAAACTGCTAATTGGCTTACTGGGGAAGTTCAGTTGAAATAATTGTTTGCATGAACCTTTTACACAAAATGGAAGTTCTTTGTAACTTAGTGTAGTTTTTATAGACAAAATTAAAGGACAGGGATTATATTGCGTCCAGAAAGATGCTTTACCTGTTGATGGTCTAGCATTTTAGTATCTCGTGCATGAACCTTGAAAGTAATTATGTGTTCCAGTCTAAGCTGTAGAAGATAATAGGAAGCATATAAACTGTGACGTTGGTGTCTGATTCAGTGTCCTCTCATTGCAGATGTAATTGTGCATAGGTTGCTAGCTGCTGCTCTAGATATAGCAAAACTTCCACCAGTCTTTCAGGATGGTCCACAACTCACAGGCATTGCTGACAGTAAGAAACCCAATGCACTACTGAAGCTTTCCCTCTATATATTTTATTACTAATTTTGGTACTGACATTATTATCATCCCAGACTTGAATTATAGGCACCGAAATGCCCAGATGGCAAGCAGAGCATCTGTTGAGCTACACACCCTCATATATTTCAGGACAAGGTACGTTTTAGTTGTCAATGGCTTAAAAGGGTGATAAGTTAGCAGTAGATATCAAGCTAAATTATTATTTAGACGAGAATAGTAAAAAATGGCTGAAATCTGTTATAGGAGTAAGTATATTTTCTGAATGACCCCAGTTATGATCATTAATCAATAATCATCTACACATTTTTTCGTGCAGGCCGGTCGACACTGAAGCTAGAATAGTAAAGATCAAGGCAAATGGTTTCATAGTCTTCGTTCCAAAGTATGGATCTCTCTCTCTCTCTCTCTCTCTCTCTCTCTCTGCATTAGACCAACAGTGAACATGCTGCTCACAAGTCAACGAGGACAATTTTTTTTCTCACCAACACCAGCCCTATCATCTTATATTAACTTGAAACTGAGTGGCTGCCGTACCTGAAGTAACCCAAAGTAGGATCTGCTAACTGCTACGGATTTTGAGCTTGATGTTTGTTTGTCCATTTGGTGACCAGACATGCCATATGGAAGTTGTGCTTGAACAAATTATGTGATTGCTATTTTCCTAGTTCATAATAAATATTGATATATTGGAGCATTTTGTCGGCACATTTTGTTTTGGTTCACTACCTTAGTGAAGCCAAAAATTGGTAATGTGCATGGAGTTTGGCTAGTGCTCCCTCCATTCCAAAATTAATTGAAGTTCTAGTTTTGTCTAAGTCAAACTTCTTTAAGCTTTAGCAAGTCTATAGGAAAATATATCAACGTCCCCAGCACCGAATTAGTTCCATTAGGTTCATCACAAAATATATTACTGTAGTATAACTTCATTCGATCAAATATATCAATATTTTGATCATGCCCTGATTTTGGTTTGTAAACATTGTGCAATGAATGAACTAAACATGCCCGATGTTTCTCTATTCTGTTCTTGATCAGTTGAGTTCTAGCCTTCTAGGGCATGTTTGGCTGCTCGTCCTATTTGGCTGCTACAGTAAGGTTGCCAACATTTGCCACATTTTTTTTTTTGCTATTCATGCATAAGTTTGGTGGTTAAAATGAGCGCCATACTTGCCACACTTGAGGAAAGCTTGCCATAATTTTCTGAGTCAGTGACACATATGTCAATGTTGCATGAAAAGAATATTTGCCACAGGTGTGTCTGGGAACCAAATGACTGCCTAACTCAGTCAAACTTGACTAACTTGTTGTGTGGCAACGTATGGCAAGCTTAGTGTACCGACCAAAAAGGCACTTAGTTTTTCCAAATGCTTCTCTAATGAATAATTGTTTAACATCATCTTCAATCTGCATGTGTTTACTAGCGCTTCTTTTGTGCTGTGGGACTTGATGTATCTTACGCCATTTTTTTTTATAATAAAAACAGGTTTGGCATAGAAGGGCCAATCTATCTTACATCAAAGGGAGACAAAGGGGGTGACTGGGTAGTAGACGAGGTGAACCAGAAAGTAACCAAGCCCGGAGCAAACATAAGCTATGCTGTGTTGCAGAGTGTTATGATTCATATGGAAGTGGTGGAGCCTCAGCCTCACCGCCCGAAGCTGCAGCTCACCCTCATATAACAGAATGTACAAGTAAACTGTAACATTAGTGCGTCCATACAACATTGTACCAGGGCCAATTCTTTCATTCAACTACAATGATTTTGTGATACTATTGAATCGGCCATAGAATTTCTGTTTACTGAGTTGTGTAAAATCTCTCTTCATTGATGCTCAAAATCTACCATGCCCTGCTACATTCTTTTTATCTCTGTACTGCAACTTTCCGCATGCTCATCTAAATCTTATTTAAGTTTGTAACTTGATAATACTTGAAACACATTATAGTACAACAAATGTGCCTGGCTGATGCAGTCTTTTACTTAAGAGACACTCAGGACACCAGTGACATGAACACCGTCGACCAGAGTGTGAGCGCCAGTGCGGCAACCAGGTGCGTCCAGAGGAAGACGATGGAGCACTCCTCTTCCCCAACATCGAACAGCTGAGCTATGGTTCCTGCATCGCCGGAGAACCCAACACCTCAAACGCAGCACCCTATCACATCTCAAAACACCAGAGAATCAAACACCTCATGAACGTTTGAAAGCTGGCTTACCGATGCTCATTGCTGGGGGGACTGTAGATTGCAACAACAGAACGTAGTGGTACAGGGGAGATCTTGGCAGAAATCCAAGCTCACTGGCTGCCTTGACCACGCCGATTCCACAGGCAGGAAGGATCACGAAGCGTATCACAATAATCGATACGACTACCAGAGGCTTCATCGTCGTCCTTCCTCTGCCTGGCCATGTAGAATTTTGGTCAACAAAAGCATGAAACACATAGGTGAGGTTATGCGTGAGAAACTGTGAGATGACGAAAGCTGACACAGAGTTTATGACAGAGGACGATTGGTACCTTTGGTAAGGTTTCCGCCGAGTATGAGGACAGTGCAAGGTATTGCAGCATCTCTGCTCCCAAGTTTGGGTTGTCAGCCAAGAGAAGGTCAGTAACAGATTTCCTCAAGATGCAAGACCCAAGCAAGAAGCAGTGGTATACCCTAGTAACTGTGCAGTATCTTGGACCACTCGGAGAGGGCTGTCTTCCTCCGTAACGAGTGATTTCAGCTTGTCGATTGCACCGACAGTAAACCCTACGAGCTACAGAGTGGTACTCCCTCCGTTCCTTTTTAATTGACTCGAATTTAGTACAAACTTGTACTAAATCCGAGTCAATTAAAAAAGAACGGAGGGAGTAGCAGTTAGATTTGAATTCCAGAGTTCATTCGGATGATCAAATGAGGTTACATACCGCGGCAACGCTGGGAGGTGACCACATTTCTTTCAGTATCTCTACCAGCAAATCCTTTGCTCTTCTGAAATAGTGCATCAAGGTACCAGAAAGACTGTTGGAAAGCAAGGTAGAACTAACCTACAACCCGTATTCAGAAAATGTAAGGTCCCTTCACCAGTAGTCTCTCAGTTTAGATTCTTTGAAAGTAATGAAAGGATATGCAACTGCTTACCGAGTTGTTGGAGGCATCCTCGCAAGAATCTGTAGATGACAACATGGGCAGAAAAGCGGCATAATTACCATTTTGATCTTCTCGTGAATTTTGTTCTTTTCTTATGTTATTAGTTGTAGGGTGATCATTACATCCTTTGTTATAGAGCTGAGCAGATCTCTTCATGACGCTGTAGCTATGGGTCCAAATGAAGAAATTTCCTAGCTGCATGAAACATATCTGAATCCAAAATGTACCATTCTTGGACAGAGTTAACGAGGCGGTTGTCAAGCTTACTGCCATGGACAATGAGACGTAGGAGATGCCGAGAGATTTGCAGGTGCTGGCATCACCAAAGGGGCTGTCCTCCTCGTTACAGATCGCCGGAACAATCATCAAAGGAATAGTTCCCCAGTTACCTGAAAAAAATGCATGTGACTGAGCACACAGTTGAAAACTTAATTACCTGAAAAAAGGAGAACAATTCTGCATGTGAGTGATGACTTGCCTGCCGAGCTGCAAGCAATGACAAGTCCCTGAAGATGTTGTCCTGGCTTTAGGGCCTTCACGGCCAGCCATCCTAGAGTTGCTCCGATCAGGAATATGATGCTCATGTTCACTGGCATGAACCACCTTAATTCATCAAGTTCAGATAGGAGCAATCAAATGTCAAATTATATCCATTTATCCGTGAAGAATCTTGCAGTGGCGAAGTCGAACCAGGAAATGACGTCCTTGAGCGTTACAGTGCCTGCCAAGCTCGAAAAGACGAGTGATGGGACGAAGACAATATAAACAATCTGAAAAATGGAAGTCATTAGTGTACAGTATATGCAATTCTATATTCGAAGCGTGTAGCTGTGGTGTTAGATTGTGAAGACCTTATTTATGCTCCTTCGAGCATCAGAGGTGAGGACGTTGAACCGGCTGGACGCAAGACAAGCTCCGAGCAGGCCTGCGAGGAGGACCTGCAGAACGGGCATCCACGCGACGACGAGCAGAGACCAGAACCTCATCTTGCGAAGTTTTAACTGGCAGAAACTAACCCCGCATCATCAAGCAGCTACAACCTCAGTTTGGCATCTCAGTTCAATGCACAAAATCGCGCCGTGCCCCGTGAGTCGAGTAAGAACGAGAGAAAACTGTACCTTTCCGATGCCTGATTTTCGTGTCTGGGATGCTTTCTGCGAAAGAGATCATGCGAACGCCTGCAGCTCCCGAGAGAAACTGGTCAAGAACCCCAAGCCGCCGCCGCCGATCTGCCCATGCAGCGCAACCGCTTCTTGGCTGTTATGACCGCACTGGAAGCCGCAGACGTGCTCCACCCAGATGCTTCCATCTGTGCCTCTACGCGGACGAAACATTTTGTTGTTTCCTGACGAAAGCAACATGTGTTTTGCTTGCTCAGAAATAAGGGAGAAACGACACCTTTCACTCAAGTGTTTCGTCTACTGACGCAATGTTGCAGGCACATTTTTTTTTTGAGAATTCCAGGCAGTAATAAGAACCAAATAGACAGACGCTGGGCCGTACCTGAGGCCTTGAAGTAGAAGATGAGAGCCGACAAGCGTGCGGAGACACGGACGGCCCATTTGTGACCAAGCCCATGGGCCAAGTAGACAGTATCAACCCAGACTGCTTAAGCTGGAGTTGATTAGGGGAGTTGCTATACGCCGACCTGGTCGGCTCGTTCCGGATGCCGCACACCCCAGCGACCAGGTCGGGTAGCCTGGGCCGCGGCCAATTGGCTCAGGTACGATTTTTTTCTTTTTTTGTTTCTTTTCCGTTACTAATATTTTCCTTTTTCAAAATCTAACATTATTTATGAAACTATTTTTCCAGATATTTTTAAAATATGAACATTTTTAAAATTTGAACAGTTTTATATTTTGAACAATTTTCGAATTTTTTTCAAAATCTGAACAATTTTTATGTTTGAACATTTTGAAATTTGAACATTTTTTTAGATTGAAATTGTTTAAATTTTGAATATTTTAACTGTGAACATTTTTTGGGATTGAACATTTTTTGAGATTTGTACATTTTTTAAAATCTATTTTTTAAAAATATGATTTTTTTGAATATGAATACTTTTCAAAATCTTAACAATTTTTTTAAATCTTATAGTAATATTTTTGAATCAAAAAAATAAAAAGAAACAATAGAGAAAAAAGAAATAGAAAAGGAAATAAGAAAAGAAAAGAAAAAAATGAAAAAAGAAACAGAAAACGAAGTACACTGCGAACTGGGCCGACCAGGCCGGCCCATACCGCGTACGCGAGGGTGTGCGGCGCGCGGTAACGGCCGACTTGGTCGGTGTATAGGAATTCCGGTTGATTAGGGGGGGTGCTGTATGCGGCAAAACCTACACACCGACCAGGTCGGTGGCTACCGGCCACTTCACACCCCCTAGTCGGGTTTGGGCCAGGTCCATTTGTGTCTGTTTAGCTGTAGTAGTTCGATTCTCCTTTTCTTTTTTCTTTTATGGTTCCTTTTTCTGTTTTTCTTTTCTATTTTCTATTTTCGGTTTTGTTTATATTTTTCCAGATTCGAAAATTTTAGTTTTTAAAAATTGTTCAAATTGAGAAAATGTTTAAATTAAAAAATGTTCAAATTTGAAAACCATTCAAATCTGAAAACCGTTCAAATTTGAAAAATGTTCAAATTTGAAATTTGTTCAAAATATTTTCAAATGCGAAAATATAAACAAAATGTTTAAATTCAAAATATTTTGCCTTTCTGTTTCTTTTTTCGTTCTTAAGTTTTAATTTTTTAGATTTAAATATATTTTAAATGTAAAATGTTCAAATTTTAAAGTATTCTGTCTAAAAATTTGGAATAAATTTAAATTCGAAATTTTTTCAATTATAATTTTCCTTTTCAAATTTGAAAATTGTTCAAGTATAAAAATCATTTAGATACGAAAATTGTTCAATTATAAAAAAAATCAAATTCGTAAATTGTTCAAGTATAAAAATCGATTCAAATACAAAAATTGTTCAAGTATAAAAATTGTTGAAATACGAAAATTGTTCAAGTATAAAAATTGTTCAAATATTGTTCAAGTATAAATATTGTTCAAATTCGAAAATTGTTCATCAATCTGTTTTTCAAAATAAAAAATTTCATTATTCTGCCGTCATTTTGGAAAGGGATATCTTTTTCGAATTTTATTTGGAGTTATTTTTCAACTATAGCAAGAAATAGTGGAATACAGTACAAGATAACAGAGATTGTCCAGAACGAATGAACAGGTGGCATGAATGAACGACGTGAATACCAAAACGAACGAACGAACAACCTGAATCCCAAAACAAGACGATCACGATTATGGGCCGAGCCCATATACGCCTAGGGGGTGTGCGGCAACTCCACTAGCGCCGACGAGGTCGGTGGACAGCATCACCCCTGTATGCCGACCTGGTCGGCACGGACCAGGCACCGCACACCCCCCAGGCGGGTGGTTTTAAATATTTTCAAATTTTGAACATTTTTTTAAAATTTTAATTTTAATTTTTGATTCCAAAATTTGAACATTTTTGGATATCAATAAAAAATTAATTTGAAAATTGTCGAATATGAACAAAAATTTAATTTGAACATTTTTGAATACGAATAAAAATTTAATTTGAACATTTTTTAATACGAACAAAAATTAAATTTGAACATTTTTCACAATTAAATATTTTCCATGTTTCAAATATGAACTATTTTATAATTTGAACTTTTTCGAATTTGAATAAAAAAAACTAGAAAAGAAAAGAAAAAACAGGAAAACAAACAAAAAAGGAAAAAACAGTAACAATAAAATGAAAAAGCGAAAAATGGGCCAGGCCCATACCCGATCAGGGGTGTGTGGTGCTTGGCAGGCACCGACCTGGTTGGTGCATAGGAATCCCGGGTGCTGTACGCCGACCTGGTCGGCGCGGACCAGGGGCCGCACACCCCCAGGGCAGGTTATTGGGCCGGCCCAACAATCCCACTCCTTTTTTTTTTGCTTTTTTTTTGTTTTTTCTGTTCTATTTTTCTTTTTTAGTTTGCAAAAGCTGATTCTTTTTAGACCCGATTTTTTAAAAGTATTTTAGTATTTTCTGAAATTTAAATATTTTCAAAATTTGAATTTTTTTCAGATTGGAACAGTTTTCAAGTTGGAACAAATTTTAAATTGGAACAAATATTTTAAAAATTATTATTTTTATATATGAATAATTTTCGAATTTGAACAATTTTTATACTTGAACAATTTTTATACTTGAACAATTTTCCCACTTGAACAATTTTTGTACTTGAATAATTTTTGAATTTAAATTTTTCTCGAATATTTGAGATAAAACATTTTACATTAAAAAATATATTTAAATTTAAAAAATTAAATCTTAAGAACGAAAAAAGAAACAGAAAATAAAAAGAAACAGAAAAGAAAAAACAGAAATGAAAAAGAAACATAAATGAAAAAGAAATAGAAATGAAAAAAAATAGAACATAAAAATGACTCAAAAAAAATAAAGGGCCAACTGGCCCAACACCCGAACTGGACTGGCCCGTACCGCGCGCGGGGCTGTGCGGCGCGGTACGTGTCGACCTGATCGGTGTATAGGAAATCCGGTTGATTAGGACGAAAGAAACACTCGTAGAGAATATCTTATAGGGCCATAGGGGTCATGTGATCCGTGGAGTGTCAAACTAAAAGCACGCCACTTGTAATATTGGTGGCGTAGGTATTTTTGGTGTGCCAGTATTAAAATCCTTATCATCTCCAGTATGTTTGGGCCAAGGTTTTCGCTACCGGTGGTGACCGCATAAATACCTCACGATATTTCGGGATGAGGAGGAGTATGTTCGAACTGAGCGATGGATTGAGAACGATAGAGGTGTATGGTTGGCTCGGCGCCTACGCTCAGCCCAAATTCAAACCAGGCCAAGATGTCAATTTACCAGAGGGGGCTGAGAAATTGGGTAACCGGACGGTAACTTTGGTAATTCAACCGGTAACCAAATCCCTAGTTCGGGCACATGATGGTGTCTAGAATACAACCAATGTAGCTCAGTTGCTGAAGGACCATAGGTTGTAGCAAATGTGCTCGCCATCATGGTGGGCGGCTAGTCTTTTTCTTTAAACGGGAGTAGCCTAGTCGATACCTCCAATTTATTTATGATAACAAGAACAATTCAATGCATGCCTCCAATATGAGCAAGTAGTGATGATGTATGCATACATAATTATGGAAAGTGCAGCAAAATTTCCAAGCAGCTGAGGCAATGGAGATGAACTCGAGAAGATAGCTGGATAAACAGACATAATAGCTAGTAACTGGGGCACTTGGTAAAAAGGATGACATAAATCCCTGTCGCCTCCTTCGGTGCAACGAACGTGGAAGAAAAAAACAAGACAACGGCTTCGAGTTATTTGCAAGTTACCCTCTTTCCCGTCAAGTTGGATCGGGCTGAGCCTCACGTATTAGTCATGCTGCCAGTCGCCGCCGGTCTTCAAGATACCGCTTGATGGCTCCTGCTATGCACTTGCTGTGTACTAGTGCCGTTGGTTGTGCTGTTGGTCCATCTATGGTAAGTGTTTTCCTTCTTATTTCCCGGGATGGTCCCTGGTAATGTGCAAGTGTGTGTGCACTTGTATGGAGCATTGTACTTGTTTGGGGCATGAGGGCGTCTAGAAAACAACCTACGCCGCCTTGCTATTGGGGCATTGCATACGGACATTCAGCTCGCCATCGCAGTAGGCTACTGGTCGATACCTCTAATTTATGCTAAAGATGAGCTAGTCAGTGCATGTATCAAGTTATGAGTGCGATCGAGTAAGCCTCACGATCAGGCGCCCCGCACGCCATCTATGAAATTCAACGCGAGATAAAGCGCAAGAGAGTGATGCTATGAAAGCGATGCATCCACCCCCAGGTACTACTCATGAGCAACGGCAGCTATCCTATGCGCTGACCGATTCCTGCACACAATTTGCTTCTGTCTCGTTTCTACTGAAGATAAGTACGCCGAAACGAAAAATCTAGGGAAGTTTCACATCGTCTTGACTTGAAAGAGCTCTAGGAAATTCAATGCCGACTGCCCAGAGCCCCAGACAAGAACATCAGGGTGATACGAAAATTGAGCACAAAGCTCATAAAGTTAGAGGAAAACTCCACATCGTCTTAAATTCTAGGAGCATCATCATGTAATCATATACTTGTAAGTTGTAAATAAATAAAGACTTGGCATGTAAGGATGGGCATTATTGCTCTTATCTTTTTCGTCCAGTTGCAAATATTTGGATTCTCTACAGTAACACTTGCTTCCTGGTTCTTGCTAGTACCGTAAATGCGTGCTGTTTTTAAGGTGGTGTGCAGTCACATCATACTTGCAAAATTCAATTCCATTCATTTTATGGAGTATAAATCAGTACTGTATCAGGGTATAACGGCCTCTCAGATAGTTGACAGTCTCATTGTTCAGATGAACCGCGAAACCAGTTTTCAATCATCTACAAAAGGTGTAGTACTAAAATGTAAACTTCATTATCTCTGACGACGTTCTACCAGGACGCATTAGTAAGACTAGAACCAGTGGTCATCCTGTTTCTTCTTCATGCAACCTACCCTGCTAAACTAGTTGTCTCGACCCTCCACATTCTAGGAACCTTCGTAACTCCGTCCGTAATCGTAATCATAAGTTCAGAATCAAGCAATCGCCTGAGCTAGAGCAAATACGGCCACATATCCTTCAATACAAGAAATCAACCGACAACACTTTCTGTCAAAATCGAGTGATGTAGTACGAAGCAAGGTACAATTTGATATTACTATATCCTTTGGTGATGGATCTATAATGCAAGTATCGATAAACAAATTGAACACCTAGCACGCAAGCATTTTCGTTAATTGTTAACAATCCGGTTCTTCGCTGAACTAGCTAGATCGACTGCTTCGTTTTCGGTCACCCCTGTGACGCATCATGGTGGGTCAAAGTGTGTCCACAAAAACAATCACATACCTTACATACTTAATTAAAAAATCAACACCAGTGAGCTAAGATGTCTCTTCTTAATCAGAAGGTCACGGATCTCTCGATCGTTGAACCCCAAATCATTTTTCTCCAATCGGAATTGGTCCGGCCGAATTCCTTTACGCAGCGACTTGATCCCGTCTGTGAAACACCATCACACTCACTGATCGCATCAACAGTTGCTATTATTAGTCCTCGTATCCTGCATGTAGCATATGTAGAATAATGCATACTGTAGACATTTTTTTTTTGCGAAAGACATACTGTAGACAAATTTAGCTTCAGTTTGACTTGATTCGCTCCGACCCGTACTCCAATAGAATGGGATTCCACCAGAACATTACTCTCCTCTTGGTCAGCCACAGCGCTGGCGGCTAAGGACGTTTTTGAAATGAAGCATTCAATTTATTTCTTAGATAGAGCAATCAAGCTTCATCGCGTGAATGGATAGAGGGAGTACATGAATTGAAAGGAAAATTATTTCTGTTAATTGGTAATCGTCATTCTATCTTTCATTTACTTACTCAACTTCAGAACCTGCGGCAGTATCTAAGAAATTTAAGAATAGATAATGTGCGGAGTATCTAATCATATGGATCATACGGAGTAATAAAATTCAGATTTTTGAAGATTTTAATGAACTTTCAAGGTACTGTTGTGAGATTAAAAAGTATAGCGACACTTATTATATGTATTTACTAAGCTAATATCAATTACAAATAACACACATAGGTGTTTTGACAGATATTGTCATAATCATTCACCCATAGTTTTTAAGATAGTTAAAGATCTTAGACAATTATAATGTGTTTTACTTAACGTAACATTTTTGATAGTCGCAAATTTTTTTTATCATGTAATGTGATATCCTTGGATGCATAACTTTGTTCTCAAACACTTCAAACCCAATAAAAGATGATGACTTTGCATTTGCCAGTATCACCTTGCCAGACTACCAGTTCTAAGGGCATCTACAATGCGAGCGCTAACAACAGGCGCTAGGGCCAAATTCCCAGCCGTTAGGCCTAAATCCCAGTCGATGCCGGGAACTCGTCTTGCGTCGCCGCTAAGTATTGCGCCGGGCGCTCCCCATTTTTCATTCTTAAAAAACCGAATCGATCCCTATCCAAGCGCAGGAAAAAATCTTTTAAGCGCTTGAAGTTAGGGTCTACCGTTGTGGCTCAGGACTCTTAGATGTAAATTCCCTGGTAGTTGATTTATTTTGGATACTTAAACGTCTGCCTAAGAGCCCTCCATTGTACATGCCCTAAGTAGGAAAGAGGGTCGTCAGTTCGTCACACGTCACATGTATAGTACGTTTGACTGATCACCTTGTTGTTTATTGAGAAACCGCTTTTGCTTCCGTACGCACCCACCACAAACTCGCCAAACCGCGAAAACACATGGACGGTTAGGATTCGTTCTTACCTTTTCGGGTCCGGGGGCATGATCGTCATATCCTGTGTACTTCGGGTTTGGCTGGGTTCGTATCAGCCCACGTAGAAGCCCGTATGACCCATACCTCTATGTATTATACGCCTACGTGTCCACGCGCGGCCACGACGGAACCGCCGAGATATAAATATCTTTCTCCCCTGTCCTCTTCAGCACATCTATCCAAAGCAAAAGCAATCCCCAAATCGGGAAAAAACCCTAGGTCAAGAACAGCACAGCTCGCTCTCGTGCTCGCTCGCGCTCGTCCATGGAGAGGGGGAAGGGGAAGGAGGGGAAGGGCAAGGAGGCGGCGGTTGAGGAA
>NC_061510.1:24632572-24659013 GCF_022539505.1 Lolium rigidum | reverse complement strand
ATTGGCGTCCGTATATGTATGCTGTGACATAGTTTGCATGGTGTTGCCAGCACGTGTACTAGAGATAGTAGATTCCAGTGGCCTTCGGTAGAAAGTGATGCGAGATATAATGAACTCAACTAGTACTGCAGCGATTGTTTAAAGGTTGGGGCGCCTACGTACACGTATCCTTTTAAGTTACGATCGTATGGATATACGATACGAAAGTGTGAATCATGAACTAGTACATGCGATCCTAAAACCGATCTACGGGACTAGAAAGATCTTATTCGCATAATAATTACCATGTTGGAAGGAGCCTCCAATCGTCGAACTCGTTGGAGTTGGCTTGGCATGGAGAGAGCCCGTTGAATCATGGATGAGAGAGGCATCGTCGACGAGGGGGGCGGCTAGATCTCCCATAGCTTAGAGGGAGAGGAGAAACTTGTGAGGGCTTGGCTCGTCTGGAGGAGAGGAGGAGCGCTGTGACGATCGACCGATGAGGGAGATGAGGAGATGCCTGGTCCGTTGGAGGAAATGCAGGAAGACTGATACATGAAGCGCAAGTGCATCTCAACAGACTAGTCCACCTCAGCCGGTTTAGTCAAACCATGCATGCCGGGTTCGTTCCCTACATCGAGAGTAACAAGAATGCCGATCTGTGCCGCGGCTGCATGTGCGCCCATCCGTGCGCAGCGGCCTTTCTTAAGCATCGCTTCCTTCCCTTGTCATGCCTACCTTTTCCGATTAAAACAAATCGTAAATACCATCCTAATACACGTCTCCTCCGTACAAGGCGCTAGGGAAAATTTGCTACAGGACACCGTTATCTTTTGGCATTTGCTCAAACACACCGCCCGATTGTGTTTTTGCCAGGTACCATTACAATTTTGTGACACATTTGCCAGAACACACCACCTAACTAAAACGGAAAGTTTTGCACTTTTGCGTGAGATGACTAGTTTTGAAGACAAAGGGCAAAACTTTCCGTTTTCAGCGGTGACCCGGCCTCCGGTGACATGAGGTCCATCCAGTCCAGGCCGCCGCCGAGGCGCTGACTCGCTCCTGCTGATCAGCCTCGTCAGTCTGATCATCAATGTCAACGCCAGCATAGTCCAACGCTGAAGCGTTTTTTACGCTATGGCGATAACGGGGGCGCCCTAGGTCTCGACCGCCGGCGGCGGCGGCGGCGGCCTTCTCCGGTGCCGTGCAATGCCGGGATCACCGTGAAGAACATATATGGGGGTGGGCGCTGCTCCTGATCATCAACCATGAAGACGGCTAGGGTGTCAAGGTGGGATCCCGGTGGGATGTCATTTTGTACTATGTAGTTTTTTTGATGTCAAAATTTGTACTAAAAAAGTCAAATTATGCTACAAGTGGGACAAAAGTGGGATCCCACTTGATACCCTTAAAGACGGCAGCGTGGAGGGTGAGCGGTGGTCACGAGAGCTCGATGGATTCTGTCTCTGACTCGTAGTCGAAAAGCGGGACGATGGAGTTGTCCTTGAAGTCGCATGGGTTGGAGACTAGGAATATGGAGTAGGTGACCGAGACTGGCGTGATGGAGCCGGCGACCTAGCCGGTGATTGACGAGTCGGCTTCGTCGAGTAGGTTCTGGTCGCCCTTGGCGCAGTTGTCCCCCGAGACCGGGAGAGTGGTAGTGTAGATCTGGTAGGCGGTGACGAAGTCGCGTGGCGAGTTGAGGCGGACGCCAGAATCGCCCACTGACTCGATCTGATCCGTTAATCATGTGAAACCAACGAACAGATTGATCGTGTCGAAATCTCGGTCGACCGTGCTGGCTACATACGTGCAGCTCCAAAACTGTATAGAGCTCCCATGTTAGATTCCTCAGAATCGATACACATATATATACATGTCATCTGCCGGGGTGTAGGGATGACTTTGTGGATATTTTCCTCATGCCGGGGGAAACATAAACAACCACATTTTTTAGTTCTTAGCGGCGACTGTTTTCTGGTCCTTGTCGCTTACCAGAAACGAACACATTTTTCAGCATAGTGTCATTTTCTCCTTTTCAACCGATATACATGGCCTTTTCTCTAATATTGTAGTGGAAAGCCGTTGGTCGGTGCCAAGAAGCTATCAGGGATTGAAGACATGATGCTGAAGCTAGACTCCTTGGAGAGCTGATGATGGTGGCGGGAGCATAACAACATGAGGCGGCAAGTCTTTTCATTGTTCTGTTCCCTGTAGCTTTCACAGGTGTTGTTTTGTGAAGAGATATTAGGTTTGCAGGGCTGTGTTCCCTTTCTTCGTTTTCAATTGCTGCCTTCCTGGTGTTGTTCTTAGATGTCTATGTTTAGTTCATCACAGGAGGTTGCTGGGCTTTTTTTTTTTGTGTTGTAAGAGCATCTCCAGTCGCGTTCCCCAAACTGTTCCCCAAAGCCGCCGGATTAAGCGTTTGGGAACGTGTTTTGTTCGTGCCGCGTTTGGGGGATGTAGCTCCCCAGCCGCGTCCCCCAAACGCCCACCCCAAATGAATATTAGTGCACGAAAATAAATGTTTTCATTCAAATTTGATTATATATTACAAAATTCGAATGAAAACGGCTAGATTTCATCTAAACCCTAGCCTACTGACCGCCCGGCGGTGCGTTCGGCGGTCCTGCCCCGTCGTCGCCACCCCTCCACCGCAACTCCTGTTGCGCGCGGTGCCTCTCCATGCGTAGGTCGGTAACCAGACGCCGCTGCTCCAGCAGCGCGTCGTTGCCTGCCCTCCCCCGTTGCACCGCTTGTAGGGAGAGCTCGATGGCGCGGCGAATCGGCGCCTCTTCGCGGCCACAGGCGTCGTCCTTGAGCTTCTTCTCTGACTCGAAGGACTCGACGAGCGCGTGTTGCTGATCCGCCGCCTCGTCCGGGTGCGGCCCGTCGTCGTTGGTCCACTCGAAGTGGTCGTCGTCCTCCTCCTCCTCCGCCTCGTCCTCCTCCCCCTCCATTTGCGCCGCCAACGTGTCGGCCTCCGCTGCCAACGCATCCGTCCGCGCCCCCCAGGCCACCTCCGTTGCCGCCAGCGCCGCCTCCCGCTGCTGACGCTCCTCCGCCGCCTGCTGCTGCTGACGCTCCATCGCCTCCCGCCGCCGCCGCTCGATCGCCTCCCGCCGTTCACGGTACTGCGCCTCTCGTCGCCCAACCGCTGGGCCATCTCCTCCATCGCCGTCGCGCCTCTTCCGCCGTGGCGTCGTTGAATGCCGCAATGGTGTCCGCCAGCGCCTCCTCTCCCCACGCCGCGTTCTCCTCAGCTGCGGGGGTCTCCCGCTGCTGCCACTGCCTCCTCACGCTGCTCACGGGCCCGCTGCTCGATTGCCTCCCGCCGCCGCCGCTCTGCACGCCAAAGCTCCGCCCGGCGCCGCCGCGACCCTTCCTGGGCGGAGATGGCGGTGGAGGGAACTGGCCGGCGCCGGGGCGGTTCATCATTGTGCAGTGGTGTTCGAGCGACTGATGTCTACGGGTGCTTCTATTCTTGTAGACAGTGTTGGGCCTCCAAGAGCAGAGGTTTGTAGAACAGCAGCAAGTTTCCCTTAAGTGGATCACCCAAGGTTTATCGAACTCAGGGAGGAAGAGGTCAAAGATATCCCTCTCATGCAACCCTGCAACCACAAAGCAAGAAGTCTCTTGTGTCCCCAACACACCTAATAGGTGCACTAGTTCGGCGAAGAGATAGTGAAATACATGTGGTATGAATAAATATAAGCAGTAGCAACGGCACCGTAAAAGTGCTTTGCCCAGGACTGGCGTGTGGTTGATGGTGGTAATATTGCGGACAGTAGAGATGCAGTAAAACAGTAAACAAGCAGCGATAGCAGTATTTAGGAACAAGACCTAGGGATCATACTTTCACTAGTGGACACTCTCAACATTGATCACATAACAGAATAAATAGATAGATGCTAGACTCTACACTCTCTTGTTGGATGATGAACACCACTAATCGTGTAGGATTACACGAACCCTCAATGCCGGAGTTAACAAGCTCCACAATATTCGATGTTCATATTTAAATAACCTTAGAGTGCACGACAGATCAACATAACCAAACCAAGTACTAACATAGCATGCACACTCGTCACCTTCACGCTACGAAAGGAGGCATAGATCACATCAATACCATCATAGCAATAGTTAACTTCATAATCTACAAGAGATCACAATCATAGCCTACGCCAAGTACTACACGATGCACACACTGTCACCATTACACCGTGCAGGAGGAATAAACTACTTTAATAACATCACTAGAGTAGCACACAGATAAATTGTGATACAAAACACATTGCAATCATAAAGGGATATAAATGAGCACTTCACTATGCCATTCATAACAGTGAATAAGTATTCTGTGAAATATAGCCTAAGAGACCCACACGGTGCACACACTCGTCACCTTTACACACGTGGGACAAGGAGTCTCCGGAGATCACATAAGTAAAACCCACTTGACTAGCATAATGACATCTAGATTACAAGCATCATCATATGAATCTCAATCATGTAAGGCAGCTCATGAGATTATTGTATTGAAGTACATAGGAGAGAGATGAACCACATAGCTACCGGTACAGCCCCGAGCCTCGATGGAGAACTACTCCCTCCTCATGGGAGACAGCAGCGTTGATGAAGATGGCGGTGGTGTCGATGGAGGAGCCTTCCGGGGCATTTCCCCGTCCCGGCGGCGTGCCGGAACAGAGACTCCTGTCCCCCAGATCTTGGCTTCGCGATGGCGGCGGCTCTGGAAGGTTTCTCGTACCGTGGCTTTTTCGTCTCGTGGTTTTAGGTCGCGGGCCCTTAAATAGGCGAAGAGGCGGCGTCAGAAGGTCGAAGGGGCGCCGACACTATAGGGGGGCGCGGGCCCCCCCTTGGCCGCGCCGGCCTAGGGTTTGGTGGGCCTGTGCCCCCTCTCTGGCGGTTCTCGTGTGTTCTGGATGCTTCCGGGCAAAATAGGAACCTGGGCGTTGATTTCGTCTAATTCCGAGAATATTTCGTTACTAGGATTTCTGAAACCAAAAACAGCAGAAAACAGGAACTGGCACTTCGGCATCTTGTTAATAGGTTAGTTCCAGAAAATGCACGAATATGACATAAAATGTGCATATAACATG
This sequence comes from Lolium rigidum, assembly GCF_022539505.1. NCBI lineage: Eukaryota > Viridiplantae > Streptophyta > Magnoliopsida > Poales > Poaceae > Lolium > Lolium rigidum. The sequence goes on along the minus strand of NC_061510.1, from coordinate 24,653,911 downwards.
TAGATATCATCAATAATGTGGCATGGAACATAAGGAATTATCAATACGTCGGAGACGTATCAGCATCCCCAAGCTTAGTTCCTGCTCGTCCCGAGCAGGTAAACGATAACAAATATAATTTCTGGAGTGACATGCCATCATAAACTTGATCATATTGTAAACATATGTAATGAATGCAGCGATCAAAACAATGGTAATGACATGAGTAAACAACTGAATCATAAAGCAATGACTTTTCATGAATAGTACTTTCAAGACAAGCATCAATAAGTCTTGCATAAGAGTTAACTCATAAAGCAATAAATTCATAGTAAAGGCATTGAAGTAACACAATGGGAGATTAAGTTTCAGCGGTTGCTTTCAACTTATAACATGTATATCTCATGGATAATTGTCAACATAGAGTAATATAACAAGTGCAATATGCAAGTATGTAGGAATCAATGCACAGTTCACACAAGTGTTTGCTTCTTGGGATGGAGAGAAATAGGTGAACTGACTCAACATAAAAGTAAAAAGAATGGTCCTTCAAAGAGGAAAGCATCGATTGCTATATTTGTGCTAGAGCTTTTATTTTGAAAACATGAAACAATTTTGTCAACGGTAGTAATAAAGCATATGAGTTATGTAAATTATATCTTACAAGTTGCAAGCCTCATGCAGAGTATACTAATAGTGCCCGCACCTTGTCCTAATTAGCTTGGACTACCGGATCATCGCAATACACATGTTTTAACCAAGTGTCACAATGGGGTACCTCCATGCCGCCTGTACAAAGGTCTAAGGAGAAAGCTCGCATTTTGGATTTCTCGCTTTTGATTATTCTCAACTTAGACATCCATACCGGGACAACATGGACAACAGATAATGGACTCCTCTTTAATGCATAAGCATGTGGCAACAATTATTATTCTCATATGAGATTGAGGATATATGTCCAAAACTGAAACTTCCACCATGATTCATGGCTTTAGTTAGCGGCCCAATGTTCTTCTCTAACAATATGTATGCTCCAACCATTAAGGTGGTAGATCTCTCTTACTTCAGACAAGACGGACATGCATAGCAACTCGCATGATATTCAACAAAGAATAGTTGATGGCGTCCCCAGAAACATGGTTATCGCACAACAAGCAACTTAATAAGAGATAAAGTGCATAAGTACATATTCAATACCACAATAGTTTTTAGGCTATTTTGTCCCATGAGCTATATATTGCAAAGGTGAATGATGGAATTTTAAAGGTAGCACTCAAGCAATTTTACTTTGGAATGGCGGAGAAATACCATGTAGTAGGTAGGTATGGTGGACACAAATGGCATAGTGGTTGGCTCAAGGATTTTGGATGCATGAGAAGTATTCCCTCTCGATACAAGGTTTAGGCTAGCAAGGTTATTTGAAATAAACACAAGGATGAACGGTGCAGCAAAAACTCACATAAAAGACATATTGTAAACATTATAAGACTCTACACCGTCTTCCTTGTTGTTCAAAACTCAATACTAGAAATTATCTAGACTTTAGAGAGACCAAATATGCAAACCAAATTAGCAAGCTCTAAGTGTTTCTTGATTAATGGGTGCAAAGTATATGGTGCAAGAGCTTAAACATGAGCACAACAATTGCCAAGTATCAAATTATTCAAGACATTTTAGAATTACTACATGTAGCATTTCCCGATTCCAACCATATAACAATTTAACGAAGAAGATTCAACCTTCGCCATGAATACTATGAGTAAAGCCTAAGGACATATTTGTCCATATGCAACAGCGGAGCGTGTCTCTCTCCCATACAGTTAATGCTAGGATCAATTTTATTCAAACAAAAACAAAAACAAAAACAAAAACAAACCGACGCTCCAAGCAAAGTACATAAGATGTGACGGAATAAAAATATAGTTTCAGGGGAGGAACCTGATAATGTTGTCGATGAAGAAGGGGATGCCTTGGGCATCCCCAAGCTTAGACGCTTGAGTCTTCTTAAAATATGCAGGGGTGAACCACCGGGGCATCCCCAAGCTTAGAGCTTTCACTCTCCTTGATCATATTGCATCATACTCCTCTCTTGATCCTTGAAAACTTCCTCCACACCAAACTTGAAACAACTCATTAGAGGGTTAGTGGACAATAAAATTAACATGTTCAGAGGTGACACAATCATTCTTAACACTTCTGGACATTGCATAAAGCTACTGGACATTAATGGATCAAAGAAATTCATCCAACATAGCAAAAGAGGCAATGCGAAATAAAAGGCAGAATCTGTCAAAACAGAACAATCCGTAAAGATGGATTTTATTGAGGCACCAGACTTGCTCAAATGAAAATGCCCAAATTTAATGAAAGTTGCGTACATATCTGAGGATCACGCACGTAAATTGGCTTAATTTTCTGAGCTACCAACAGGGAGGCAGGTCGAAATTCGTGACAGCAAAGAAATCTGTAACTGCGCAGTAATCCAAATCTAGTATGAACCTTACTATCAACGACTTTACTTGGCACAACTAGGCACAAAACTAAGATAAGGAGAGGTTGCTACAGTAGTAACAACTTCCAAGACACAAATATAAAATAGAGGTACTGTAGCAAAATAAACACATGGGTTATCTCCCAAGAAGTTCTTTCTTTATAGCCATTAAGATGGGCTCAGCAGTTTTAATGATGCACTCGCAAGAAATAGTAGGTGGAGCAAAAGAGAGCATCAAGAAGCAAATTCAAAACACATTTAAGTCTAACATGCTTCCTATGCATAGGAATCTTGTAAATAAACAAGTTCATGAAGAGCAAAGTAACAAGCATAGGAAGATAAAACAAGTGTAGCTTCAAAAATTTCAGCACATAGAGAGGCATTTTAGTAACATGAAAATTTCTAGAACCATATTTTCCTCTCTCATAATAACTTTCAGTAGCAACATGAGCAAACTCAACAATATAACTATCACATAAAGCATTCTTATCATGAGTCTCATGCATAAAATTATTACTCTCCACATAAGCATAATCAATTTTATTAGTAATAGTGGGAGCAAATTCAACAAAGTAGCTATCATTATTATTCTCATCATCAAATATAGGAGGCATATTGTAATCATAATCAAATTTATCCTCCATAACAGGTGGTACTAAAAGACTACTATCATTATAATCATCATAAATAGGAGGCAAAGTATCATCAAAGAAAATTTTCTCCTCAATGCTTGGGGGACTAAAAATATCATGCTCATCAAAGCCAGCTTCCCCATGCTTAGAATTTTCCATATCATTAGCAACAATGGTATTCAAAGTATTCATGCTAATATGTTCCATGGGTTTTTTAATTTTCGCATCAAACCATCCATGTCTTAAATCTGGAAATAGAATAAGAAGCTCATTGTTGTCCATTATGCCAAACTAGTGTAAACAAGAAACAAAATGATGCAATTGCAGGATCTAAAGGAAATAGCTTCGAGCACACACACAACGGCAACAGAAAAGTACTTTTACCTGGGACCGGAGTATGAGTGCCTTTTACCTTTCCTCCCGGCAACGGCGCCTGAAAAGTGCTTGATGTCTACGGGTGCTTCTATTCTTGTAGACAAGTGTTGGGCCTCCAAGAGCAGAGGTTTGTAGAACAACAGCAAGTTTCCCTTAAGTGGATCACCCAAGGTTTATCGAACTCGGGAGGAAGAGGTCAAAGATATCCCTCTCATGCAACCCTGCAACCACAAAGCAAGAAGTCTCTTGTGTCCCCAACACACCTAATAGGTGCACTAGTTCGGTGAAGAGATAGTGAAATACATGTGGTATGAATAAATATAAGCAGTAGCAACGGCACCAGAAAAGTGCTTTGCCCAGGACTGGCGTGTGGTTGATGGTGGTAATATTGCGGACAGTAGAGATGCAGTAAAACAGTAAACAAGCAACGATAGCAGTATTTAGGAACAAGGCCTAGGGATCATACTTTCACTAGTGGACACTCTCAACATTGATCACATAACAGAATAAATAGATAGATGCTAGACTCTACACTCTCTTGTTGGATGATGAACACCACTAACGTGTAGGATTACACGAACCCTCAATGCCGGAGTTAACAAGCTCCACAATATTCGATGTTCATATTTAAATAACCTTAGAGTGCACGACAGATCAACGTAACCAAACCAAGTACTAACATAGCATGCACACTGTCACCTTCACGCTACGAAAGGAGGCATAGATCACATCAATACCATCATAGCAATAGTTAACTTCATAATCTACAAGAGATCACAATCATAGCCTACGCCAAGTACTACACGATGCACACACCGTCACCATTACACCGTGCGGGAGGAATAAACTACTTTAATAACATCACTAGAGTAGCACACAGATAAATTGTGATACAAAACACATTGCAATCATAAAGGGATATAAATAAGCACTTCACTATGCCATTCATAACGGTGAATAAGTATTCTCGTGAAATATAGCCTAAGAGACCCACACGGTGCACACACTCGTCACCTTTACACACGTGGGACAAGGAGTCTCCGGAGATCACATAAGTAAAACCCACTTGACTAGCATAATGACATCTAGATTACAAGCATCATCATATGAATCTCAATCATGTAAGGCAGCTCATGAGATTATTGTATTGAAGTACATAGGAGAGAGATGAACCACATAGCTACCGAGCCCCGAGCCTCGATGGAGAACTACTCCCTCCTCATGGGAGACAGCAGCGTTGATGAAGATGGCGGTGGTGTCGATGGAGGAGCCTTCCGGGGGCACTTCCCCGTACCGGCGGCGTGCCGGAACAGAGACTCCTGTCCCCCAGATCTTGGTTTCGCGATGGCGGCGGCTCTGGAAGGTTTCTCGTACCGTGCCTTTTTCGTCTCGTGGTTTTAGGTCGAGGGCCCTTAAATAGGCGAAGAGGCGGCGTCAGAAGGTCGAAGGGGCGCCGACACTATAGGGGGGCGCGGGCCCCCCTTGGCCGCGCCGGCCTAGGGTTTGGTGGGCCTGTGCCCCCTCTCTGGCGGTTCTCGTGTGTTCTGGATGCTTCCGGGCAAAATAGGAACCTGGGCGTTGATTTCGTCCAATTCCGAGAATATTTCGTTACTAGGATTTCTGAAACCAAAAACAGCAGAAAACAGGAACTGACACTTCGGCATCTTGTTAATAGGTTAGTTCCAGAAAATGCACGAATATGACATAAAATGTGCATATAACATGTAGATATCATCAATAATGTGGCATGGAACATAAGAAATTATCAATACGTCGGAGACGTATCAGCGACGGGGGTTGTGCTTGTGGCGGAGAAAGAGGTGCCGGCGGTTGTGGTGGCTGCCATTGAGCGAGGGGGAGGGGGGTTATAGACACCGGCGTCGGGAAGAAAGCGCGGGAAGAGGCCAGAAGCGGCGGGAACACGCGGTGGGGTGCGAACGCCGGCGACGCGTGGAGGCTGCGCAGCACGGACGAGACGTCTCGCCTGCCCCTCCGTCGCCATTAAGCAAATCAGCTACGCTTTGGTCATGTGTCACTGCGCGCGAATAACTTCCGTTGCGAGGTAGGCGACGGTTAGGTCGAAACTTGAATGTGCCGCTGACGCGTCGGTCCCGCCACTACCCGCCTCGCTTTTCGTTGTGTCCGGCGTGCCCGGAGCGTCTCCTGTGGAGCGGGGACGGGCTTGGGATGCCGGACACCATATCGGAGCGCGCCGGGCAAAAAGAGGCTTTGAGGGACGTGGCTGAAAATGTTTTTTTATTCGACGCTCTCCAAATTTCTTTAGGGAACAATTTGGGGAAGCGCGAGGGGGAGATGCTCTAAGAAGACGCTGTAAAGCTTTCAATGTAAGCTGAGCTTTGAGGTCTTTGATCTAAAAATATATATATGCATGTCATATACCAGTCCCTTATCATATTCATCCATGGAGTAATCGATCACCAGTTTTTTTTTAACATAAGGCCCATGGCCCAATTTATATATAAAGCCATCACGGAGCCAGAGTCTACAGCTGAAAGTCTGAAACACATGACGGCAGGGCCAAACCTAAACTAGACCGGCGCCGAATTCGCAGAAGCCTTCTCGTGGAGATCAGTGTCTCCGGCGCCGGCGGCGTCGTCATCTGACTTCTTGAACCTGTACCACCGCGCGCACGCCACAAAGTACACCAGGTTTACCGCTGCCATGGCACCGGTCATAAGGTAGAACAGGTCCACCCTCCCCTCGTCCAGGTCCTGCGCCAGCCAGCTCGTGGTCCGGTGCACCACCGTCACCATTAACCCGCTCGCGTAGCTGGCGACCGCGAACCCCAGGAAGTAGAGCGCCCCGGCGACACTCCGCATGTTCTCCGGGAACTGACGGTAGTAGAACTCGGTCTGCCCGATGCTAGCGAACGCCTCAGCAAAGCCCGCCACCACCTGCTGTGGCACCAGCCAGAAGCACGACATCGGCGCCGATCTCCGTCGCCGTTCGTGCTCCACCGCCGCTGCTACCGCCATGGTGACGACGGAGAGCACGAGCCCGACACCGATGCGGTGGAGCAAGCTGATCCCGCCCTCGCGCCCGGTGACACGCCGGAGCGCCGGCACCAGCACCCTGTCGTACACCGGGATCCAGAGCGTGAGGGTGAGCATGTTGAAGACAATGAAGGAGCCCTGCGGGATCTGGAAGCCGGAGTTGCCGAGGCGGCGGTCTGTCTGCGCCGCCTGGAGCACGGTGTAGGTGCTGAGCTGGGTGAGCACCAAGAAGTAGACGATTCCCGACGACCACACCGGGATGATGCGCGCCAGACACTTCACCTCCTCAACCTGCTGCACCGTGCACAACCGCCATGGGTCCGCCGACGTCTTCCCGTCGGCGTGGGGCGCGTCCTTGGGGGCTAGCACGGCCGCCTTGTCGAGGCATGTGAACTGGTCCGTATAGGCCAGCTTGGCGACGAGCTTGCTCCGGTGCGGAGGGTCGAACAGCTGCGTGGTCGCGTCGGGTAACGGGAGGTGGCGCTTGCGGGCAGCGGCGACGAGGACCTGGGCGAAGCTGGTGAAGGGGCTGCCCTCGGGGCGAACGCGGACATAGAGGCGCGTGCCCATGAAGAAGACGGCGCAGGAGGCGCCCATGAGCGCGGCGGGCACGGCGAGGCCAAGAGCCCAGTTGACGTTGCTCTGGAGGTAGATGATGACGGTGGCCGAGAGCATCATGGCCACGGTGAACGTAAAGTAGTACCAGTTGAAGAAGCTGGCGATGCCGCGACGGCCATCGGCGGTGCGCGGGTCAAACTGGTCGGCGCCGAAGGCCAAGTTACATGGCCGGATGCCGCCGGCGCCAACGACGAGGAAGAAGAAGGAGGTAAGGAGCGCTGCCAGCTGACCGCCCGAGGGCCCCTGGCATTGCTCACCTGCTTTTGGGTTGCAGCTGGGAGGGTGGAGTGAGTGGAGGGCGGCGGTCAGGGTGAGGATGACCATGCCGATGAAGGAGGAGATGGTGGCGGCGGCGAGGGTGGTGTAGCGTCCGAGGTAGGTGTCGCTGACGAAGGCGCCAGCGAGGGTGGCCAGGTTGCTTGTGCCCGAGAAGACGTTGAGCATGATGGCGGCGCTCACGCTCTGCAGGTGGTACACCGTCGTCAGGTATACCAACATGTTGGAGATAGTCCCCATCGTCCCAAGTTTCTCGAACGTCTCGTTCCCTACACCAACAAATTGATTTCATTGTTACTTGTAGTCATTTCAGTTCAACTTGTTGTAACAGCTAGACACCGAAACAAAATCCGGAAATTAGCAGTAGTTCGTTTAATTCAGTAACCATTTGCCAAGATTGGGCACACGTTATTCTTTGACAGATGAAAAACAAAGAAGCTAAGATAACAAAAATAATGACCGAAAGTACATATGCTACTGACGTTGACTATATATGGAGGGTTGGAATTGCTGCATTGTTTGAAGACTCGCTTAGAGCAAGTGCAATAGTATAGCCATCGGTGGCTATAGGCAAGATGTCATATCATATATAGCCAACATATAGCTCACAAGTACAATAGTTGGCTTTAGAAATGTACTAGTTTATCAATACATGGCCCACATTTCACTCTCGCAAAATGCTTAGGAGCACGTGCTAGAGCTGGCTCTTGCATGAGAGCCCGCTCCTCTTTTCTCTCCCCTCCAACTAAACACAAATATTATACTCCCTCCGGTCCTAAATATAAGCCATATAATTTCTGGCACGGAAATTAAGAAACACATATTTAGAAAAAATTACACCATGTTTGGCTAGGGTTAACCGTAAGTAATTGTCCTGAGCTAATAGAGGACTTCGCATAAGATAAGTAAACCTAATGAAATCTCCAAAAATATTGTCCATACAAGTTGGGCAACGCAATAAACCTTATATTCTGGAATTTTTCACAAAAAACTATATGGCTTATATATAGGAACGGAGGGAGTATTTAAATCCTTATAGCCTACTGATTAAGCCTTATTGTACTTGATCTTAGGCAATCATAGTGCATAGTAACTTCATGCACATAACACTAGGTTACTACTTTTATAGTGCATAGTAACATCAATGTAGTATCATAAATGACTCTATTAATTAGCTTGTACACTTATTGTTTCTTGAAAAATGTGATGTTACACTAAGACTATCCATAGTGCTAGTATCATATACTCCCTCCATACCAAGGCTTAGGGCGTATATTTTTGGGCTCGTGGATTAAGGCTAATGGCGTCTGGGCACTTCTGGTCAAATTTGCCCCTGCGAAATCTCTCATAATTTGCATGCTTCCGGGAATAACTGCTCTCACCTCGCATGCTGCTGCCTTTCCTTGCTCCCCGCATTAACTATCGCATTGGCTGTTGAAGCATGCAAAGCCAATTAAGTTGCATGCAACGGTTAGGCTATTGGCTGAATTATTTCGTGGGTGCATGCCTAGCTACATCGACCGAAAGCGCAGCGTTTTTTAGGCGGAAGGCGAGGGAAATCAGGAGAGTAAATGAGACCCGGTTTAATTGCAGCGCAAATAAAGAGGACAAAACCAACGCATCCAAGGGGTATTCTTGGAAGATTATGGCTACTTTCGTACCCGCGCCTTAAGCTGTGATGAAAAATCACAAAAAAATTTACGCCTTAACCTATGGGACGGAGGGAGTACATTGGTTCCACAAAAAAGCTGATGTGGCAGCTAATTAAAGAGGAGAGAGGAGATTAGAGTAACATAGGTGGATACTGTATCATATCGCAGATCACGAGAAAAAGTTAATGCCAAACAAATCTTGTCCACAATTTTGCATTGAGATGCTACAAATAATTAAATATAACAAGAGAATTGATACCAGTCCATGATACTACCCACTATAGAGATAGTATGATATAAAAGTATCATATGCATGATACTAATACATGATACTACCCACTATGACCAGCCTATCTAGTTATGTTACTCTATCCTCTCTCTTCATTACTTCAGTGCCACATAAGCAAATTTACTTAGTTGGACCCTAAGTTACTAGTGAAGTTACTTGCACTATGAGCAGTCTTAATACAACCCTAAAACATTTTCCATTTCGAAATGGGAGCTCAGCCACATCATATACATCGAAAGATGCACACAACCTTAATTTAAGTGCAAAGTTTATAGTACTATCATACTTTACAACTCAAGGGTTACTTAAACTGCCAACCCTAAACCTTATACTCTAAACTACCAACACGAATCAACCATCTAAACAAAAAACACAAAAAACTCTAGCCATTACATCTCGATTTTTTTTAGAAAGGCATATAAAGTAATATTATTTTAACTTAAAAACTATTACCAATAAATCACTAGCTTATGGTGGACATATATAATTCCCGTTGAGTGTACAATATTACTACTTCTGATCCAGAATATACATGAACTCCTAGAAATAGTAAGATCGAACTTCCATATACTTGTCCACTAATTACAGAACTACTTAAATTTGTTAGATAAAAATATACCATTAGATTTTTCGTGAGAAGTATTTTCAGAGTACATATTTTCCTGGTTGCTGTTTAATACAAAGTTTAACTGTCAAACTTGCTTGCCAGAAACATGCAGAATCTAAGATATCCTCTATTTTAGGACCGATGAAGTAATATAGAAAAAAACAGGCATGGAGCCGCAAAAGAAGATCAAAATTGTAAGTGGCAACCACAAAGTATTTTTTTTGTAAAGGAGGTTAGACCACCACGTAAAGAAAACAAAAGACGTTGCGCAAGGTACGGACTAGGAAACCAAAATTGTTGGTGGTAGTGAGTTGTCCTAGGCGCGCAACTCTCCTTGTAGATATTTTCTGAATAATGGAAGAGCAGCTCTCCCGGTCTCTACACTTGTAGATAAATTAACCGCGCGCATTCCATTCAGAGCGAACTATGAATTAGTTACGTGTAGTTTATTATCGTGTACTTCCTCCATGTCATAATTTTTTGTCACTGACTTAGATTTATCTATAGACACATCTTGTGCATAGATACATTCAAACCTGCGACAAGAATTATGGACCCCAGGGATCTGTATTTGTATGTATAACAAAAGGGTGCTCCCTCCTTTCCAATAAAGAAGAAAAGGAGAAGGATAACTGCATTAGTGGAGTAGTGGTCAAAAACGATAACGAGGTAAGGTGTACATGGCATGGCTACGTAGCTGCTTTTCTGGACATGGATGCAAGCCACAGACACATGGCCTGTTTTCTTTTTGTTTTGAATTGTCACGCACACACATGTCCTGCTGATTTGAATAGATTTGTGGGCTACTACTCGTCGTCACAGTGAAGCAAGACCTTTGGGGACATGTCATGTCATGGCATGGCATGCATCTGCAGGCAAGTAACTGAATTATTGTCATCATCCGTTCTTTTTTTTTTGAGAAACACAGTACAACGCAGACGCTCACATACACGCGCATACACTCACCCCTATGAACGCACACACGCACACCCTACCCCTATGAGCACCTTCGAAAGACTGAGCCGGCGGGGATCTTGAAATTGACGAAGTCACCACTGGCGCCTCGCTGTCGACGGGAACGTCGCTCCCACCTGAATGAATATTCCGCCTTAATGAGACACACAGATGTCAAACCTGGGATTTGAACTCTGGTGGGCTGGGGGTACAACCACCCTCCTAACCACCCAACCTCAGGTTGGTTCTCTGTCATCATCCGTTCTACTTTGCTTTAAGTGCTGCTTTTCCGTTTCTTCTGATCGGCCACATGTACAGGTTGCTGACATGAGATTCAGTTGGAGAAAAACGATAGCAATTCGAAGCAGAATTGAACATTCATGATGGATATTGCTACGCACACTACTGCTTCTGATGCATGGTACTAATTGATTTGGGTCGTGTGCATTGGTCTTCACTGGACATGCAGAGGGCGGCCGGAAGAGATGATCACATATGTCTTATTTAGGAATAGAATAATTCACATGGCAATTGCAAGATAGAGCAAACAGAGGCAGGAGATAGAGCTGGGGATGGTAACTATACTCACCTATGACGTATGGCATAGCCTTCCATCCGCGGTGGTTCTGGACGGGCTCGCCGGCGTCCTCCGACGACGACGAGTCGGCCTCTTGCTCGGAGGAGAAGACCTCCACCGTCTTCGTCTCCATACTGGCCTTGCGCTCTTTCTCCTCCTGCTGCTGCTGAGGCTTGGCGCTGTCCATCTCCACTCCACTGCACTAGCTAGCTAAGCAGCAAGTCACACAATACTGAAACTGTAGTGCGGGAAGCAAGAGGAGAAGAGACAGGGCGTATAAATAAGCCTTTTTTAGATAAAGAAAAATATATTATTATCAAAAGATAACAATTACACTCAGCCTCTGCAACAACGCTCCACCCTAGTTTTTTCGAAATGGCACACAACAACAAAAAAACTAAAAAAAAAAGTCCCGCTACAGCCTTCTGAACCTAGCAAGAGCAATACAACCACCACCGTAACAACACCTGAAGTACAGACTCTCCAAAAGCGACGCCTCCAAAAAGGGAACAGTACACCAGCATCATCGTTGCCCGATCAAAGATCTTAGGTTTTCACCCTGAAGATAGTCCTCACTCTCAAAACAATGCTCCAATAAGATCATTGTCAGGCACAACCATCTAATGCCAGACCTTGGGTTTTCACCCTGAGAGGTAAGACTCTGAACTTCCCTTGTGCTGCCGCCCCCACATGCATACCACTGCTGCAGAGCCTGGAACGCCAAGCAGATCTCTCAGTATCACGGAGACTCGAACCTCCTTCAGCTAGTCCACCAATCCGGCCTTCATGATATTCCTTCTTCTGACTTCAACATGAACCAAAGAGTCACCTAATGTCAACAAAGAATAGAGCTTCACGCCGCTCCCTCCGGAACCAAACGATTGGAATAAAAACATGGGTGCGCGCGACCGAATACCACCCGATCCAGCAAAGTCCAGGCAAAAGATGCATTGTTTCATTCGCCAGCGGAGCTTTCCGGAACTCATCTCTCCAGCCAGATCAAAACAAACTGACATCTAGAAGATCTTCATCCTCGCATGCGAGAAACCCGAGAACCACCACCAAAAACAAAGCAAGATCAGCTGCCCACACGCCGCCAATCCCTCCTGCTGGATCACCAGGGAAGAGGACAGAGGCGCGGATCATGTGTACCATCGCCGCACCGTTACCGGGGACGGAGGCCGCCACCGCTCCACCGAAACCTCCATGGCTACCGACGGAGAGCCTCAGGACCCGGCCAAGTAGCCGTGCCGTCTAGCTTCCTCACCAGCGCTTCATCACCTCCCATAAAACGCTGCCACGAAAACCCTCTTCTCCCCCCTCGCCGATTCGTCGGAGAGGGTGCCGCCACCACCGCCAGAGCCGGGCCGGGGCCGGGACCATGGCCGGGGCCGGGGCCGCGGCTGAGGGGCGACTGGCGGCGGGAGGCTGTGGGGTGCGGGGGGAGGAGGAGCCTCCGCCGCCGCCCAGGAGGGGGGCGGGAGAGGAGGGGGCGGGTTAGGGTTACTCCGTGTTTGTCCGGAGTTATGGGGTCTTGCTTCCGAGTCCTAAAAGATGCTAGCGGCTCGAGTGAGAGAGACGGGACCAAATAAGCTAGCCAAGTTGAATGGTTTCTCTCACTCACTCACACTGAAACCTGCAGCCTGCTCTACTGATGTATTTCAACAGCTAACGTGTTTGAGACACGGCAAGAGACTAGCCCTCGGTCGACCAAGTTTTGGGGTAAGGCATATGTGCAGCTGGGTAGCTGGAGGCAGGCAAATAATTGAGGAGAGATTTCGGTGTTTTTTCTTTTTCTTTTGGAAGATTCAGCTAGCAGCTAAGCTATACATACACGTCCGTGTGAATGAAAGAGAGAAGCATCCGACGAACGTACAGTAGAGATTATTAATGGACAAAAACGATATCATGCCTAGAGGATTTCCGGTTGCGCAGTTGCCTGTCCATATTGGTGAAGCTTCCATCTACTGTAAGTGCAGTACACACTGCACAGTTGTATGTCCTACTCTAGCTCCTAACTACTCCCTCCATTCCAACGAATAAGGAGGCAGAGACAGTCTAATGGAACACAACAATTTTACCGGCTCCCGTAGATGCATCAGCGATGCCATCACGCTGACATCACCCATATGTTTTTTTAGTTTCTAAAAATTTGTGAAATATATGTGAAATTTATGAAACATGTCTGAAACTTGTGAAATATTATTTATTATTGAAAGTATGTTTCACAAAGTTTCACATATGTTGCTCGCGTGTTTATGAAACTTGTGAAACATTTTCTAACTGTTTAAATTTGTTTTAATTATGTTTTAGTTTTGTTAAAAAAGGGACAAGTATAGTCTCACCAATCTTAAACGTAATCTGTGGTAGATAACACTCCTGCACATACAGTTGCCTTGAAAAACAAGTTTTCGTGCTCTAACGGTATAGAGTTTGAGGCTGGCCTTAGCCGTAGTGTTTTTTTTCGATAAAAAATATATATTAATATCACAAAGATATCATACACCTAGCATTTGCACCAGTCCAGTGACATCAAGGATACACAACTAAGAAAAGGAAGAAAAAGAAAACAAAGAATTGCTCGCGGTGTTGAACCACCCGCAACAATAGCCTTCTAATTGCCACCGAAGACAACACCCGAACTACAAATAAGATTCTTCAAAGCAACACCTCCAAGAAAATAAACAATACACAAGTGTTGTTGTTGCCTGATTGAATGAAACAGAAAATGTTGCAGATGCTTTCTACATTTGTAGTACTCCATATGTTTCAAAATATAAGTCACATGAATGTATTCAAAAGTAAGGCACTCTATATTTGACCAAGTTTATATATAGATAAAATATGATCTTCTAGTATACAAAATCCCTATCAATAGATCGACCATTAAATATAGTTTGATGGCATACTTATTAAATATTATAGATGCTATAAATTTATCTTCATCTTTTTGGTCAAACTTTGCAAATTTTAACTTTTAAATAAATTATATGTCTTACAGCATCCCCCACCACCACTACAAAAGGTGTCCGGCAATTGGGCCAGTCAAGCGTGATACGTCCCAAACGTATCTATAATTTCTTATGTTCCATGCTACTTTTATGATGATACTCACATGTTTTACACACATTATATGTCGTTATTATGCATTTTCCGGCACTAACCTATTGACGAGATGCCGAAGAGCCGATTCTTTGTTTTCTGCTGTTTTTGGTTTCAGAAATCCTAGTAAGGAAATATTCTCGTAATTGGACGAAATCAACGCCCATGGCACTATTTTTCCACGAAGCTTCCAGAAGACCGAGGGAGATACGAAGTGGGGCCACGAGGTGGCGACACACTAAGGCGGCGCGGCCAGGGCTGGGCCCGCGCCGCCCTAGCGTGTGGGCCCCTCGTCAGCTCCCCGACTCTGCCCTTCCGTGATGAGGACATCCCTACTACACCACTACCTCCGTCATTGATAAATGAAGATGAACCTGCTGTGAAGCTCAAGTCCAATGAAGTTCGGATTGGACCAATTACAAGAGCTCGTGCGAAGCTACTTAAACAACAGGTGAACTTGTTTCTAAACGATACTTTGATTGATGAGAACTTTATACTGCCTAAGTCCTATTACTTATGTATCATCAGGTATCAAGAGGAGACGAGCATCGCACGAGGAGAGGAGCAGCTGGACATGAAGACCACGTTTAAGATAAACCCTAGTTCTTAGTTGTTTGCTCTAGCAAAACTATTGAATCCCTACACCATATTGCTTGATATTGTGTAGATCCCGAAAAAGTCTTGTGTGATCTGCTGTTCCATTGGGAATTAGACGGTTGCAACTTACCGCTTCGTGGTCGGCGGCTACGTGCGCAAGTGTGTGGAGTTGCGAATATCTTGCAGGGTTGAGAGCTGTTGCATTGGCGACAGGGACCAATCGAGAGATCTCGTTGCGTCATACAAGTTATCATCCACTTCATCATCGTGTTTCTCCGCTGCCATCACCCCGTGATCATCATCACCACCGTTGCTTACTGAGAAGATCGGGCCACCCCATATCATCTTGGTATCAGATTTCCAGTTTTCCTCGGTAAGCCATCCACAATCCACCCCATAGTTGAGTTGTGAGTGTTTTCCTATCCAGTAAAAGCCATAAAAAATTAGGGTTAGGGTTTGCCATAGCCTTAGATTGCACTAATTTCGAGTTTTAGTTGCTTTTCGTAGTTGTTTTTGCGTATCTTTTTCTTTCCATCTAGTATTGTTAGGGTTTGTGTTTTCTCTATCATCTAGTTTATCATAGTGAGTCAGTTTTGTTACTCCGAGTCCACATAGCGTACAGTGTGCTTGTTCCCAACCATAGACACAGCCTTTCGATATAAAGTGACTAGGAACTTCCCAGAAGAGACTAGTTTTACCGCTCGACAGGCTGCTCGTTAGGTTATCGGTGCTTTGCATATTTCTGTTGGCCGTGTTATCAAGGAGTTGAGTCAAAAAAAAAGGAGAAAATTGAAAAGAAGCAAAAAGAGCTACATAGCTGCGTGTGTTCTACAAAAAGAAAAATCCAAAAAGAAAAGTGTTGTGCTAGTTGAATCAAGTGAAGGCCTAAGTTTACTTTACTGCACCCGTAGTTGAGCAATCTTGTGCTTGTCTCGTTGAGCTTTGCTAGCGTCTCTCTTGTGCATTGCAACCTTTCCCACATATAGTTGCATTGCCCCATTATATCGCCTTGTGTGAGTATCATTGGTTGTCTACGGTCAGCGCTAGAGCTTGTTATTGGTGCAAATAGGTAGCCTACCTACAGCCCCACATATACCCCGCTTTGTCGTGTGATTTGTTCTTATACCCTTGATATTCGCTTCGCTACATCCGTGCACTAGTTGTTACTACAAGTGGTAAGCAACACTAATTTACTTTGGAACGGTAAGATTTCCTTTTCTTATCAGTTTTGAGTGAGTTGTGAGAGTACCACCATATATTGTTGATTTAGTGCACTAATCTACTAACGATGTCTGCTAGTGATCATAAAATTGTTAACCAGGAAAACAAGAGTGCTGCAGATATCATCACATGGAGGGAGTATGAGGCTCTTCGTAATGAGATGCGACGTGAATTCCGCGGTCAAGACGAGGTGCTTAATGGGAAGATTGATGAGATTTCCCAAAAGCTGGATGCTACTCATGTGACCGTCACTACCATGCAAGATCAAATGACGGATGTACAACGTAATCTTGCTGATTTGCGCTTAGCTGTTGAGAATTTGACCGCGCAACAACAACAAGACGATGACGAAGATCCTGAGCTTCAAGATGACGCACACAATGCTCGTGATGCGCCACGTGGTAATCGTCCTCGCGGTTGGGCTCCACTTGGCCGCAATGGTCGTGGACAAGATGAGGAAGATGGCTTGGGTAAGCCCAAGTTTTCTATACCCAAGTTTGAAGGAGGAGCTGACGTTGAAGAATACCTCACTTGGGAGCTGAAGATTGAGAAGTTGTGGAGCTTACATCCACATTATATCGAAGACCGGAAGATCAAGCTTGCTTCTTCCGAGTTTGATGGCTACGCTTTGCGTTGGTGGGATGCTTTTGTTCGTAATCGCGAAGAGGATGGTGACCAGCCTATACGCACATGGCGTGCCATGAAGGAGGCAATGACTTCTCGCTTTGTGCCTACAAATTACTTGCGGAATATATATGATAAGCCGACTCTATTGAGACAAGGTGTGAAGACTCGTGGATGAATACTACATGGAGATGGAGATGCTTATGCAGCGTGGCCGTGTCCGTGAGTCTCTTGAGATGACAATGCAGCGTTTCCTCAACGGTTTGAAGTATGATATCAAAGGCATTGTTCGTCACTACAGCTACACCAATATGAATCAATTGTTACATCATGCAAGAGAAGCTGAATCACAGCTTGGTTGACGAAGCAAAGGTCAAAGGTCGAGCTACAGGAGGTGGGCGTTTCACACCCCGCACGGCACCATCTTCGGCGCCGGCGCCTTCGACGCGCTCCGCACCTTACTCTACTCCGCCTAGTAAACCGGTCTCCAATGTGTCTAACACAAAGAAGTCCGAATCTGCTACAAGTACGAGTGGCTCTAATGTGTCTACTGCGCGTAACCGTGATATGGTTTGTCATACATGTGGTGGCAAGGGTCACTTCAAGAGAGATTGTCCTAACCGCAAAGTCATGGTTATCAATGAGGACAATGAATACGAGACCGGAGATGATGTTGATCCTAATGCTCCGTAAGATGATGACTATGACACCGATGGTGAAGATGCATATCCGTCCGATGCTCGCACCATTGTTGTGTCGCAGCCGTGCTCTTAATGTGTTGCCTAGTGCATCTACTCAGCGCTGCAATTTGTTCCAAACAAAGGCTTTAGTTGGTCCTGACAAGGCTTGCAAGGTCATTATTGATGGCGGGAGTTGCCGCAATTTAGCAAGCAAGGAGTTATGTACCAAGCTGAAGTTGAAGTATCTACCGCACCCGCATCCATACTATATTCAGTGGTTGAGCGACAATGGTGAGATGAAGGTAAACCACATGGTGCGTGTTGAGTTTGCTATTGGACCGTATAAGGATTGCATTGATTTTGATGTTGTTCCTATGACGGTGTGTCACCTACTATTGGGACGGCCTTGGCTCTATGACCGTTCTGTGCAACACAATGGCCGTGCTAATACATATCACTTGGAGTTCAAGGGCAAGAAAATTAATTTACAGCCTATGACACCACAACAAATTGTCAATGAGTCTCGTCAGAAAGATTGAAGTAAACTTGGAGGATGCATCCATAGATAGGCGAGAGAATTGTAATGTTGTGAGTGATATAACGAAAAGTGAGAGAGTGAATTCCTTAGTCTCATTAGCCACCAAAGAAGACATGAGAGAATTTAGTGAGGATCCTACAGCCATGCCTCTTGTGCTCTTGTACAGGGGTACGGTTTTGGTTTCTAACGACATGACCCCTCTTCCTATTGGTGTTTCTAATGTTTTGCAGGAATTTGGCGACGTGTTTCCGGACGAGGTACCCGCAGGACTTCCACCATTGCGAGGTATTGAGCATCAAATCGACTTGATTCCCGGAGCTTCGCTACCCAATCGGGCACCATATAGAACGAACCCCGAAGAGACGAAGGAGATACGTAAGCAAGTACAAGCGCTACTCGACAAAGGTTATATCCGCATAAGCCTTAGTCCTTGTGCTGTTCCTCGTTATTCTTGTTCCTAAGAAAGATGGTACATGGCGTATGTGCGTAGATTGTAGAGCGATAAACAACATTACTATTCGATATCGTCATCCTATTCCCCGCTTAGAGGATATGCTAGATGAATTGAGTGGTGCTGCTGTTTTCACTAAAATTGATTTGCGTAGTGGTTATCATCAAATTAGGATGAAAGAAGGGGATGAGTGGAAAACCGCCTTTAAAACAAAATTTGGTTTATATGAGTGGTTAGTAATGCCTTTTGGTTTAACTAATGCACCTAGCACTTTCATGAGACTCGATGAACCATGTTTTGCGTGATTTTATTGGCAAGTTTGTGGTTGTGTATTTTGATGACATATTAATCTACAGCCGCAATGAATCTGATCATATTATACATATTCGACATGTTTTGCAAGTGTTGCGTGATAGTAAACTCTATGGTAATCTTGAGAAGTGCACATTTTGCAAAGATAAGGTCATATTTCTGGGTTATGTTGTCTCTAAGCATGGAGTAGAAGTAGATGTGTCTAAAATTGAAGCTATTCAAAATTGGCCTACTCCCATGAATGTGAGTCAAGTAAGAAGTTTTCATGGTCTAGCTGGGTTTTATCGCCGTTTTGTGCCCAATTTTTCTACTATTGCTGCACCTTTGAATGAATTGACTAAAAAGGGTGTTGCATTTGAGTGGGGCGTTGCCCAAGATCATGCTTTTGATGAACTGAAACGATTGTTAACTTCTCGCACCGTTGCTTGCACTTCCCGATTTCAATAAACAATTTGAGATTGAATGTGATGCTAGTGGTATTGGAATTGGTGGTGTGTTGATGCAAGAGGGTCGCCCAATTGCATATTTTTCCGAGAAACTTTCTGGTGCTAAGTTGAACTATCCAATATATGATAAAGAATTGTATGCTTTAATTAGAGTTCTTGAGGTTTGGCAACATTATTTGTGGCCAAAAGAATTTATCATACATTCCGATCATGAAGCTTTGAAATATCCGAAAGCCCAATCTACTTTGCATAGGCGTCTTGCTAAGTGGGTTGAGTTCATTGAGTCTTTTCCATACATTATTAAGCATAAGAAGGGAAAAGATAATATTGTTGCTGATGCTCTATCTAGGAAGACTATGCTATTAACCCATCTTGATGTTAAAATTCCTGGATTAGAGGTGTTATGTGATTTATATGCGACCGATCATGATTTTGCTGAACCGTACCGCTTGTGTGTTATGGGTAAAGCATGGGAAAAGTATCACATACACGATGGGTTCTTGTTTAGAGCTAACAAACTATGTGTTCCAGAATCGTCTGTGCGTTTGCTCTTATTGCAGGAATCACATGCCGGAGGTTTGATGGGTCACTTTGGGCGTGAGAAGACGCTACTCATGCTCGCTGATCATTTTTATTGGCCAAAGATGAGGCGGGATGTGGACAGGTATGTGAAGAGGTGCATTACTTGCAACAAGTCCAAGTCCAAGCTGAAGCCTCACGGTTTGTATACTCCGTTACCGGCACCTACTACACCTTGGGAAGATATTAGTATGGATTTTGTGTTGGGTTTGCCGCGTACTAAAAGAGGCCATGATTCTATATTTGTGGTAGTGGACAGATTTTCTAAAATGTCACACTTTATTGCTCTGCCACAAAAGCGACGATGCGTCGCATATTGCTAACCTGTTTTTCAGGGAGATTGTTCGACTACATGGAGTCCCGAAGACTATTGTTTCTGATCGTGATGTGAAGTTCATGAGCTACTTCTGGAAGACACTTTGGGGAAAGCTAGGGACGAAGCTACTGTTCAATACTACTTGTCATCCCCAAACTGATGGTCAAACTGAGGTGGTGAATCGAACCTTGTCACAACTGTTGAGATCCATGATCAAGAAGAACCTGAAGGAGTGGGAAGAGTGTTTGCCGCATGTAGAGTTTGCTTACAACAGGGCGGTACATTCTACCACGGAGTTGTGTCCTTTTGAGGTGGTGTATGGTTTTAAACCCATTACTCCACTTGACTTGTTGCCTTTGCCCATACATGAGAGAGTTAATATGGAGGCATCCAAGAGGGCAGATTTTGTGCGTAAGATCCATGTGAAGACTAAAGAGTTGATCGAGAAGAAAGGCAAGAGCAATGCTGCAAGGATGAACAAGAAGCGCAAAGAGATGTTGTTCAAGCCTCGGTGATATGGTCTGGGTACATTTTCGCAAGGATAGGTTCCCGAAGCTGCGGAAGTCTAAGTTGAAGCCTCGTGGTGCTGGTCCTTACAAAGTGCTTGCCAAGATCAATGATAATGCATACTCGATAGATCTTCCAGTTGATGAGTTTGGTGTCAGTAATTCTTTCAATGTTGCTGATTTGACACCATATGACGGAGAAGACCTTGGAGCGTCGGGGTCGACGCCTTTTGAAGGGGGGGAGATGATGAGGACATCCCTACTACACCACTACCTCCGTCATTGATAAATGAAGATGAACCCGCTGTGAAGCTCAAGTCCAATGAAGTTCGGATTGGACCAATTACAAGAGCTCGTGCGAAGCTACTTAAACAACAGGTGAACTTGTTCCTAAACGATACTTTGATTGATGAGAACTTTATCACTAAAAGAAAAGTTCTGATAGACAACGTCCCAAAATCGTCAACTAAAGGGCATTTTTCGTCGCCTATGTGCCTAACCCG
>NC_061510.1:24591767-24632472 GCF_022539505.1 Lolium rigidum | reverse complement strand
TATCAACGACTTGTATACTACAACATGCAGTGGTATGCTGGGTCACCGCAAGGTTCTCATTTTATTCATGGTGGTTTTAGAAAAACTCTTGCTAAATATGGTATTAATCATAGAATTGCTTCCGCTTATCATCCTCAAACTAGTGGGCAAGTAGAACTATCAAATAGAGAAATTAAATCTATCTTGCAAAAGACTCGTTAATAAAACTAGAAAGAATTGGGCTAGTAAATTGAAGGAAGCACTATGGGCTTATAGAACTGCTTATAAAAACCCCATGGGAATGTCACCTTATAAAATGGTTTATGGAAAAGCTTGTCATTTACCTTTAGAACTAGAGCACAAAGCTTATTGGGCTGTTAGAGAACTAAATAAAGATCCTAAACTAGCCGGTAATAAGAGGTTGCTGCAATTAAGTTCTCTAGATGAATGGAGAAGTGAAGCTTATGAAAATGCTAAACTCTTTAAAGAGAAAGTTAAGAAATGGCATGATAGAAGGATTATCAAAAGAGAGTTTAATATTGGGGATAAAGTCCTATTGTATCGGTCTCGTCTCGCATTCTTTGCGGGGAAATTACTCTCGAAATGGGAAGGACCATATGTTGTTGAGGAGGTGTATCGTTCAGGAGCAATTAAAATTAGTTCTCTCCAAGGCAATGCCACGCAAGTGGTGAATGGACAAAGACTCAAGCATTATATCTCAGGTGATTCTTATAATGTAGATGTTGATGTTATTCGAGTGGAAACACCGGAGGCTTTCATCAAAGGTCAAATTGACGATCCGCCGTAACTCGACTTTGAATAGGTAACAGTACTGGTAATAAAAAGTCCGCGTTTTACTTTCCGAACAATGTTTTTGCTGTTTTTGGAAAATATGAAAAATTACGAGATCGAAACGGAGTGGAGGAGACGCACGAGGGCGTGCCCCCATAGGCCGGCGCGGCCCCGGCCGGCCGCGCCGCCCTATGAGGACACCGCCTCGTCGCCCCTCTCCGACTCGGTTCGACCCGGTACTTTCCGTTTGTTGTGAAAATTTTTACTATATAATCCCCGGACCCCCGGAGGTCCGTATATCGTTTTCTCGACGTGTTTTGTTTTGAGTCTGTTTTCGCCAGGACTCGTCTTTGATCTATAGCACCATGGCCTCCGACAACAAGGGCAAAGGGCCTTCGAAGGAAGAAGTGAAAAGGGTGTCGTCAAAACAAGAGCAACAAGCTGTTGGGAGTAAGCAAATCTTGGTGGGATCTATTGACACTCGACGTTCTTTCTCTCATAACTTGCAGGGACCCTTACCACCTGCTCTTGGCCTCGACTCTTTCCCCGTGCTCTGGAAGAAGCTCTACGGACTACTGATGAGTTTTGTGGTCAATATCGGGCACTAAGAAGAGAAGTGGAGATACTCCAGGAGGAGAATTACCGACTCCGTAGAATGCTGGAATATTACTCGATACCCATCACAAGGTCGCCACCGCCAACTTCGGATAACAATGAATCTCTTCGAGTCTTAGTGCGGAATTGCCAAGCCGAGAAGCTAAAGTCGAAGGAGATCTGTAAGAAGCGCGGGAGGAATTCATCACCACCACCGCCAAAGGAGTAATTCATCATCGGTATTGGCATCCCCTTGGTTTGTTCCAAGCTTGGGGGAGTGCCGCGGTATCACATCATCACTACCTTTTACTTTTTACTATCAAGTAGTGTCATATCATGAGTAGGGAAGTTATCATATAAGATGGGTTGCAGTGTGGAAGTATCTCTCCTTTAGTTGGTTGTCTATGTATCCCTTGGTGTGAGTTATCGTTATGAAATATTAATGAGAAGTCTTATCATTTACATATTGCACACCTTATTTTAGTTTGCAATTTCTATTATATGATTGATCTTGATTTTAGTAATTGGTACCACTTTGGGAGCATTGAGTAAATCTATTTGGTTTTGGCAAACTTAGCATTGGTCAATAGTAACAACACCTTGAGGTTTAAGTAGAAAAGAGAAATATACATATAGTTGTTTCATTGTCTTCCTTTCTTGCTAGCTCATAGCTTATTATTCTGAAGTTAAAACTGTTTGTGCTTGCAAGAAAGATGCATGATTATGTCTATCACATGTATATTTGTTTGTTTCCCTCAACTCTTATGCTTGCTAATTAGCCTTGCTAGCCAAAGACCTGTACTGAGAGGGAATGCTTCTCGTACATCCAAACTCGAACCCAAACCTATGCCATTTGTGTCCACCATATCTACCTACCGCATGGTATTTTCTCGCCATTCCAAGTAAATACTTCATGTGCTACCTTTAAACAATTCAAAATTTATTACTTCTTATTTGTGTCAATGTTTTATAGCTCATGAGGAAGTATGTGGTGTTTTATCTTTCGGCCTTGTTAGGCAGCTTCCACTAATGGACTAGTGGCTTCATCCACTTATCCTATAATTTTGCGAAAAGAGCCGGCAACGGGGTTCCCAGCCCCAATTAATCAACTCTCATTAATAATTCTCTTGACATGTTTTGCCCCGATTCATCGAGTAAGCAACTTAATTTTGCAATAGACACTCCTCCATGGTATGAGATTGTTGGAAGGCACCCGAGGATTCGGTTAGCCATGGCTTGTGTAAGCAAAGGTTGGGGGAGTGTCATCCTTAAATAAACTAAAGTACATGTGTAAACAAAAGAGAAGAGGGATGATCTACCTTGCTGGTAGAGATAACGTCCTTCATGGGAGCCGCTCTTTGGAGGTCTGTTTGGCAAGGGGGTTAGAGTACCCGCTACCATTCGTTGACAATAACAAACACCTCTTAAAATATTACTTTTATTCTCTTTATATGATTTCAAAACTGAAAAAGCTCTAGCACATGATTTAATCCCCGCTTCCCTCTGCGAAGGGCCTGTCTTTTACTTTATGTTGAGTCAGTAAAACTATTCCCCTCCATCTCAAGCAAGCATTTGAGTTGTTGTGATCAAAACCATTATATTGTGATTTGCTTCATCATGTCTTTACTCTTCCTTGTTTAGTACAAGTTTTATCTGAATGAATATAGCTTTGCAAGTTATCAATGATCATTATGATTGAGTATGCAAGTTTACCATAAGCTTTAACATAAGAGCGCTGCTCAATAGATAAGTATAATCTGTTAACTGTTCTCAGACCAAGAACGAAGTTTGCCATCACCAACTATGATTTCTTATGCACCTTTATTTGTGATTACCTTATACTTGTTTCAAGTTGAATTATATGAGGAAGTTGTTTACTAGAATGTCTTGTGTGAATGAATATGATGCTTCTTGTCCGTATTTTATTTATCGACTCTTCACTCCATAAACATGTGGTCCCGTTTACCGAGTTCGGCTTCGCTTGGGGACAAGCGAAGTCTAAGCTTGGGGGAGTTGATACGTCCAATTTGCATCACTATTTTATATCATAATTTGCTGTTATTCATTGATATATTTCATATTTGGAGATGATACTTATGTTATTTCATCTATTTTGCATGTTTCATGATTTTTGGAGGATCGCGCACCGGAGCCAGGATTCTGCTGGAAAAAGCACCGTCAGAATGCAATATTTAGGAAGATCAACAGTTGACGGAAATTATATGAAAAATCCTATTTTTCCAGATGACGAAGGGAGCCAGAAGGGGAGAAGAGGGGACCCGAGGTGGGCCCACCCCATAGGCCGGCGCGGCCCAAGGCCTGGTCGCGCCGCCCTGTGAGGAGGGGGGCCCACAGCCCCTCTCGCCTCCTTTTCTTCGCGTATGCCTTCGTCCCGAAAACCTAAGCCAGAGGGGTACGTCGAAAAGAGCCACAGCCGCCTCTCGCGGGGCGGAGATCACCGGAGAGAAAGAGCTCTCCGGCGGGCAGGAATCCGCCGGGGAAATTCCCTCCCGGAGGGGGAAATCGACGCCATCGTCACCGTCATCGAGCTGGACATCATCTCCATCACCATCACCATCATCTTCATCATCATCACCGCCGTCTCCACCGCTGCACCTCGTCACCGCTGTAGCAATTTGGGTTTGATCTTGATTGTTTGATAGGGGAAACTCTCCCGGTGTTGATTTCTACTTGTTATTGATGCTATTGAGTGAAACCGTTGAACCAAGGTTTATGTTCAGATTGTTATTCATTATCATATCACCTCTGATCATGTTCCATATGATGTCTCGTGAGTAGTTCGTTTAGTTCTTGAGGACATGGGTGAAGTCTAAATGTTAGTAGTGAAGTATGGTTGAGTAATATTCAATGTTATGATATTTAAGTTGTGGTGTTATTCTTCTAGTGGTGTCGTGTGAACGTCGACTACACGACACTTCACCTTTATGGGCCTAGGGGAATGCATCTTGTACTCGTTTGCCAATTGTGGGGTTGCCGGAGTGACGAAACCCGAGCCCCCGTTGGTATATCGATGCGGGAGGGATAGCAGGATCTCGCAGTTTAAGGCTGTGGTTAGATTTATCTTAATTACTTTCTTGTAGTTGCGGATGCTTGCAAGGGGTATAATCACAAGTATGTATTAGTCCTAGGAAGGGCGGTACATTAGCATAGGTTCACCCACACAACACTTATCAAAACAATGAAGATTAATTAGCCGTATGTAGCGAAAGCACTAGACTAAAATCCCGTGTGTCCTCGAGAACGTTTGGTTAATATAAGTAAACAAACCGGCTTGTCCTTTGTGCTAAAAAGGATTGGGCCACTCGCTGCAATTATTACTCTCGCACTTTACTTACTCGTACTTTATTCATCCGTTACATCAAAACCCCTGAATACTTGTCTGTGAGCATCTACAGTGAATCCTTCATCGAAACTGCTTGTCAACACCTTCTGCTCCTCGTTGGGATCGACATTCTTACTTATCGAAGATACTGCGATACACCCCCTATACTTGTGGGTCATCACCCGCATCGATTCCTCGTGCAGGCGAAGCAAGTCGAGCATGGCGACGCTGATGGCGTCCCCAGCGTGGCTCGGGAATGCCCCAATCGACGGCGGCGACGAACGGCTGGCTCAGCTAGGGTTTCCGATTTTCCGAATTGTTGCAGAGAGATGGGAAATTGGAGACTAGGGTTGTGGACGGCGGCGAGAGGGGTACTTATAGACTCCAGGAAGCGGCGGCGCGCATCTTAGCGCGGCCGGTGGCGGAGGAGCTGCCACCGAGCTGCTTGCCGGGATGAACGAAGACGATGGCCCCCTCCTCGCGTGAAAATATCGTGAAGGGGTAAGTTGGGCCAGGCCAAGTAGTGGGCTGAGGTGCTGGGCTGCTCCACGGCTGTTGCTGGGCTTCTGCGTGGCCAGGTAAGTTGGTAAGCTTCTTTCTCTCCTTTTCTTTTATTCATTTTCTGTTTTATTCCTGGTTTTGAATTCTGGTTTTATAATTCTGTTTTGAATTCATATTTGAATTCAATTATGCTTCCAGATGTTTATACCTATTTTTAATTAAGACTTAGCACTAATGATCATTGCATGATTCCATTGTCCAAACTAATGTGCAATGCATGATTTTATTTGTATCCTTGTGAGTTATTTATTTAAATTTCAATTTAGCCATGAGTTTATGTGTTCTTTGAAATTCCCTTTCTTCCCTGCAATACAACTCTTTTTTCAATTATTTAGAGTGGAGAATTGCTTCTCAAGGCATTTGAAAGATTATTAGGAGGTCTTGGTTTCTTATTTTAGAGTTGGTTTCACTTGCATATTATTTTATGTGATCACCTATTTATTATAGTTTTGTAAACTCTCTTATAACTCCCTTTCAAGGTTAACACTCTTATTATCTTTGAAAATGTCTAAAGTAGATATTGTCCCCATAATGGCTTGGTCTTGGTTACAAAGGTAAGAGCATCCCCACTCGTTGGCGCTCCCCACGTCCAAATCCGGCGAAATTTTCGTCCGGATTGGAGGAAGATTTGGCGTGGGGAGTAGTAGTTTCCCAGTCGTGTGCTCCCCAAGCGGCGTTTCTCGGGAAAAAAGAGGATGGCTCGGGGAATCCGGACGAAAGAGGAGACACGTGGGCGTGGGCGGTTGGTTTAGCTTCATCCGGAGTCCCCGGGAGACCCCCGGGAAACCGAGGATGGCATGGGGAGTCCGGACGAAAATAGGCTCAAATCCGGACCAAAACGAGGAACCGGGGGTCTGACTGGACCGTTTTTCGCCGTCCGGATGAAAAAAAGTGGCCGTGGGGGGCTCTGTGGGGAGACGAGTGGAGATGCTCTAAGTGGTTGATCACCACTTGTGGTTTTTTAACCATAGGACTTAGCATGAGATGTCTCTTATGTTCAATAATTAAGCATGAGAGTGCAATGCTAGGGTTCTAATTATTTTCACCTAATGGTATTTGGTTCAAACCTCAATTATGGTCTAGTTTTATAATTGTAATCACCCAAGTAATTCACAGCTAGGTTTGAGATATAATTTCTGGGTTGTAGAATTTGAGATATCACCATATTGTATTTGCTAGGGTTTAGTCTCCCCTAACCAAGATAAGATGGTTACTTGCTTAATATTTCATGTGCTTCCCTAATTACTAAGGATTTAAGAATTGGTTTTATCTTCTACCAATTAACTTCTATTATTATCCCCAACTTATCATTAAAGTAACTACATTGATTACAGTTCTTTTTATAGTTAACTTTGGTTATATGGATGAATGATCTCTCACCATATAAAGTATAGAGTTTGACTCTAGAGGTTTTCACGTGGTTCTTAAGTGAAGAATAGGTGGAATGTAAATGTGGTAGAATTATACCTGTGATCACCAAGTGGTTCACAAGTTAAGGTTGGGGTCTGAGCCTAGGGTTGCTTATTATTGATCTCCTTATAATTTCATGGGGCTAAAGATATCTTCTTATCCTATTAGGGTTTAACTTATCCTTACATACTTCAAGAGCATGATCATGGATTAGGCATGATCAACTTGTTCTTAATATCTCTACCTCAAGTTCTTAGGGTTTATGATCATCACTTAATTTATATTGTTTAAGGTTTGGCTTCCTAAAGTATTTCTAATGGAATGGTTTATTCTAGGGTTTATGGTGTATTCACCATATCTTAATAGATATCAAGTCTAAAACTCCACTTGGCTATCTTGGTTGAATTAATCTCCTCCTTACTTTATCAATTCATGGATATGTTATTATTCCATGTGATATTAGGTTATCTCACCACTCCAAGGAAAATGGTTTGCAAGCTAATACTTTAGCTCAAGGTTGTTCTTGATTCTTATTATGTAAAGATAAAAATTAGTATCTATGGTTTCTCTCATTTGGAAGGACTTGAATAATATTCCAAGGTTGTGTTCTTAAGATGAGGTTTTGTTTACATAGATGTATATCCAGGGTTTAGCTCAAGGTTTGTCATTACTCCTTTAATAGTTATAATAGAACTCTCACCTCTCTAGGTTTGATGCTTAATAATTTGGAATAGAGAAGAATATATACTTCTTGAGTGGATCTCCTTGTTATAGTTCCAATGTTGAAGTGGAATAAATACCATGAGGTTTTATGGTAAGATCATGGATTAGTTTTTAGGACATGGAGAAGATAGTCAAGAATGGTTTCTCCATTTTATTGTTACTTGGTTTGTAACTAAACAGATGTTCTTATGTTATGGCAATGATTACCATATTATGATCTGTTATGAGATCAAGCAATTGATAATTGATTAATGTGTTGTTGTGTTGAATATTAATTCCATTTGATCTAACCCCTTAGATCAAATCATCTCTACCCAAAACAAGGTTTTAACAAAGTCACATTGAGGTTTATAGCGTTTGACTTGATGAACTACTTCAATTCCACCAAGGTCAAGTGAAACTTCAGATTCATTGTGACTCGTTTTACTTTAAAGCGCGAAAATTCCCCAGCATTTTCTATGCATGAATGCAATGCACACATCTGTTTCCTCTATTTTTGTAACCCCATTACCTGGGATATTACACGGGGGCCGCCGTGGTGGAGCAGCTACGGCCCCACGCTCGCCGTCGCCTGCGCCCTCCTCGTCCTCGCGGGGAGGAGCGCTGCTTCGAGTTCCTCCTCCGCATCGACGACGACCCACTCGCCATCAAGCGGCTACCGGACAAGTTCGCCGAGTTCGTCGACGGCGTCGAGCCGGCGCACTTGCAGCTACGGGAGGCCAGCTGCAACTTCTGCCGCTGGACCGTGGAGGTCCTGTTCGACGGGCAGGGCAAGATGTACCTGCACACGGGGTGGGACAAGTTCGCCCGCGACCTCGCGCTCGAGCCCGGCTGCTAGCTCACCTTCCTCTACGAGGGGGACGGCGAGATGATCGTCAAGGTGTTCGACGACACAGCCTCGCCGCAGGCACTACCACACCGACGACTCCGGCTCCGACACCGATAGTTAGAACGTCGAGTGTTCTTTCTTTGCAGCGAATCTGGCTACGGGCCAGACGAAGCCAATAGTCGAGGTTTCTGTATGTTCGCCTCATCGGTAGAACCAACAAGGGCACCATCTCCTCCCGCTGGATTTTCCAGTTTGGGTGGTTGGGTGTGCCCTCGAATGTTCTTTCTTGGCAGCGAACATACGGAAATCAACACAACTGGCTTCTATTTTTAAATTTTTTATATTTGTGTCGACCATGGTTCAAACTATGTGTTAGTTTGTGTAAACCATGTTCCTAACTATGTGTTAGTTTGTGTAAAATCATGTTTCAAAATGTAATGTAATATTTTGAAACTATGTTTGATTGAGAAAAGGGGAAAAAAGAAAAGAAAAATGCGTCGCCCCGCTGGAGCAGACCCCAGACGCAAACGGACGCGGGGACAAAAACGGTCATTTTAGCGTCCGCAGCGCGACGCAAACGGATGCTCGCGGACATTAAAATGCGTCGCGCCACTGGAGATGCCCTTAGACAACAACGGTAGTAACCGACTTTACGGTATACTATTAATTTAGTGCATGCACTACTACTACACGCAAATGACTTCAAATTTTGTTGGTCCACGCAATTGGCCATCGACCAATCGACGGCTCGGTCCACTGCTAGCTAGGCTGCCTTGGCTTCGACTCTTCCGCTGGTCGCGCGACGCAACGTACGGGAGGACATGTCCAGGGACGAAATAGGAATAGTATTGCTAGCTTATCTTTTCTTTTTGGCCTATCTGAACCTGGATGAATGCATGGTTGATAAACGGATCGCCATTTCTGAATCATTGTTTGCGGTTCACGTATGTAAACAAACTGACGGTCAGCTCCCTGAGAGAGGGAGAGGGAGAGGGAGAGGGAGAGGCGGCTTTGACGCTGCAACCTTTTTTTTATACAGACACCACCGTGGACCGGATGCTGTCATCTGTGACCCCCGCGACACGGCACAACGAAATGGATTTGACAACCGACAAGTAGAACAAATCGAGACAAGTGCTGCCTCAACTAAAACAAGAATAAATCATCGTGAGGAAAAGAATAGAAGTGACATAAAATCCTTACCCCAAAAACTACACATCTACGCGAAAATAAGTGATGGAACCGGGTAGTTGAAACCCATTTCACTGTGCGTGCCGGAAATTCTTATTTCCAGACCTCAAAAAAGTAAAATAAATATTTTACATGTAGAGAATGTACGTATGTATGTGCGTGCCATTTTTTATATCCAAATTCACAGTATGTAGCTTAGAGAAAAAGTCAAATTTCAGATGAATAATACGAAGGAAACTCACCCGCACAGTAATTTATATTAACTTAGAGGTTAGAGCAACTATGTAACTTACTGCTGGATAAATTTAATTGGGTTCCACAATACCCAGGTTCTAAAAAATCGCTTTAACATATACGTAGCTATTTGAGCCTTTTGTATCATTTTTTTTTTTTGAACAGGGTCCGCCCCGAAGGACCGCGAGCTTATCCATTCATTTCAGCAGTGGTAGTACAATTTACAGAAAGGGACTTACAATGAAAAGAAATTGAAGCCAAGCCCATACAATTTGCATAGAGGACCCTACAAGGAAAAACTAGAACGAATCGGGTCCAACCCCATCTCCATGGCGGTGAAGCTCGGCGCAGCGAACCTCAATGCCGCCGGGGACGATACCACTTGGAGCGGAGAGGCGGGGGCCCACTACGACGAAGCCAAAGGGCCTTCGTAGCGGAATGAAAGCCTCGAGTTTTTTAAAAAATCCATTTGGCGTTGGCTGGAGATCGATCACCGTCACCAATGCTCGAGGTGGAAGGGGCCGCCTACCGGCTCTGCAAATCGACATCAAGAGCACCTCCATGATGAATCTCCCTAGAGAAGCGAAGCTTCTTCCCTGCTGTAGATTCGGCCACCGACAGGTTGTAGGGAACAACGCCTTTCTTCTTCTCACCACCATGAGGAAGAAGGGGAACTAACCCATGGCCACCAGCTGTAGATCCACAAGAAACCCTAACCGAACTTATTTGAAGAGGAGATGTCGTCACCTTTCATGCCGGTAGGTAACGACTCCACACCGCCACCACCAGCAAAATAAAATTTGAATGCCACCGCATGCCGCTCGGAGACGACATCGACTCACTCCCAGACCACTTCATGAAGCCAAGGCACGCCATATAGCCAAACATTAGACCTAGAGTCGACCTATACTATCTACAGGTGGACCGGTGTCCTTCCCACATCCCCTCCGGCCGGCGAGGCGGCTGCGGAAGAGAGGGAAGAACCCGGGGGCGGCAGAGCGACTCTCAAAGGGAGGCGGAGGGAGAGGGGAGTGGGGGGAAGAGAGGCATGGTCTGAGCCTTATGTATCTATCCCGTATATGCTAAGTTTTCGGAATTGTCTGCCAAGTACACAAGTACTGTAGAGAACAAAGAAGGACATGCTACATCTGATGGTGGTTCCTGGAATTTATGGTGATGGGGAGGTCCCCTCTAACTGCATCGTGCTCGGTTGAAGTCCAAGGGCGCAGATATCACAAGTTGGGCGCCGTGTGGTCTCCATTTGCAGTTTTGCACTAAAACGTACAACGTCGCGAAAATAAAAGAGCCAGCGGGAATCACTTTCGTGTCACATTCATCCTCTTATCTCAACGTTGAATTTTCAGAGCTTCAAGAATTAAGATGATGTGAAGCTTCCTAGATTTTTTTTTGTTTTTTTTCCAATGTGCAAACTGTAGAAGCCACAAATTTGTATGCAGGATATGTTTGGCACCAAGGTTGTCTGTGGTCGATCATCGAGACCTGGGGCCATCACTGTCGTATCACCCTATGGCACTTTATCACGGTGCTTCGTGTCGCTCTCTTGCACTTTATCTCCGTGTTGAATTTCGTAAATGCTATGTGGGAGGCGTGCATGATTGTGAGAGTTTTTCTTTTTTGAACTGATTGTGAGAGTTACTTGTGCTCATAGCTACCGGAGGCATTGATCGAACATGCGCATGTTGTTACGATGTGAGCTTCCTGGTGAGCCCGGCAAAGCTAGAGTAGTTTTTTTTGCTTTAAGATTGGTGCTATAAGTTTCATCAAGTTTTACCGTGTCCCGAAAAATATGAGTCTGGTTGAAACGCAACAGAACACAACGAGATCGAGCACGCTAGATTAGCGTGCCCTTTAGAATGACATTTATGCTCCATGGTGGCAATGTAGGTTGGGTTTTGTAAGTGGACTCGCCGGCTTCTGTTGGTGTTCAAAACCTCGACGTGGTCCGTGAAAAGGAGTCCTATTTTCGTTCTGAAGAAATCTTCTTTCTAAAATCGTTCTAGCCAGCGAAAAATGAAAGATACGCTAACATCAAGCGAATTCATGCTAATCTTGCCATGACATGGTGTCTAGAATATAACATGTACATACACCGACACGGATTTTGTGCACATGGGTAGGCGCACCCATTATTTAAAACTAAAAAAATACCATTTAAAAGTTTCAGAATTTTTTTAAAATAAATACTTGCATGTACAATCCGTGTCGGTGTATGTACATGTTATATTCACAAGTGAATATATGACCATATGTGGCCTATAAGAAAAAGAGAAAATTGAAATATATTTTGTTAAACACTACAAATCTAATCATTATAGTGTTATTTGTATATTTTATTATTTTGTGTAGGTCACATACAATCGTAATTTTTCTTGAGAATTGACACAAGTATCAAGATAATGTGTAAAAAATGCAAAACATTATTTCAAATTTTTATTGAAACTTTTAAATACATTATTATTATCATGTTTTGAATAAATGGGTGCGTCTACACCTATGTTCCACTAGCTATTTCTGGTACGTACACCTTGGTGTTTGAGTATATGGAATATGGGATGGAGATCTGTTTCCTGCTTTAAGGTTGTGTTGTAAGTTTCACCATGTTTCGGAAAACACAAGTATAATTGAAATGCAACGAAACACATTGAAGTAGTGCACGCCTTAGAAAGACATTTCTGCTCCATGGTGGTCATGTAGGTTGGGTTTTGTAAGTGGAACTGCCGGCTTCTCCTGTCGGCTTCGCTGCGAGGAAATGAACCAGTACCCATCGAAGTTATTCTCTCTCGGATACAATGATCTTAGTTTATCAAGACTTATGAGTTCGATGGGATGTTGAGTGACTATTATAGTTCACGCTCATGTACATGGACACGTGGTGTTGTAAACTCCGACGCGGTCTACGAAAGAAGAGCCCGGTTTTCACCCTGAAAAGTTCCTGTCTAAAACCACGCTAGCTAGCAAAAAAAGCAAGATACGCTAAATATCAGGCGAATCCATGCTATTCTTGTCATGAAATGGCGTGTAGCATATAGCACGTACACCTTGGTTACTGATTCTGTTTGTGTATAGGGAATGGGATGGAGATCTGTTTCAGGACACACATTTCCACTCTGATACTATGACTCACGTCATAGTGATTACACCCGGCATCAAAACGAAGGTCAGTGTCAAATAATAGTATGATCTTTGATGCGTTCAATATCACATTGAACCTTCTGCATACGGGGACTTCTCACTAGTAGAAAACCTCTCATCCATCTAAGCCATTGGTACCGGTTCCCTTACGAACCGGTACCAATGGGGCCATTTGTACCGGTTTGAGGGCTCAGGTGGGCGAGGAGCTTTGGTACCGGTTTGGTAGGGGCTTTCGTACCAGTTCGTGTTAGGAACCGGTACGAAAGGTCTTCGGCCAAAATTCAGACGCGTGGTGGGGCCCGGGCTGGACCTTTGGTACCGGTTCGTAACACGAACCGGTACCAAAGGGTACCCAGCCATATCAAATCGCCCAGATCGCCCGAGCCCCCTGCTGTGGCTCTCATTTTTCTCTTCTTCCTCACACTCTAAATTTTTCTCCACCTCTCATACTCCAATAATCTTTATTTTTCTCCACCATTTTAACAAGATTAACGACCTCCATCTATCCAAGGGTTAGCAATATCATCCTTTCTTCCGGCGTTCCTAATTTAGCTCATTTCTTTGGTAGTTTAACTCGTACTATTTTTCTAGTGCTAGCAAGGTGTTTGATGAAATGCCTAAGTTAGGGATTTTACTTTTTTTATAATCAATTTGAGCTGAAATTATGGTATATTTTGTAGGTTTTAATTAGTATCATCCCCGTCCTCACCGCCGTCGATCGCTAGCGTCGTCCCCTAGCCGGCACCGTACAACCTCGGTGAGCCTCTTCTTTTTTATAAAAAAACTTAGTTTTATGTGATGAACTTGAATATTAATTAAGTTGGTCACTCATATATCCATGATGTTGTGTACTTAATGATTTTTGATATACATATAAAATGCAGATGAGTCGACAATGGATGTACGGTGACCGGTGCCATCCCGAGTTCATTACTCGGCATGCATTATTTTCTCAACGTGGCTGAGGCAAACAGGCAGTCGAATGGTTTCATGTATTGTCCATGTAGTTCCTGTAAGAATATGAAGGATTACTCTACCTCGAAGACCCTTCACGTCCACCTGCTGGAGAATGGTTTCATGCCCAGCTATAATTGTTGGACCAAGCACGGAGAAAGAGGGGTTATATTGGAAGACAACGAAGAAGAAGAGGATAGTGACAACTATCCCTTATTCACCGAAGACGGTGGTAGTAGAATGGGGGAAGACGAAGCTGAAGAAGAGCTCATTTTCGATGAGCCGATTTTTGATGACCCGGATGACGATTTGGGTCGGGCCATTCTTGATGCGAAGATGAACTGCGGAAATGAAAAGGAGAGGTTGAAGTTGGAGAAAATGTTAGAGGATCACAACAAACTGTTGTACCCAAATTGCGAAAATGGTCAGAAAAAGCTGGGTACCACGCTGGAATTGCTGCAGTGGAAGGCAGAGAATGGTACTTCTGACAAGGGATTTGAAAAGTTGCTGAAAATAATAAAGAAGATGCAGAACGTGTTGCCCTCTAGCACGTACGAAGCAAAGAAGGTTGTCTGCCCTCTAGGATTAGAGGTGCAGAAGATACATGCATGCATCAATGACTGCATCCTCTACCGCGGGAGTACGAGAATTTGAATGCATGCCCGGTATGTAGTGCATTGAGGTATAAGATCAGGCGAGATGACCCTGGCGATGTTGAGGGTGAGTCCACCCCCAGGAAGAGGGTTCCTGCGAAGGTGATGTGGTATGCTCCTATAATACCACGGTTGAAATGTTTGTTCCATAACAAAGAGCATGCCAAGTTGTTGCGATGGCACAAAGAGGACCGTAAGAAAGATGTGATGCTCGAGACACCCCGCCGACGGGTCGCAGGTGGAGAAAAATCGACAGAGAGTTCAAGTCATTTTCGGATGACGCAAGGAACTTAAGATTTGGTCTAAGTACGGATGGCTTTAATCCTTTCGGGGAGCAGAGCTCCAGTCATAGCACTGGCCGGTGACTCTATGTATCTATAACCTTCCTCCTTGGTTGTGCATGAAGCGGAAGTTCATTATGATGCCGGTGCTCATCCAGGGCCCGAAGCAACCCGGCAACGACATTGATGTGTACCTGAGGCCATTGGTTGAAGAACTTTTAGAGTTGTGGCGTGACGAAGGTGTACCTGTGTGGGATGAGCACGAACAAAAGGAATTTAACCTACGAGCGTTGTTATTTGTAACCATCAATGATTGGCCTGCTCTTGGTAACATTTCAGGGCAGTCAAACAAGGGATACAATGCATGCACACACCTGTTTAGGTGAGACTGATAGTAATTATTTGGGAAACAAGAATGTGTACCGGGGCATCGTCGATTTCTTCCAAAACAACATCACGTAAGAAAGAGAGGAAAGCATTTCGGAGGTGAGGCAGATAACCGAACGAAGCCTACCCGCCCTAATGGGGAAGTTATATATGATATGGTCAAGGATTTAAAAGTGATCTTTGGAAAGGGTCCCGGCGGAAAATCTGTTCCGCATGATGTTGACGGACACGTACCCATGTGGAAGAAGAAGTCGATATTTTGGGAGCTACCCTACTGGAAATTCTTAGAGGTTCACTCTGCAATCGACGTGATGCACGTGACGAAAAATCTTTGCGTGAACCTGCTAAACTTCTTGGGCGTGTATGGGAAGACAAAAGATACACCGGATGCACGGCAGGACCAGCAAAGTATCCACGAAGGAAACAACCCGAATCCAGAGAAGTATCAAGGTCCTGCTACGCTCTTACCAAAGAGGAGAAGGAGATCTTTTTTGAAGTCCTGAGTAGCATCAAGGTCCCGTCTGGCTTCTCGTCGAATATAAAGGGAATAATAAACATGTCGGAGAAAAAGTTTCAAAACCTACCTGAGAGGGACCCCAGCGTGAGTCCACCATCTCGAGATCCTCCGCGTAAGACAGCGTCCGTTAAGCGGAACGGTACGCCGCCTAGGAAGAAAGCTAGAAAGGAGAAACAACTGCCGCCTACTGAGAAGTTACCTTGGGAAAAAACTCCGGAGGAAAACGCGGAGGCCGTTCGGGCCGAGGTGAAGAAATTTTTGCACCGAAAGTGCCGGAGATACCTTTCGAGAAGACACTAGATCGGGAGAAAGTTGTGCGTACCGTTGACAATCTATATGACCCCGTACCATCGCCGCCATCCGACTATGTGCGTTCTATTGAAAGGTCGTATGACAAGATGATCGAGGCGACAAAACCCGTTCAATCGGGTATCGGGGAGATAAAAGGGATACACAGGTGTCTACCAGCTCGGACAACAACCCGTTCAATCGGTCGCCCCTCTCAAGGTGTTTGACGGGAAGACCGTTCAAAGTTCTCGACAAGACGCAACCGATTACGCCTTAGCTGAACGAGCATATCAGTTTGTTCAAGGGAAAGATTTGGTCGAGAATGTCGGAAGTTACCAACAAGTATGCGTAACTTGCATTCGTGGTACCTTAAGGCCTCAAAGGAAGGGATCGAGACTATCATGGTGCGAGTTAGGGAAGAGCACTACTTCCGGAGTACTGTGTGAACGTTGACTTCGCCGAACTCTTTCAGTTATACAATCTCCGGGCCCTCGACAAATCAATCATCGGTTGCTATTGTCCGTAAGTGATTTATTTATTTAATTTGAGAAGTCGTTCATTGTCCGCAGATTATAATCTTTTGTGCGCTATATTATGCAGATCGAAGATGCTCGAATGCAAAAGGGACGATATCACGGACATTGGGTTCATTGACCCGAACACAATGCATGTCAAAACCATAGAGAATCCCCTCTATAACAAGGATACACCGCAGACTTTGCTAAGGTTTTTGAAGCGACAACGTGACAAAAAGCTAATACTTTGGTCTTACAACTTCGAGTGAGTCTTACTGTCTTATAACACATTATATTTTGCTCACCGTATGTCAAAATTTTAACTAATGACTTATATATATGACACTACATATTGAAACGTGCGTAGGTTTCACTTTATTCTTCTCGTCATCAATTTGGAAATCGGAGAAGTTGAAGTCTTGGACTCACTAAGCAAAAAAAGGATCTATACTTGTCTTGTTTTTTAATGCTCAGAAGGTAATTTTAATTCTTATCGGTTTGTTTCGTTAATTTTGTCGAGCAGCGTATGACTCTTTTATGCATTTTCTTTTGTCGAGCAGCGTATGGCAAACTTTCATCAAGGAAGATACGTCCCGTGAATGGACACCGAAGCTGCGATGGCGTGCTAAAGTAAGTAGTACTACCTAGGTCCACACACCTTTTAATTATCATACTTGACTATTGTTTGATTGAATTATATTCTTGTAAAGAAATGCCCGCAACAACCTCCGGGGACCGATCTCTGTGGATTCTTCGTTTGCGAGTACATCCGCAGAATTGTCAACGAGAGAACGAATAATGAAAGAAATAAAGAGGTACAAAAACAATCTTCACAAATTTGTTTTGTTATCATAAGTTGTGCTGAGTTTCAGTAATAGTTGTTTCATGTATTCATTTGTATCTTATTCTTTTATAGTTGGCAAGAAAGCGGAACAAGCTCTCAATCGATGACCGCTTCATAGCAATAGGCGAGGAATTGGCGGGATTTTTCCTTCGGGACGTCATACCACAACTCGCAGAGCACCACTATGAATGAAGATGTACATGTTACATATATAGTTGACTCGAAGAGTACCACTATGCTACATGTAATAGACATATATAGAGTACGCCTCGGAGAGCACCACTATGCATGAAGATCGATCTTCATGCATAGTGCTACTTAATTTGCGATCTCATGCAATAACATGTGTGTTATATTATATGCACCAACTTGCTATGCATCATCTTGATCTTCATGTACTACCTAAACCCAAACGCGTTTCCGGTGCATCGACGCGATATGAATCAAACCGATATCCCTAAACCTCTCCAAAACCCTAAAAAGCCAATTCTCTGCCGCGGCAGAGATTTGGGCAAATTCCCTGCCGCGGGGGGAACCTTTGGTACCGGTTCGTATTACCAACCGGTACCAAAGATCCTTAGCCCTGAGCTCTCCTGGTGGCCCACGTGGAGGCCCATTTTATACCGGTTCGTAAGCAACCGGTACGAAAGGGGGGGGGCTTTAGTGCCGAATAATTTGTACCGGTTGCAAAACCGGTACGAATGCCCCTCTGGAACCGGTACGCATGAGAGATTTTCTACTAGTGTCTCGTTTAATTCCCACGGCGGGTTAGACGATGCTTGCAAACTCTTATTGAGAGCGTCTCTGGAAGAAATTAAAGCTGAAAGCACCACTCAGTATATAAGAACGGACGCGCGCGGTCACTCGATCGATCA
Organism: Lolium rigidum; assembly: GCF_022539505.1. Classification (NCBI taxonomy): domain Eukaryota; kingdom Viridiplantae; phylum Streptophyta; class Magnoliopsida; order Poales; family Poaceae; genus Lolium; species Lolium rigidum. Next base: position 24,614,349 of record NC_061510.1, on the reverse strand, counting down.
AGTGGCAGTGAGCTGCACACGTCGGCGAGGATGTGCGAGTCCACGAGACATCGACCGATCGATGTACTGCTTCGACTATTTCATGACGATCAGTCATGTAACGGAAAGAGTCGCCAGGGCAAGGGAGAAAAGTTCCCGTTGTGGTACTAGTAAAACATTGATGCTGGAAGAAGTAGCTTAATTATAATGGGCCGGCCGGCCGGGGGCCGAGCGTGTGAGTCAAGTGAACCATTTCTCTCCCTTGTCATCCGCAAGTGACATAATGGTCGTTGTTCTTTAGCAAGCTCGTGACATGATTTTCCTTCAGAACAATTAAGCAAGGCCTAAGCCACGACAATAGGCCCTCAAACAAGAGTAAAACGACTACTCTATGGGGAAAATGTTTGGCTCCCGCCAAGACCATGCTGGGGAATTATGTTTGGCTCCCGCCAAGACCATGCTGGGGAATTATATATGTTTAATTAACATAAGGCAAACAATATTGAGGCCATCGTGGTCAAGATGTTGTAGAAGACCCATTGCGCTCCTTCTAGATCTCACACAAGGTTGACATGAAGATGGATGCTAAGTGTTGGGTTTTAGATGATGGTTAATCTTTTTCATTAGCCTTGTATAAGCGAAAAGATGACGGTGATGGTGCACCGTTCCCTTGTTGAAGGCGTCGTTTTTGCAGAGCCTGTATTTCAGGTGTTGTCGCAGCGGTGATTGTATTGTTGTTGCTAGGTCTAAAATGTTGTAGCGGTACTTTTATTTCTTAATTTTCTTTTCTCTTTTTTAGCTGTGTGCATCTGTACTGCCACTTGGGTGTTGCTTTGTTGCAGAGGCTGGATGTAATTGGTATTTTTTTATATTAATATATTCTCTTCATCAAAAAATAAGCGAAAATGTCGTTCTATCTCAGTGGCTACTTTCCCTTTATCGAAAAAATCTCAGTGGCTACTTCTTCAACGAAAACAATATGCCGTAGGTGCATTCTAGAAAATAAATTTGACACTTTGGTCGGTTGAAATCTCTCTAGCCATGTCAATTTGCTGAGTGGAATAATTTTCTCGCACATTAATTGATTTGACCACACCGTTTCTTCCTCTTTGAGATAGCAAGGGGACAGTCTTTTGCTCTTTTACTGTCAAGGCAAGCGGAGAAAAAAATCAGCTTTTTTCCCATGTATCAAGGGGCGGGGCTAGCACATACAACATTGGTGTCAAATGACACCAACAGATTTCCAAATCCTCCTTAGAAACCAGAGAAAAAAACCTTAGTAATAGAGAATGACACAGGTAGGTTTTGAAAAATGACATCAATGGAGGATTTTCATGGCTTCGTCCCTTGATGTATCCAATCGATGTACCAACATAAAAGAGGTCCATGTGGAGCTGTCGTCGGTGTCCCGCGCTCCATCCAGATGCAGCGCGCTGCATCGCGACTATACAACGCCAGATGATAGAGCAAATGCTGAAGATACTCTAAAAGAGGTCCATGTGAGCTTCATTGCATGGGCTTCCGATGCTTAATGCAAGGAGCTGCGCGAACTACTTTCATTGTTTGGACCGATCTAAGCGATAGCGCGATTGTAATGCTAATAGCACGAGCTCGTGCAACATGCGGCAGCATCTCCAATTAAGCAGCCCCAGCGTCACATCGGAGGTGTCTACCTCCTGGCCGCCGTCCGTCCGCACTGGCCAGGCCGAGTCAACCAGCAGGTCGCAGGAGAGGAGAGAAGAGTGCATCTAGATCATCCAGGACCAGCGGCCAGACTGGGACGTGCTGTTGCGGGTCAAGCAAGCACTACATTTTCCCTTCTCTCTAAGCCGTCAGGGTCACATTATTCCTGCATAAACCGAGAACTCTGACCAATTGCATATGCAACCCAGTAAGAGATACTGAAGTTCACATTGCCAGTATCTTTTCAAAATGATTGAAAAAAGAATGTGCAGTTCGATCACACAAAAATACGGTCAGCTCCCTGATCGATAGGCCACTATACCCTGGTACAGTACCACCGGTTTATGTATATAATGGATTTTTGTACAAGTATGGACAGTTTTATACAGAACCCAAATACTCCCCGCATCCTTACATGCTACGAAGTCTTTGTATATAGTTGTAACGCTGTAGGGAACACCTAGAACAGACCTGTTAATTAAATCGATCGGCTCCTAGAATTTAAGACGATGCAGAGGTTTTGACGTGCTATTCGAAGTTAAGTCGTTGATCCGCCATATGCAAGTTGTGTAGATGTGGGCTCTGCTGCCAAAACTTGTCTGTCCGTGTTTATCATCACTTTCCTCCCACCCACTTAACCTTATCTCGGCATTGAATTTCGTATAGCTCAGATTTCCTACTATTAGATATTTCGTTTCAGCAAAGAGTACTTATCTTCAGTAGAAGGTCACAAAGTTAAAAGCAATTCGTGTGTAGTACTAATTTGTTCGTTGCTAAGGTCAGGACAGGATCATCACTTTCATATATGTCGCTCTCCTGCACTCCATACCCTGGTTGACGCGAGTGCCTCATGATAAGATCATAACAATACAGTATTACTACTTACGTACGTAAATACCCTCTTTCTACGGCAAAGACCTAGATCGAGTCTGCCGTGCCAGGACAGAAGGTAGTAGAACAAGTGGCTGTTTCTCAAGAGGTGTGCTTCGGTGTGCACCCTCTCCAAACACGCGACTTATCGCCGAAGGGGTACGGTGGTCCCGATTTTGTTTTTTTGTGCTGCCCGCCGAAACCCATATCCAAGCCCAGTGCAAGACTCGTATGGGTTTACAGGGCCTGGGCGTATCTATACGGACGACCCCACGTGGGTGGGTCCCACGTAGGGATGGCAATGGGTACCCATGACCCGCGTACCCGTCGGGTAAAAACCCAATAAGAGTACGGGTATGGGATAAAATATTACCCATGGGTTTGTAAATGGGAAAATATTATACCCATCGGGTAGAGCAGGTACGGGTATGGGATCGTATAACCCATACCCACGTACCCATTTACCCATCTAAGTTTGAAAAATGGCCATCGTAATATTGTAAACTACTTAATTTCTCCCCTAATCATTTCTTCATGTTGCTAGGCTAAACCTCACCCCTTCTGGTCTCACAATCGCTGGCAGATTAGTGTGGATTAGACCCCTATTTCAAATTGCTTCACCTCCTGTCATATTTTTTGATCATTCTGATGTGTTGTAAGCATGGGTATTTTTACCCGCGGGTACCCATTTACCCTGTCGGGTGACGGGTATGGGAAAAATTTGTACCTGTTGACGGGTATGGGTACGGGTGACGGGTAAGATTGAATGCGACGGGTACGGGTATGGGATGGCTCTACCCGTACCCATACCCTGCGGGTGCCATCCCTAGTCCCACGTGCTAAGCTAATCACCGTGATTAGCTCCCATTGCATGCATCGTTTTCATCGGCACTGGAGATCTGATCGAGCTGTTCCACGCCGTCGCTAGGTTAAACGCAAGCGGTTGTTGCCGGCCCGGCCGTCGGCGGTTGTTGCCGGCACGTCCGTCGCCGCCGGTGGTTGTTTCGCATCTCGACGCCGCCGACCGCGCGCGAAGCCCCCCCGCAGATCGACGACCTTGGAAAGGCGTGCCACCGGCTCGGCATCTTCCCCGCTAGGGTTTAAAATTAGAGGTACCATGACTTCATCTTGTAGCATAGTAAGAGGACGCAATTCTGCCGGTTTTCAATTCTAATTATGGTCCAATACTACAGAATATGGAGAACTCTATATCTGGTACGATTGAGGAACAAAACGAGTACGTCGGCTATAATTCCGATGACTCTGAATTGAGGAAAATTTGCAGCACGAAGCCGGCTGGAGCGAAGACGAGTTTGATGTGAGCCACATTACTATATATTCTTGGTGCACTATTTTTCATTTCGATTACCAGCAGTCCAGCATCATCAAATAATATATGGTTCATCCTGTCATAATTTATGCAGATTGCGTACGATGAATTTTATAATGATGACAACCATGGTGAACACACAGACGATCAAAATGATGAGAACCATGGTGAACACACAGACAGTTTAAATACTAGTGAGGTATGTGTAGTGACTCATAAAATGACATAAAATGATGCATGAAATGATGGCAACTGTAAAATTTACGGTTACTAAATTTCGCGATGCATTAATAAATTTCAGGCACAATTTGACACGTAGCTTGAGTACGACTATTACGGTGAATCTGACTTGGACACGGGCCATACTGATGATGTGGAAGGTGCATCAGTTCCTGAGGATTCTGTTGACATGAGCCAGGTTGTTATCTCTTTTTTATCAGTCTCATATAGCTAGAACACATAAATTTATAGTTTTAATTAATGCCTACGTTTTCTACTTGCAGGCGACGCCAAGCGCTAGTCAGCCTGAGAAACCAGAGAAAGGTAGCAATGGCAATGAATATCCTGATAATAATCGGGATTTATACTGGATGATAAAAGAGATGACTTTTATTTCTGAAGCAGCAGCATATTCTTTCTACAACAGATATGCTAAAGATTATGGGTTCAGCGTCCGGCTGGACCAGGTTAGGCGGTTTGATGATGGAGTAATTCGGTTAAGGCGTTTTGTGTGTTCCAGACAAGGCAGACGTCCCAAAAACCAACTGACCACGGAAGGCCGCGTATATAGGCACAGACCTGAGTCTCGCTGCAGCTGCAAGGCACGTTTGGTGGTCAAGTTTGATGGAAGAACTAGTTTCTGGGTTGTTGAAGATTTTCGTGACAAACATAACCATGACCCAGCTGAACCATGTCAGACTCCGTTTCTTCGGTCCCATAGGACGATCAACGACGCGCAGAGATCTGAGATATTATCAATGGGATCCATGGGGGTCAGGAAGCACCTCATTATGAGAAAATTCATTGCAGGCTCCGGTTCATTTGCCAGTGTTGGATTCACAAGAAAGGATTTGTACAACATGTGCTCTAGGGAGAGGAGGAGGCTGCTTTTCGACGGTGACGCTACCACATCCATCCGCATTATGGCAAAGAGGAAAAAGAGGGACCCTGAATTTTTCTATGAATATGACGTTGATGAAAAAGGCCGTACGAAGCACATGTTCGGGTGTGATTCCCAGATCACGTAGGGATTACCAGGACTACGGAGATATGCTGGTGTTTGATAGCACATACAAGATGAATAAATATAAGATGCCATTTGTTCCTTTTGTGGGCTTGAACAACCACCGTAGGACAACGGTTTTTGGGTGTGCCATCCTTTCAAGCGAGAATGAACAAACATATGTTTGGCTTCTAAAGACTTTCCTCAAAGTGATGTGTCAACAGAAGCCAAAGGCAGTAATCACGGATGCAGATGCCGCGATGATCAGCGCAATCGGCGAAGTATTTTCTGGTGTGTCGCATCGCATCTGCAGCTTCCACATTGAAAAAAATATGGAGATGCATCTACCTAACAAGTCACTGAACGAGTTCAGGACTCTTTTGTATTACACCACCTCAGAGCAAGTATTTGAGGAGCGATGGCATGCATTTTACGAGAAAATGGCAATCCCCAAAAACCAGAACATGGATGAAGAGGATGTACAACAAGAGGAAACTTTGGGCTGCAGCGTATCTCTCTGAAGGATTCTGGCTGGGTATGAAAAGTAACCAGCGGAGTGAAAGTTTAAACTCTTGTCTGCACCTGCACCTAGATGGGGAAATGACAATTGTTGATATGATTATGCACTACGACAACGCAATTGTCCGGCTCCGTGAGAACGAAGCCCACGACGACTGCACGGCTTCACAGACTACACCAGTGCCAATTACTAATTTCAGAGAACTAGAGGTTGCTGCTGCAAAAATCTTCACTCCCGCTGTGTTCTATATTATTCAAGGTGAGCTTTCAAAGATTGGCGGCATAGAGATCTTAGAAAAAATGCAGGCAGGAGACTCAAACATCTTCATTGTGGCATGGAGGAATCATGTAAGGACCAGGTTCTACGTGGAATATAGACCCAACGAGGCAGAAATTATAAGGTGCAGCTGTCAAAGGATGATTCGAAAGGGGATCCCTTGCAAGCACATACTGCATGTGCTGCATTTCTTGAAATTTACTGAAATTCCACAATGTTGTGCTCTACGACGATTCACAAAAAATGCCAGGTTAGGGTTGGCAGCTAGACGCACCAGCGACATGTTTGGGTGGGGTTGGTCCAGGGCGAGAGGAGCGGATGAAATACGAGCGGGATGAATATTAAGGTATCACGAGGCTATGCATATTGCATTAAACAATTCGGAGGAATATGATCTGCAGAACAGTACTCATTGATGGCATAATTTCTAGAAGAGACGGGTATGCTAAAGGTAAAGCATATGGTCCCCTCAGGTCGGTGCATGAAAATGAAGATGCTAGTGTACCATGCGATATTGTTGTTGGTGATCCTTTGAAAGTGTCCACTAAGGATGCACCTAGGCAAGAAGCGCAGAAATCTCCGATGACTAAAAATGGAAGACCACTAGGACACAAGGAACGCAGGGTGCAGGTGTGCGGGGCATGCCAAGAAGAAGGGCATAACAGAAGAAACCCAATATGCATATTTCATCCGAAGTAAGTTTTTCTGCCATTTTGTTTCATATATTTTAAAAGATTCCTATGAGTTGTTGTGTAATTTTATGTCTGTGAACATGTGCAGGAATGTGTCTGCAGCAGGAAGGGTAGTTCTTTCATAGTTATCTAAAGAGCGAGAAATTTCCTTAATTATGAATGGGACGACTATAGCTTTGTATTTGATGGAGTTGTTAATGTTTGCAACGTATCGATGTTTTTATTTTGTACTTGATGTTCTTAATTCTCTGGTGTTCTTTTGTAAAAATGGCAAAAGACATTATATATTGTGAAGTAGGCATTTCCTTATAATCATCATAGCATGCATGTACAAAGATAAAAATAATTGCATACTTTCGATAATGGGAAATAAAATCAATGTTACAAAATTTTGTAGATAATCATAACCGAATAAATATTGATTACAACCGAAGAAAATTATAAATTCAATATTCCTTGTGTCCGGAAACCTTCTGCGGGAGCAAACCGAACAGTCACACTATCAAATTTATATTTTGCTGGTCTTTGCTAGCAATCTCACTTTGTTTTTCACCCTGTCAAGAATGTTGTGTGGTGAAAAAACAATGTTTGCAACTGTACTTTCTCTCGATTCATCGACTCTGGCCTGCCAAAACATTATAAGGTGTTATACACATGGCTTGTTAACATTGTTAAAATTAACCGAGTGCATGGAACATAGTATAGCCAACCTGAGAAACCGGGCAAGTCATCTGATCTCCGTCCCAGTGCTCCATACATTGCAATACCCATAATCCGCATGAATTGCTGGTATATAATGTGACAAAATTTAAAAGTGTCTGCATATACAAAACCGACTTTCTTTATATGTAATGCAATATAGGTACTTACGTATCGGTTTTCTTAGGGATATCATAGCTTTTAATAGGTCATTCATCGACATCAGGATATTCTGTGTCACAAGTATTGTTTGCTTCTTGTATGTCCTATAAAATTTGCCCAATCTACAAAACAACAAATATATTACTGCACAGACATGAGAAAGTACACAAAGACATGTATGTAGAGAGTGTAATACCAAGTCTTCCACAACTGATTTTGACACCCCTAAACCAAACAGGGGATCAAGGACCTGGAATTCCTTCTTCTTTGTATGCATGACAACAGTTACGTAATGAGTTTTCCGTATGTTCAGTGCGAAAAATGTCTACAAGAGAAGGAAAAAAACTTTGTCAATTATCATATTGTTTTATTCTAATTTCGCATGAAACATTGAAAGAAACTGTTGTTACCTTCTCACGCTTGAAATATTCATCCATAACCCTACCTAAGGCTCCTGGTCTTGTAACTACCTCATCTATATTTCTAATATTGTATTTTTTTCTGTACTGTTTTTCTGCTTGTTCAAGGAGATAGTTTGTCCTCCACGCAGGACATAACATTCGATCAGACCCAACACGGAGAGACAAATACCCAATAGCAGCATCAATAATCTGAAAACAACAACAATATTTTCAAATTCAAATAGTTTAATTACGAGTATAACGCAAACTTTTGGTTTTGAAGACTTACATCATCAGATAGCCATTCGTGCGCAAGAACGACGTTAAGCTTTTCTGAAGACAAGCTGGCTCCATATTCATTCTTGTACACTCCTTTAGATGCTTGTTTTGGTAGCTTGGATATTGTTTTAACATATAAAGCGGCAGCTTCTATTTCCTGCTGTGTTGGTACTGCCGAAGATACCCCAACTTCATGTTCTGCAAACAACCCTGATGCACAAAATAGTAATAACATATGTGTTACAGGTTGCAGCATCATTTATTTGCCAACAAAGAAATAACGAATAAATGGTGTTACCTTTCTTCACACGCCTTTGACGTTTTGCTCTAGGTTTCGCGACCACATATGGTGATCCATATTTTTGATTCGTCGTCCGTTTCCTTTTCCCTCCAACTTGTACCGCCGCTGCGTTTCTCCTTCTACCATTACTATTTGCACACTTTGCTGTATTGCCCTTCTTCCTACTAGCCTCTCGTCCCATTGTTTCAACACTATGAGTACTCATAACTTCATGTTCACCGTCATGTAGGTCATCCTTCTGTCCAGCATTCACCTTGGTGGTAGATCTTGCGAAAATGTCATCCGGTATATCCGAGGATGATGCCGGTTTTGTGGTATCATTTAAGATAAAAGGATTATCTTGTGTACCCTCCGTGTTACCAAGGTTTCCTGGTGTGACGTACACATTATCTCCTGCCTCCGGCACCCCATTATGCTTAGGAGGTGTGACAAACTTACCAGAAGTCTTTGTTAAATTGCTAATTAAAGCATCTAACTCGTCAGAACTGTTCTTGTACATGAATTCTTTCTTAGACGAATCATCGATGTGAATAGAAGTGTCTTCTTCCTCATCTCCTCCTTTCCCTGACTCTGATCCTTCAACCGGTTTGTACATGACACCATTCTTATTTAGCATTTTTAGGACTTCCTGCAAAACAAGTAGTACCATAATTATTCATTACTGATAATGTAATACTTTCGTGTTCGTAAAATGTATGGCTCCTCACCTCTGCACATCTCTTTGGTACAAGTGCTAATTGTTTGTCAATGTGATCCGTCAGTTCCTTCTTCAAACTTTCCAATAGTATGTCCTTGTTACTAAGCCTCTGTCTCGAACGTGTCGAACGTGACTGTTCACCATTCTGCTATGTGTTTTGCTTTGTTTGCGCTCTGCCATTGGCTTGAGTTGTAAGATCATTAATAATCTGCATGTCAAATTAGAAAACAAATGGCATAAATTAATATAACAGCACAACGTCGACTATGATATAATGTAGCTAGAAGTAGTGATAAAAACAAAACCTTCACTTTGCCTCTCCCACGACCATTTGCATAGTCGTACTGCGACCTCCTTTCCGCTTCCGCTTCAGTCCAGTTTTTCATTAGTGGCCGAATAGACTTGTGTGGAATATACGTAGGATCATCGACGACTACCACCTTTCCCCAGTATAGTAGCTACAAACAACACATTTTAAATGAAATAAGTTTCAAATTGTCACATACATCAAATATAGTGCTAATCTTGTTTGCATACCTGAGTGAGACAAAGATTTCCAACCGGCCATCCCCTACCTTTTGCTGCTGATCTTGTGTAAGCAGACAAATTATCAAGGAGGTAACGCAATGTGAAGTGATTCCAGTTAATGTTAAACAGTCTAGGAACATCCTCCACTAAACAGCAGTGATCTCTATCGACTGTTTTTGGGCCAGATGGCGCAAGAACCGTGCCAATTAGCACAAGCACTCGCTTCCGCACAAAGTCATCATCGGAAGCTTTCTCTCTCGTATGTCAGCAATCAAGTCGGAAATAACTAGATTTCCACTAGACTTGCTGAGATAACTAGGCGGTATTTTCCTTCTACTTGTTAGACATTCTTGATCAATTATATCAAAAGCGGAATAACCGTCATTACGTAGACCATAAATGCATTCTATGTCTACAGAGGTTGCAGCTATCGCTTCTGCCTTGTCTTGTACGACGAATGTCTCAGTTTTAGGATCATATAGCTCTATCATAAATCTAATCAAATTTGTGCGCGTGGCGAAGGCTGGCAGTTGCAACATCGTCCGCAAACTAGTAGAGCTAAACCTCGCACGTTGAGGTCCTGAGAAAGTGGCTACGAGATCCGTCCACAATGTGTAGTCACAATAGACCAGGCCATCTAATTCATCCATTCTGCAAATAACATATACAAACAACAATTATTGCCGACATAGAAAATCTCCTAACCATCTACAGCGTAAATGTCAACCTAAAACTTACACGTCCGGCAAAGAATGAAGGTTTAGATCAAGCGCACTCTAGATCAAGTGGGCGAAAGGATCGATGATAAACGAGATTGCAAACGCGCGCACCGGAAGGCTGGAACACGGATGTTGCCGTCGTTAGATTGAGCTGTAGGCTCCGCCGACGAAAGGACTCCTATCTTCTCCAGACGGCGATGGAAGGCGACGTTGACTTGAAGAAGAAATCGTGGGTAGTTAGACGTGGTGCGTCGGACGTGCCGCTAACTAGGGCATCTGCTGTTAATACTATAATTAGGCAAGCTCTCGATGGATATCTGGGCCAGCCCGTTAGTACCCAGCCCATACACGGAGGCCACTCTATGCATGTGATAAGACACTGCTTTGCATTCGGCAGACGCATCGATAACTTACTTCTCCCTCTCTCTTTGGAGCAGCAATACATGTTCAAAGGTGCTGATCACCTACAAGCATACCATGGTTCCGCATGGCACCACACAACAATGGCTTGTAGCTAGTACGACGGTGCAAAATATTTTTTAATTACGATTTCAATTGTTTGTAACGAAGAATTTTAAAAAAAATATGGTCTTTTTTGCACATTACTCAATCTGCAATGTACATAATTGACATATCTATAGTGCCACTGTCGAGTGGGGCATCAACAAATTTCACAATGCTACAACCCTCATAGAACACTTGTTCATGTCCAAATTTGTAGAGAAATAAGCTGGATAAAATTCATAAGCATTCACGACCGAACTCTTCACACATTGTCATAAAAGTGTTCACGGGCTATAGTGTACCGTTAAAAATGACATAAATGTGCACCATACTAAAAGTGTACCAACAGACATGACATAAACGAAAATTTTAGATAGCTATAGTCTTCACGAGCGAAGTCTGAACCGGGCTGCTCTCACACACAGTCAAGCATAATCTTCAGACCACCTTCTCCTTGCTTACGGAACCAGAACACGTATTTCTGATTTTTCTTGATGCCATTCTGCCTCACCACATCCATCCAGTGTGATGTTATCATGGCACCTCCTTTTGGTACCCCTTTCACCGTTGACATGTTCATCACCATCGTAACTTCTGTAACATTGGCACCTGGTGAGTAGAGCTTTATTGTTGCTGGTAGCTGAATATTGGGCAGAATGTGGTTGAGGGTGAACCTCCTTGAGAAGTACTGCACATAAATTTGACAGTCAATTATCGGCGTATCTTGGTTAGTAGTAAGAAATGATGGAAATCAAAATTAATTACCATCTTTGCTTTATTCTTCACGTTGTGTGATTTCTTGATGGTGCACACGTACAATGGAATTACTGGTAGGGTTTTCGCAACTAGTCGTTCGAGTGCATCAAAATCGTCATAATTCATCTTAACTCGATTTGCATACTCTATGAAAGCTTCAAAATCATACTCTTCCTCTTCTCCAGGACCTACATGTAATATTAAAAAACATAAGGGACAGCAATTAATTCTAAATTAAGTTGTTCATAACACTGTGTTCTCATTGAGTGCCATAAACAGCCTTACCCCTTAGGCTGGTGCCAACGCGGTCGATAGCGGGGGCGCTATCACCCGTGGCGGGGCGGGAGGCGGGCGGGAGTGGGGCGGGAGGGTTGCGCGGGGCGACGGGGCTGGCGCCGGGCGGTACCGCCCGCGCTGGGGGCGAGAGCGAGGTGAGAGCGGGGCGAGAGGCGGGGCGGCGCGGTGGCAGAGTGGGGCGAGAGGCGGGGCGAGAGTGAAGGGCTGAGGTGGCGCCCTCTGATTGTTCGTTGGGGTAGCCGTTGGGGTAGCCGTTGGTGGTTCAAAAAATCCGAAAAAAACCCCAAAAATTCATCCCCACCCCCTATAAATACCCCCATATGGTTTCACTCAATCCACACCTCACTTCATCTCCTCCACTCTCCATTTCCACTCCACTCAACGCCATGTCTTCGTCCAGCAGCAGTTCGAGCGACGGAATGGAGGGTGATATGATCGCTGCATTCCAGGCGGAGTATGAGGAGGAGATGCTCAACGAGGAGGAGGAGGCAAGACGGCCGCGACGCCGCCGAGAGTTCATCAGGCGTGATCGTCTTGGTGCCCACGATCGGTTGTTCGAGGACTACTTCGCCGACGACTGCAACTATTCTCCGAGCTACTTTCGGCGAAGGTATCGGATGAGACGATCCCTCTTCCTGCGCATTGTGGATAGGTTGGGTGAATACTCTCCGTATTTCACCCAAAGAAATGATGCTCTCAACCGTGCTGGTTTTTCTCCCCTGCAAAAGTGTACTGCGGCTTTGCGTCTGTTAGCTTGTGGAGCCGCTGCAGATACAATAGATGAGTGGCTTAAGTTAGCTAGACAAACTTCATCAGATTGTCTAGATAGATTCTGTGAAGGCATCATTGAGTGTTACGGGGAACACTTTTGCCGTCGACCAAATGTCGAGGATACTCAGCGTCTGTTAGCGAAAGCCGAGGAGCGTGGCTTTCCGGGCATGTTAGGGAGCATCGATTGCATGCATTGGCAGTGGAGGAACTGCCCAGTGGCTCATGCCGGTCAATTCACAAGGGGAGACATCAAACACCCTATCATAATCTTAGAAGCTGTTGCGTCGTATGATCGTTGGATCTGGCATGCCTTTTTTGGAGTGGCCGGGTCCAACAACGACCTCAATGTACTCAACCAATCGCCGTTGTTCACTGATGTGCTTAGGGGAGAAGCACCCGTAGTGAACTTCACGGTGAATGGACACGAGTACAACTATGGTTACTACCTTGCCGACGGCATCTACCCCTCCTGGCCGGTGTTCATGAAAGGTGTTACTCTTCCACAAAGTGAAAAGCAGCGAGTGTTCACTGCTGCTCAATCAGCTTGGCGCAAAGATGTCGAGTGTGCCTTTGGAGTGTTGAAGGCTAGGTTCAACATTCTAGCAGTTCCGGGACGCTCCTACTCGAGGCGTACTCTTGGATTGATCATGCGTGCATGTGTCATTCTGCACAACATGATCATCGACGATGAGCGTGGTACAAATTTGGACAACATCTATGAGACAGTTGCTTCAAATGTCGGCCCCGCAATACACCACCATGCACCACCAAGCCTAGCAGCCAGGATTCAGATGGACACCGAAATGAGGGAGTCACCGATGTATACACGGCTCCAAAGCATGATTTGATGGAGCATGTGTGGGCTAATGCCTAGATTATGTAATTTTTTCAAATTTTTATGTAATCTTTTCAAATTTTTATGTAATTTTTTATATGATGTAATCGATAACAATTTTAGTTGAATAAAATAATTTCCTTGGATTATTTATATTGTTGTAATCTGAAAATGAAATGCTGATGTCGAGGAGAGAGAAAAGCTGACGTGGAGGAAAGAGAAGTAAAGCTGGCACTATAGCCTGTGCATTGGCACCGTGGGGTGAGAGTGGGGTGAGAGTGAGGAAAAAAGCTGACGTGGCTTGTGAGAGTGAGGCTAAGATAAGACGACCAGATCTAACTCGGGCAGATCAAATTAAAGAGGATCTACCGCGTCTACATGTTGTCAGGCAAGAGGTCATAAAAAAATTAGGTGCATGGCACGAGGTGAGCGAACTATACTTACATCCATGGCGACGAGATCCGAGTCAGCTCGTAACCAACGTCTTCGAGGACGCAGTCGGCGTCCAGTCGTAGATCAGAGGAGGCGCTGAGGAGATAGATCGTTTGGGAATTAGATTTGAGGCTTAGTACGGCAGTTAAATAAGCCGTCGGCATTTACGGTAGTTCCCTTAACTAAATAAAATGTTGGGCCAGGCTGGGCCTCAATTGTGGCCCACGAGGACCATAAAGAAGCATACCACGAATGTTGGGCCAGGCTGGGCCTCAATTCTGTAATGTGATCATGTCCAGAAATAAAAATTTCATTTTCGACAGTGAAAAGCTGATGAGGAGAAGTACATAGCATAATTACCTCTTACAATAATTAAAATGCAGAAAATATATGGTCCGCACACAAAATGCAGATAAAAATATAGAGGAGCTGCCTCGTCGTCTACTTGGAACGTTTGTACGACGACTCTGCCTCGTCGTCATCCGGGCGCCCCCGTTTGCGAGAAGCCTTCTCCGACGAGGAGCTGTCGTCCGACGAGGTGGACTCCGGCGAGTCATCTTCTGACGAGGAGTACTCCGACGAGCCGTCGTAGTCCTCCTCCTCGTCCGTCACAGCGGCACGAGCCTACTTTTTCACGGCCGCCTTCTCATCGGCGGCCAAGGCCTCCTCCAGCCGCGCCCACTTCGCGTCGGAGTCCTCGTCCTCTTCCGCATCGTCGGCGGCGGGTTCCTCGTCGTCCGCGTCGTCGGCGGTGTCCTCCTCCTCATCCGCATCGTCGGCGGTGTCCTCCTCCTCGTCCGCTTCGTCGGCGTCGTCGAGCTCCGAGCCGTCGGGCTCCGAGCCGTCCGCGGCGTCCTCATCCTCGTCAGCATCGTCCGAGTGATCGGCGCTCCGCGGTGGTTCCCTTTCCCACCAGTGGCGCCACCCAGGCGGCTTTCCGTCGCTGTCGGAGTCGGACGGCCAGGAAACGTCACTCATGGTCGCGCCGCGGGTGGTTGACGACGGTGGGGAGCGGGTCTGCAAGATATGCGAACCGCTAGCGTTGGAACCGTACTTGTATGGAAGGCAACGCGGTAATGGTAGAGGGCGGCCGTTGCCATTCCGGTGTTTAAAGAGCCGCGACGCCTCAGGTCGTGCGCGCGCGGTTTCAAGTAAGGAGGCGCGTGGTAATTTCCGCCCGCGTGGCGCACACCGAGGCACTTTCTTCTCACTATCCCTGGCGCATGAAAATTTGCTAGAAACAGGCTCCAAAGTTAGGTAAACGGCCTCATTTCTAAGCTTTTGAATTTTTAAAAATATGCATGTGCACAATTATCTGGTTTGGCAATATAAACTGTGGTTGTTGTTGCAAAAAAAAATATGGTGTGTTGTTGTAGCACGGAATATAAAAACATAGATATATAGGGCTAGATAGTACAAACCTTACATAGGAATTTCGTCACACGTACGATACAGAAGCACACAATAAACCCCGGGCCCACAGACACGACAACAAGACATAGATAATAAAACAGCTCTAAAAACACTCATGAAACTAGATAAATTTTAAAGATGAGGCAACGCCGTCATCCCTCCTAGGATGTTCATTCCCCTTGCTCCTCCTTCGTTGTTTTACTCCTCCTCATCACCGACGGGGCCGTCAATGTGGTAGCGGTAGGGGAGGCAGTGCATGTTGAAACGGTCGGGAAAGATGACGTGGAAGTTGGTGAAGATATTGTAGGTAGTGAAAGCGATAAACTCGTAACCACACCAGAACACCTACCCGAGGAGGTGGTGCGCGTCGAAGGGGTTCCTGAAGTGGACGAAGAGGCCTATCTCATGGTTATTGTTGCCGTCGAAGTGGGACTCGATCGTGTACATGGGCGGCGAGCCTAGAGGGAGGTTGAGGTGGCGGTAGCCCTGCGAGAGAAAGAACTCGGCTAGCGCCCTGTCGCTCCTCCACCTCGATATCGCCCAGATGCGCAGCGCGTTCTCCACGATGACACCCTCCGGCCACTCCCTCTCGCGCACGGTGGCCGGGCGACGGTAAGTTGGGCCAAAGAACTCCATGGTGGCGTCTAGGGTTTGGTGTTTCTGTGGCTAGTCCACGGATGCGGTGGTAGATGGATGAAGCAGAAGAGTGCGTGAGATGTGTGAGAGAAGAGGAAGAAGAGGTGCCCTTATATATAGACGGGGGAGTTTGTAAAATTCACTTCAAAAATGCACACAAATTTCACTTTAAAACTGATGCCAGCCAACTCGATGGCACGCTGAGACGCTGGCAACCTCCGAGACGATGTCACGGTGCTGAAACGGTGGTTGGCATGCACGAGGGCGTGGCGCGGGTAAATTAATAGCCTGCTGCATGGCGCATGCATGTAAAGGTGGTGACCTGATCGAGGGCTGCAGGAGGCGGAGGCAGGCCTAGACGGACCAGTTGGCAAAGCTTTGACGCGCGAGCGGCCCAACGGTTATATCTCTCGTCTCTCGCCTATCTCTAATTAGGCCCAGCGCCTTTCTCAAATTAAACAACCTATTACGCCCTAAAAACCGTGTGACATTAGAAATAGTCTGAATTACAAACAATAGTCGGAATTAAAAATACTCTGAAAATTTGTGGTGACATAAAAAATAGTACAACCCTATAAAAAAACTGTGACATTAAAAATACTCTGAAAGTTTTGACACCTTTTTCTGACGAGAACCCTATATTTCAGGGGTCTACACCACATGAACATGGGCATTCACACATGCAAAACCCTAAACCCATGGCTTGGAGTGGGTGGGATGACATGGTGCACAAGTGCCCACCACATGGGGTCACCCAAGGGTTGTGGGCCCACTTTGTGGCCTCGGGTAGAGCCGTTTTGCACGTAAACCATGTGTGCGGGCTCCCGTGAGGTAGCCAGGCAAGGAGCACATGATTTCTTCCCTGGATGGTGATGTAAGTGGTGCTTGCATGCCATGGTGAAGCGAGATCCCAAAAGATGGGAGCACTATGCACACGCGGCTGTCGGACGATCCACTGTTTTGACACCTTTTCTCGAAGAGAACCCTATATTTCGGGGGTCTACACCACATGAACATGGGCATTCACACATGCAAAACCCTAAACCCATGGCTTGGAGTGGGTGGGATGACATGGTGCACCAGTGCCCACAACATGGGGTCACCCAAGGGTTGTGGGCCCACTTTGTGGCCTCGGGTAGAGCCGTTTTGCACGTAAACCATGTGTGCGGGCTCCCGTGAGGTAGCTAGGCAAGGAGCACATGATTTCTTCCATGGATGGTGATGTAAGTGGTGTTTGCATGCCATGGTGAAGCAGATCCCAAAAGATGGGAGCACTATGCACACGCGCCGTCAGACGATCCACTTGTTTTGACACCTTTTTCTGACGAGAACCCTATATTTCGGGGGTCTACACCACATGAACATGGGCATTCACACATGCAAAACCCTAAACCCATGGCTTGGAGTGGGTGGGATGACATGGTGCACCAGTGCCCACAACATGGGGTCACCCAAGGGTTGTGGGCCCACTTTGTGGCCTGGGTAGAGCCGTTTTGCACGTAAACCATGTGTGCGGGCTCCCGTGAGGTAGCTAGGCAAGGAGCACATGATTTCTTCCATGGATGGTGATGTAAGTGGTGTTTGCATGCCATGGTGAAGCAGATCCCAAAAGATGGGAGCACTATGCACACGCGTCGTCAGACGATCCACTGTTTTGACACCTTTTTCTGACGAGAAACCCTATATTTCAGGGGTCTACACCACATGAACATGGGCATTCACACATGCAAAACCCTAAACCCATGGCTTGGAGTGGGTGGGATGACATGGTGCACAAGTGCCCACCACATGGGGTCACCCAAGGGTTGTGGGCCCACTTTGTGGCCTGGGTAGAGCCGTTTTGCACGTGAACCATGTGTGCGGGCTCCCGTGAGGTAGCTAGGCAAGGAGCACATGATTTCTTCCATGGATGGTGATGTAAGTGGTGTTTGCATGCCATGGTGAAGCAGATCCCAAAAGATGGGAGCACTATGCACACGCGCCGTCAGACGATCCACTGTTTTGACACCTTTTTCTGACGAGAACCCTATATTTCAGGGGTCTACACCATATGAACATGGGCATTCACACATGCAAAACCCTAAACCCATGGCTTGGAGTGGGTGGGATGACATGGTGCACAAGTGCCCACCACATGGGGTCACCCAAGGGTTGTGGGCCCACTTTGTGGCCTGGGTAGAGCCGTTTTGCACGTAAACCATGTGTGCGGGCTCCCGTGAGGTAGCTAGGCATGGAGCACATGATTTCTTCCATGGATGGTGATGTAAGTGGTGTTTGCATGCCATGGTGAAGCAGATCCCAAAAGATGGGAGCACTATGCACACGCGCCGTCAGACGATCCATTGTCTTGACACCTTTTTCTGACGAGAACCTATATTTCGGGGGTCTACACCACATGAACATGGGCATTCACACATGCAAAACCCTAAACCCATGGCTTGGAGTGGGTGGGATGACATGGTGCACCAGTGCCCACAACATGGGGTCACCCAAGGGTTGTGGGCCCACTTTGTGGCCTGGGTAGAGCCGTTTTGCACGTAAACCATTTGTGCGGGCTCCCGTGAGGTAGCTAGGCAAGGAGCACATGATTTCTTCCATGGATGGTGATGTCAGTGGTGTTTGCATGCCATGGTGAAGCAGATCCCAAAAGATGGGAGCACTATGCACACGCGCCGTCAGACGATCCACTGTTTTGACACCTTTTTCTGACGAGAACCCTATAATTCAGGGGTCTACACCACATGAACATGGGCATTCACACATGCAAAACCCTAAACCCATGGCTTGGAGTGGGTGGGATGACATGGTGCACAAGTGCCCACCACATGGGGTCACCCAAGGGTTGTGGGCCCACTTTGTGGCCTGGGTAGAGCCGTTTTGCACGTAAACCATGTGTGCGGGCTCCCGTGAGGTAGCTAGTCAAGGAGCACATGATTTCTTCCATGGATGGTGATGTAAGTGGTGTTTGCATGCCATGGTGAAGTAGATCCCAAAAGATGGGAGCACTATGCACACGCGCCGTCAGACGATCCACTGTTTTGACACATTTTTCTGACGAGAACCCTATATTTCAGGGGTCTACACCACATGAACATGGGCATTCACACATGCAAAACCCTAAACCCATGGCTTGGAGTGGGTGGGATGACATGGTGCACCAGTGCCCACAACATGGGGTCACCCAAGGGTTGTGGGCCCACTTCGTGGCCTGGGTAGAGCCGTTTTGCACGTAAACCATGTGTGCGGGCTCCCGTGAGGTAGCTAGGCAAGGAGCACATGATTTCTTCCATGGATGGTGATGTAAGTGGTGTTTGCATGCCATGGTGAAGCAGATCCCAAAAGATGGGAGCACTATGCACACGCGCCGTCAGACGATCCACTGTTTTGACACCTTTTTATGACGAGAACCCTATATTTCAGGGGTCTACACCACATGAACATGGGCATTCACACATGCAAAACCCTAAACCCATGGCTTGGAGTCGGTGGGATGACATGGTGCACCAGTGCCCACAACATGGGGTCACCCAAGGGTTGTGGGCCCACTTTGTGGCCTCGGGTAGAGCCGTTTTGCACGTAAACCATGTGTGCGGGCTCCGGTGAGGTAGCTAGGCAAGGAGCACATGATTTCTTCCATGGATGGTGATGTAAGTGGTGTTTGCATGCCATGGTGAAGCAGATCCCAAAAGATGGGAGCACTATGCACACGCGTCGTCGGACGATCCACTTTGTTTTGACACCTTTTTCGACGAGAACCCTATATTTCGGGGGTCTACACCACATGAACATGGGCATTCACACATGCAAAACCCTAAACCCATGGCTTGGAGTGGGTGGGATGACATGGTGCACAAGTGCCCACCACATGGGGTCACCCAAGGGTTGTGGGCCCACTTTGTGGCCTGGGTAGAGCCGTTTTGCACGTAAACCATGTGTGCGGGCTCCCGTGGGGTAGCTAGGCAAGGAGCACATGATTTCTTCCATGGATGGTGATGTAAGTGGTGTTTGGATGCCATGGTGAAGCGAGATCCCAAAAGATGGGAGCACTATGCACACGCGCCGTCAGACGATCCACTGTTTTGACACCTTTTTCTGACGAGAACCCTATATTTCAGGGGTCCACACCATATGAACATGGGCAATCACACATGCAAAACCCTAAACCCATGGCTTGGAGTGGGTGGGTGATGGCGTGTATTTCACACGTTCGTTGGGCAACCCCAAGAGGAAGGTATGATGCGCACAGCAGCAAGTTTTCCCTCAGAAAGAAACCAAGGTTTATCGAACCAGGAGGAGCCAAGAAGCACGTTGAAGGTTGATGGCGGCGGGATGTAGTGCGGCGCAACACCAGGGATTCCGGCGCCAACGTGGAACCTGCACAACACAACCAAAGTACTTTGCCCCAACGAAACGAGTGAGGTTGTCAATCTCACCGGCTTGCTGTAACAAAGGATTAACCGTATTGTGTGGAAGATGATTGTTTGCGAGAGAAAACAGTAAAAACAAGTATTGCGAGCAGATTTGTATTTCGGTGTTAAAGAATGGACCGGGGTCCACGGTTCACTAGAGGTGTCTCTCCCATAAGATAAAAGCATGTTGGGTGAACAAATTACGGTCGGGCAATTGACAAATAGAGAGAGCATAACAATGCACATACATGTCATGATAAGTATAGTGAGATTTAATTGGGCATTACGACAAAGTACATAGACCGCCATCCAACTGCATCTATGCCTAAAAAGTCCACCTTCGAGGTTATCATCCGAACCCCTTCCGGTATTAAGTTGCAAAGCAACGAGACAATTGCATTAAGTATGGTGCGTAATGTAATCAACAACTACATCCTCGGACATAGCGCCAATGTTTTATCCCTAGTGGCAACAGACACAGCACAACCTTAGAACTTTACATCACTTGTCCCGGTGTCAATGCGAGGCATGAACCCACTATCGAGCATAAATACTCCCTCTTGGAGTTAAGAGCAAAAACTTGGCCAGAGCCTCTACTAATAACGGAGAGCATGCAAGATCATAAACAACACATATGTAATAACTTGATAATTAACATAACATGGTATTCTCTATCCATCGGATCCCGACAAACACAACATAGAGTATTACAGATAGATGATTTTGATCATGTTAGGCAGCTCACAAGATCCAACAATGAAGCACAATGAGGAGAAGACAACCATCTAGCTACTGCTATGGACCCATAGTCCGGGGGTGAACTACTCACTCATCACTCCGGAGGCGACCATGGCGGTGTAGAGTCCTCCGGGAGATGAATCCCCTCTCCGGCGAGGTGCGGAGGAGATCTCCAGAATCCCCCGAGATGGGATTGGCGGCGGCGGCGTCTCGGTAGGGTTTTCCGTATCGTGGTTTTTCGCCTCGGGGGTTTCGCGACGGAGGCTTTAAGTAGGCGGAAGGGCGAGTCGGGGGCCGACGAGGGGCCCACACCACGGGGCGGCGCGGCCCCCCTGGCCGCGCCGCCTTGTGGTTTGGCCACCTCGTGGCCCCACTTCGTATGCTCTTCGGTCTTCCGGAAGGTTCGTGGCGAAATAGGCCCCCGGGTCTTGATTTCGTCCAATTCGAGAATATTTCGTTACTAGGATTTACGAAACCAAAAACAGCAGAAAACGAGCAGCGGCTCTTCGGCATCTTGTTAATAGGTTAGTTCCGGAAAATGCACGAATATGACATAAAGTGTGCATAAAACATGTAGGTGTCATCAATAATATGTCATAGAACATAAGAAATTATCGATACGTCGGAGACGTATCAAGCATCCCCAAGCTTAGTTACGCTCGTCCGGCCGAGGTAAAACGATAACAAAGATAATTTACGAAGTGACATGCCATCATAACCTTGATCATACTATTTGTAAACATATGTAATGAATGCGGCGATCAAAACAATGGTAATGACATGAGTAAACAAGTGAATCATAAAGCAAAGACTTTTCATGAATAGTACTTCAAGACAAGTATCAATAAGTCTTGCATAAGAGTTAACTCATAAAGCAATAAATCAAAGTAAAGGTATTGAAGCAACACAAAGGAAGATTAAGTTTCAGCGGTTGCTTTCAACTTGTAACATGTATATCTCATGGATAGTTGTCAACATAGAGTAATATAACAAGTACAATATGCAAGTATGTAGGAATCAATGCACAGTTCACACAAGTGTTTGCTTCTTGAGGTGGAGAGAGATAGGTGAACTGACTCAACATAAAAGTAAAGAATGGTCCTTCAAAGAGGAAAGCATCGATTGCTATATTTGTGCTAGAGCTTTTATTTTGAAAACATGAAACAATTTTGTCAACGGTAGTAATAAAGCATATGAGTTATGAAAGTTATATCTTACAAGTTGCAAGTCTCATGCATAGTATACTAATAGTGCCCGCACCTTGTCCTAATTAGCTTGGACTACCGGATCTTTGCAATGCACATGTTTTAACCAAGTGTCACAATGGGGTACCTCCATGCCGCCTGTACAAAGGTCTAAGGAGAAAGCTCGCATTTTGGATTTCTCGCTTTTGATTATTCTCAACTTAGACATCCATACGGGACAACATGGAC
>NC_061510.1:24445818-24591667 GCF_022539505.1 Lolium rigidum | reverse complement strand
CAGTATACCCATGATGATTAGTAGTGAGATGAAGTGGTATCTACACCTAATATCAATGCTCTCTTTGAGGTGTCTTGTATTTTTGTCCATTTATCCGGGAAATGCTCATGTGATCTCATGCATATATGCACTCGTTTTGTGGACCCCCCCCCCCCCCGTTATGGCTGAGATTGGTGTCATCTGATCCCGTGCACATAAGAGCAACGTAGCTAGACCACACTACTGCGCATGGCTTCGATAGCTACCAGGCGAGCGTCTGCCCATCCCTGCCATTGTCCTTGGCCGAAATTGGCAAGGTTACGTTGATAGTGTGCTCACAGACAACCGACATATATAGCGTTCCGGATGACAACGAAATTCACGAGTTGGTTTCGAGAGGATGGCCCAATCGAAAGGGAGATCATCAGATCCTTACACCACACAACATACCCAATCGTAGGAGCTCCTCCTAGAACCTCTGGTCTTGCCGCCATGAACAGGACCACTCGGCCAACAAAGAGATGAGAAAATCTAGCCCTAAAACTAGTTATTTGGGGAAAGGAAACTACAAGAGAAACAAAGGGGAAACAACTGTACATCTGCCCCCATGCTGATGCCGCTGGCCACCATGACCGCTGATGCCTGGAGGGAGAGGTAGCTGGAGTGTGGTTTTAGGTGAGGAACACCACTAAGAAGGGCAAGTCTCCGACGAGTCTAGAACTAGCTCCATCAAACTGATTGAAAAGAAGTCCGTTAATCCCTAGCCCACCATACTTGGGTAGCACATACGACGAACCTACAATATCTCTATCTTCTATATGCACTGTGGCATATACAAAAGCAGCCAAAGCACACATCTCCAGGCCACATGGACGGGCCTGAGAACGTGTGCATCTGTTCTCAGAAATACCATGTCCCCTTTTGCCCTTCTTTTCTCTTTATTCGTGGAAGAAGCGGCCTCTCCTGCAAGAGACTCCATCACTCTGCCAAGCAACCGCCCTAGGTTTAGTCTAACATCCGAGCATAAAAAGCCTGCGAGGCAGCCATGCCCTTATATTTTCAAAATGAGAAGCATCATCTCCGTCAACACGGCCAATTAGGATAATGGTGTTTCTTTACACGATTAGGATAATGTGTTCAGTAGGAGTAGTTGATTCCCTTTTAATAAGACCTATTGGCTATGGCCAATCTTGTCAACATGCGCAAGTTAATTAACCGCTTAATGCTGAGGTTAGCAAGGGAGTGTGCTCCAAGTGCATATTGCCAGCTTTATGGTTCAAGAGGAGGGAACACCGCATATCAGTTCATAATCTGAAGAATTAGACAGAAATAATTTCCTTGCACACAGGATATTTACAATGTACATACATATAAGTTCCAGATTATAAATTTGGAACAAACTGACACTTGTATAAGTTCGTCTAGAAGTTCCAAATTGTCGAAACCAGAAGAGTAAAGAACAATTTGGTGGCACTAAAAAAAATCATAGGTATTCTAAACGCACTTGTTGCTTATTTCTGCAAAGTTGGCGCCCATAATATGCATGGTGCCAAATTTCCACTTTCTGCCAACGCGTGGACCATTTGATTACCTGATCACCGTGACGGCCGTATCCGTCAGTTTACTCGTACGATGTCTCGAGAGCACTATAGCCTTGACATGGCCATGACATGCGCCACCGGCTGCTCGCTCCGGCGCCCACCGCTGACCGTCGTCTTGGTGGCCTTGGTCGCCTTGGTCTTCTGCGCCGGCGGCGCCAGCTTCCGTGCCTCGTCCCGCAGCTTGACCTTCTCGACCTTGCCGAGCGCGTTCCTCGGGAGCACGTCGTAGACCACCACCTTCTTGGGCACCATGAAGTGCGCCATGTGTTTGCGGCAGAAGGCCATGACGTCATCCTCGCAGACCCCGGCCGCCTTGTTCCTGGCGACGACGAAGGCGCAGGGCGTCTCGCCCCAGTGCGGGTGCGGCATGGCGACGACGGCGGCGTCGGCCACGTCGGGGTGGCGGAAGAGGACCTCCTCCACCTCCTTGCTGCAGATGTTCTCGCCGCCGGAGATGATGACGTCCTTGGACCTGTCCTTGATCTCGATGTACCCGTCCGGGTGCACCACGCCCACGTCGCCCGTCATGAACCAGCCGCCCCGGAACGCCGCCTCGTTGGCCTCCGGGTTGTTGAGGTAGCCCTTCATGACGCTGCTGCCGCGGAGCACGATCTCGCCGAGGGACTTGCCGTCGTGCGGCACCCTGGCCATCTTGGCGTCGTCGGTGACGACGTCGGCGTCGGCGAGGGAGAGCACGCTGACGCCCTGGCGGGCCTTGAGGCGCGCGCGGTCCGAGAGCGGGAGCTTGTCCCACTGCGCGCGCCACTCGCAGGCGAGCGCGGGCCCGGTGGCCTCCGTGAGGCCGTAGGCGTGGGTGATGTGGAACCCGATGCGCTCGACGCGCTCCAGCAGCGCGGCCGGCGGCGGGGCGCCGCCGGTGAGGACGTGGACGGGGGCCCCCAGCCGCGCGGTGTCGCCGCCGCCCTCTAGCAGGATGTTGAAGACGACGGGCGCGCAGCACATGTGGGTGACGTTGTTGCGTTTGATGGCGCGGTACACCTCGGCGGGGCGGTTCTCGCGGATGCAGACGTTGACGCCGCCGCGGGCGGCGACGCCCCAGGTGAAGGTCCAGCCGTTGCAGTGGAACATGGGGAGCGTCCAGAGGTAGACGGGCTCGGCGCCCATCTCCCAGGCCATGAGCAGGCTTGTGGTGCTGAGGTAGGCGCCCCGGTGACTGTACACGACACCTTTCGGGGCTGACGTGGTGCCGGAGGTGTAGTTGAGCGTGACGGCGTCCCACTCGTCTTGGAGTTGTGGCAGCTCGACGGAGGGGTCGCCGTGCGCGACGAGCGCCTCGTACTCGAGCTCCCCGAGGCGGACCCCGGTGGGGCGGTCGAGGTCGTCGATGACGGCGACGAGCGGGACGGGCGCGCCGGAGTCGGCGATGATCTGGAGCGCGTCGCTGGCAAGGCGCACGTACTCCCAGTCGACGAAGAAGAGCTTGGCGTCGGCGTGGCGGAGGATGGCGGCGACGGCCTTGGCGTCGAGGCGGGTGTTGACGGTGTTGAGGACGGCGCCGGCCATAGGGACGGCGAAGTGCATCTCGTACATGGCGGGCACGTTGGGGGCGAGGACGGAGACGACGTCGTTCCGGCGGAGGCCGAGGGTGCGGACGAGGGAGGAGGCGAGGCGGCGGCAGCGTTCGTGCGTCTGGCGCCAGGTGAACTTGACGCGGTTGTAGACGACGGAGGTGCGGTCGCCGTAGACGGCATTGGCGCGGGGCAGGAAGGTGATGGGGCTGAGCGGCACGTAGTTGGCCGGGCGCTTCTGGAGCTGGTCCATGACTTGAGAGAGATCGGCTTGGAGTGATGGTGGTGGTGCGAGGAAGCGGTGGAGCTAGCTAGGTGATCTGGCTGTGCGTTTGCTAGCTTGTAGGAGTGGCAGCAGACAAGCTTGTAGAGGAGGAGTAGGAGGCTATGGCGGGAGTGATTCGGACAGTAGAGTCTAGTGGGGTTTATATAGTGGCGGGAGCAATGTGATTTGCGCTCGGCGGTGTTGAGGAAAATGCAGAAAAGAAATTTGGGTTAGCTAGGGTCGGAGAGAGGTGTTGCAGGGAAAATGAAGTGAAAACACGGTGTCTTGACCTTAAACTTTGACAAAACCGGACTAGGACTATTTCACACCTCCACTGGACCGGGCAGGGCAGGTATTGCCGGACTAGGACTGCTTGGGTTTTCTGGGAGGACCGGACTCGACCCTAGTGGCAGCGAGTGGACGGCTGATCCTGTGGCGAGCACGCATCGGCCCGTCCATTTGATGACCGGTCGGTTTCGTCCGGTCGATGCCGTTGTGGTGGTGGTGGCACCATGGGTTCGCACACCTGGCCTGCCTGCGTTTGGGCGCTGCTGACTGTCTCTGACGCGTTGAGCTCATGTAGAGCATTTTTAGCCATTTACTACTTATACTTATAATTTACCCAAGTTTCATTTACAAGACTATATTTACCCCTACAAGAAAAAGTGTCATCGGATCGCGTCGTTAAAGAATAGGGTTTTCCTGTAAGGCCCCCGCGTCGCCTAACCCTAGGCGGCACGGGGCGATCTCCCGCCGCCGGCCGCTGCCACCTCCCTCCTCGCCCCGCCCTCCTCGCCGCCGCCGGAAGACCCGCAGGGCAAAGCCCTGGCGGCGACGGCGGCGGCGGGGCTTCGTCCATCGCGCGGTGGAGGCTCCCTAGTGGCGGCGACGTACGTCTTCGGCGATTCCGGCGGCTCCGGCGGCGGGCGGCGCGGGAGAGCGGCGGCGTGGATGTCTCCACGGTGGTGGAGCAGCCTCCGGCCGCGATGGATCGCCCCTGCGGCGGTGGATCTTCGGATCGCCGGTGGTAGGGGCCCCTAGGGTCTCGGGAGGCGCCGCCGAGATGGTGGAGGCGGCGTCGCGTCGGAATAAAGGTGCCGGAGCTCGGTCCCCATCTCGGCAAGGCCACGTGTGGCGGCGCCGGCGAGCTGCTGGCCTGGTTTCCTCTCAGATCGATGGATCTGGGGAGGGTGGTCTCTCCGGGCACAGTCTGTCGACTCTGTCGTGGAGCTTTGGGAGTCGGAGGGCGGTTGTTAGTGTTGTCTTCCCCTTGGCCGGTCGTGGTGGCGAGGGAGGGAAGGGGACGGTATAATCGCCTTCCTCGTTAGGGTTTGTGTTCTTCCGGTGGCTTGCGGCTGTCATGTTCTGCGGCTTCTTCCGGCCGGCCTTGGTGGCGAGGGGAGGAGGCGGTTCGTCGTGGCGACGCCAAAATCGGCCGGATGGTCGGGAGAAAGACCCTTCTTCTTCCTTGTCGGTATGATTTGCTGCTGTCTGTTCTTCTTCTTCCTCGGCATCGATGCTAGAGGGAGTTCCTGGTTTGCCCGGGCGGATGGCCCGGCCGCGGTCGTCGGACCGGTCGGTTGACTCGAGTTTCCTTCCTTCCGGAAGGGACACTTTTCGCGGTACTCAAAGCCAAAGATGGCGACGGCTGCTGCAGGCGTGTTGGATTGGTGTCCATGCCTTCTCGGCGCTGGTGTCAAGGAAGGAGGAAGCAGCGTGGTGGCAATTACACCGTGGTCGAAGATTTGGGTCTTCTCTCAAGTTTATGGGATGATGACACGGGGCTCTGGAGATCTTCATGGGTTATGGTGGTCTTAGGGTGTTCTGGGTGTTCTTGGTCCTTTGTATTTGTGTTTCTCTGTGCTTGTAAGGGTCAACAAATTTGTATCTTTTCGTGATATGAATGCAGAGAAATTCTCAAAAAAAAAAAAAAAAAAAAAAAGTGTCATCTCTACTGAATCCTCTAAATTTAACTCTTAATACTCCCTCCAATTCATATTAATTGACTCAACTTTATCCAGAAATATCTAGTCACTAAATGCATTTACATACATCTACTCCTCCGTCTCATGAAACTTGTCTGAGATTTGTCCAAATTTGGATGTATCTAAATACTAGATAGTGTCTAGATACATCTAATTTTTGACAAATCTAAGATAATTTTTATAGGACGGAGGGAGTATATTAGATAAACTTGAATAAATTAATTTAAACAGGAGCGAGTAACATACTTGTCAAACACTTGCGCAGCCGCTCGAGTCACACCCACACCTCCCGGGGTAACATGCCGCTAAGGGCTACCAGCTCCCCCGGTACTCGCTTTGCTTCAAGAAATCGTGCGGTGTCCACCTTTTTAAAACGGAAGGGCCTAGAGCCCAGCTTTATATATAAAGCCAATGACCAACAGAGTACATAGGAACAAAATCACCACCTAACACCACCGCACGACTAAACCAAGTCGGCACAAGTGCAACACACCCGAGGCAGGTCCCTAGGCCAACAGAGGCGCATATCATCGTAAGAGTACATAATGCATGGAGCGGGTCGAATAGAAAGATCTTAAGCAAACGCTGCCATCCCTCATCCCCTAGCCCTCGCATGTAGCCTCCTGACCTCTCTCAACGCCTTGCTCAGCAACGCCGGAACCTCTATCTGACCAACACCCTCCAACTCTGTTTGTGAAGCGACCTATGGAAGAAAGCATCCACGGCTCCATCCTCGCTAGAGCTTGAGTAGAGGCGTGGAAGGCGCAAAAGAAGGGATGCAAGATGGTGTGGAGACATGTGGAGGAGTGTGCCAATGATGATTCTCCTCCCAACATGGTCACCCCTAGGCTTCCTCGCTTAGTGCGAGTGGATGAGGTGGGTGGGTCCGTCCTAAGGGGCGAGCATGGAGAGCGCATGCAACAATAAGAGCATGTTGGCATCACGACTGACAGCAGAGGGTCTGAGTCATTGGAGTCGGTGGGCGGCGAGGAGAGGTGGAGGGGGGCGGGAATTACTCGAGGAGCTCCGACGAGTATATTTGACGGTCGGACTGCCTGATGAATAAAACTTTTACTCTTTTTACTGGTTTGAGGATCAGCTAGATTTGATTTAGCCTCTAAAACAGAAATTTTACTCCTCTAAACCTATCAGCTGGAGATGCCCTTACATCAAACTACACCATGTTCACGTCAAAAAAACAAAACTACACCGTGTTACCCGTTGTGGAGACTTGTATTAGTCTTTGCGTGCGAGACTTAATCATGCTTTGTGGTAAAAAAGATGGAACAGCCCGGCAGGGTCAAGTCTAATCAGACCGGCATTACTTTTCTCGGTCGTTTAACCCCCTCCACTACCTCATAAAAATCGAGGAAGTTTACCTTTCGCTTTGCTTCTCAGGTCCATCAACTTTGTAATAGTAAGCTGTTTAACCTTTTTAGATAAACAAAATATATCTGCTATATATTTTTATTATATCCAGATAAAGTTGGGTAGCTTTACGTACGTGCAAAATCACTATCCTAGCCGAGAATCCTGTTCCGTGTAAGGCTGCTCATAGTGGGGAGTAACATAAGGTGGTGTCATGAATAAGTTACTAGTTTATGTTACTACCTTCATAGAGAAAAGTAACTTAGAGATGATATCATGCAAACTCTCATTTATTTGTTAGTAGACTTATTTTATCTTGGGGTGTGTGATGTTATGGTAACATAGCTAGTTACCACCTCCCTCTCTTTCTTCATTTATTGCTATGCCATGTCACCAAAATACCTTGAAATGTGTGATGTTACTACCTAAGTTACTCCCACTATGAGCAGTCTAAGCAATGTTTGCCTAGACTGTACATGCATGGTTTTGTGACGTGTCCTAGGACTGTTTTTCCATGTCCCCTGCAGGGGGCCGGGATTTCTTTGTGTGAGTGAATATGGGCGGGTGGTGTGAACGATCGGGCAATTAGTTCAGAATTGGACCGACCGGGACCGGTGTCTGCTCGTCAAGTTGTGCACTGTCCAGACCCGAGACACGACTCAGTACTTGACTAATCAGGCCAGGCATGCATGATACACGTGGACAGGATCTAGTAACATGCCCTGTCCGGATACCTGTCCCTGCCACCGCGCCGTGCGCCCTTCAAGGCGCAGGCACAAGGCTACATACAGTACGTGGTGCCATTAGAGATTCGGTCAGAAACCCTTTTGTCTGCCCTTTGGGATCGCCAGGACGAGGAAATTACAATAGGAACATCCACATCTATTCGCTAGAGTTTCGAAAAATTTAATAATTGGGCACTAAGAGCATTTCCACCGACGCGCTCTGTAGTGGTCCTGATAGTGTTTTTGGGCCGGCGTGGTTTTGGGCTTGCACCGGTGTACCCAAAGGCGTCGGCTAGTTTTCGCGCCCAATAGAAACACCAGCAACCCCGTGCCGGCTCCTATATAGAGGGTGCAGATCGGGCGCGCCGACGCCTCGCGACACGCTAAAAAACCGGGGGGAGGGGGAATGGTCACGCGGTGGTGCTCCGGTGTGGAGGTAACGATGGATGATGTCGTCTTTGTTCCAATTCAGATAGAGGGGCCCCAAAATGCAATGGCAGTCTACGTTGTCGATAGAGGGGCCCCAAAACGCGCACCATGGATGCGGAGTTGATGGGGTTCTAGGCAAAGCTTCGTATAGATAGAGCGTGCTGGGATACACAAGGACGTTGGTGCCCCGGCTTCGCTCCAAGACTCGCCAAAGTCTGGCGGCAGTGAATGGAGATGTGTGTGATTCTTTTCTTTCTTTTCTAAACTTATTTTTTCCTTTTTTCCATAAAAAGGGAGAGCATCCTAAAATTTTAGAAAAAACCCGCAATCACAACTTGTTCATTTTATTTTTGCATATCAGCATGACAAGGGGCCCACATATCAGTTTTGTTATTAAGGGACTAACGAATATAAACCATTGTTTTTACGTGTTAGTGCTAAAGGCCTAAAACGGTGAT
Source organism: Lolium rigidum (assembly GCF_022539505.1). Classification (NCBI taxonomy): domain Eukaryota; kingdom Viridiplantae; phylum Streptophyta; class Magnoliopsida; order Poales; family Poaceae; genus Lolium; species Lolium rigidum. The sequence goes on along the minus strand of NC_061510.1, from coordinate 24,583,328 downwards.
TTTAAGAAAACCTTAACAAATAGTGGTTGCTTTTTTTTACCTAGACACAATTGTTACCGTTTTTTTTAATGAAATTTCTCCCCCGTAGGACAGGGCACTGGTCGATCAGACCAGACACAAAACCAGCTGGGTTTGTTTGACATAGTGCAAGATATTTTTCTGACCGATTGGTTGTCCTCATGATCCCACAGATTTGCACGAGAATGACCATACATCCAGGACGCAGCGCCGGCCTGGATTATCCCCACGTACGGTTGCTCTCACGTACTGTCGCAAACGCTGACCACCCCGGCCCGACCAACAGTGGTGGCGCTGCCACAGTTCTATCCTCCAACGCCAACGGATTCTATCCTCCCTCCCTTTCCCTTCCGTCGATAGATCGAAACTGCTGCTTGTCCGGGCGAATGAGCGATAGACCGGCATGTCCCCCATTTCCGGCGACCTTTTGAGCTCGTCATGGCGGTACGCTGAAATCCGCGGTTGACACGTCCTTCCTTTGAAACTTCCATGCCTGCCCATAAACGGAAACGGATAGTGTTCCGCCATCTTCTCCGATTGACGGCGGCGATAGGACAGCCCGCCGGATAAGAATGTGTCGACGGACATTCTTCGGATGATTGCTGCTGAGAATCTGGTGGGCGATTCCTTTTTCCTCTATCGCCAGCACGGCTAGACCAAGGACATTCTGCTGAGGTTCTGCTGTTTTCGACAGGTTCTGTTGTTTTTTGATGAGGTTTTGCTGTTTTCGACGATGAATGGAACAGTACTACTGTAATAACCCAGAACATAGGAACAACGAAGGGTAGATTTAGAAATGGGATGTGCATTTCATCGCAAAACGGGGGAAATTTTCGCGCCTTATTGCAACTAAACCTAAGAGGGATCGAGATTCTCTCTCATCTTGCACTTAGGGTTAGGCAATGTGAGTTAGGGAAATTTCGACATGATCTCTTTTGTATCTTGTTGATTTGGGGAATTGATTTCATTTGACAAGTGTCATTACATTAAACAATAAACATTGAACAATATAAATGGAATTCATAATTCAAACAACTTATTAATTCAAATCACTTTGAATTTCAAAGTGAATCACAAATACAATGATTATTTCAGAATATAAATGTCACATAATCAAAAGCTCATAAACAAAAACCTTGGGCTTTATTGATATCAACACAGATTACAAAGTCTTTACAATATTCTTGATACAAGAATCAATGAATAATAAACAGAAATAAAAAGGAAGATTACAAGTTTATTCCTAAACTAAAACCTAGACTATATGACTTGGAGAATGTCTTCTGGCCATGTCCATCTTCACAAACCTGCAATAACAAATCACAAACACTAGCCAGAATATAAGTGTTAGCTCAAGATTCAGATTAGACAGTTAGCAAGTGACACAATATTCAGTTTGGACAGAACCAAGTCACAGCACACTTGTGCTTGTCCAAAACCAGGGACGAGCACAAGATAGGATCGAGCGAGACCAAAACCGAGCAGTGCAGGGGCTCAAGTTTCGAGCATATGAGAGCACACAGCTCAAGTGTCGCTGGGCAAGCAACAGCAAGGCCATGCAAAAGCATAGTCACCAAGCATGCCGGGCTTGTGTGTCAATGCGAGGAATAGAAGTAGGGATCATATAAAAGGAGCACAAACCCTAGAAACCAGAACCGATCGACTGGATAGGATTCACCAGGTAAGGGTGAAGCAAGAACAAGCTCAGTTCATCCAGTTCTTGAGCAAGAACAAAGCCAACACACACAACCACTCAAACCATCAGAAATCATGGTGACCTAGAAGATCATCCAGATCTGGAGGTGAGGGCTATGGACAACCCACAAGTCTGCATCAACACAAAATCTCATACTAGGAGCTGGAACAAGGTATACCAAGATCCTGGAGAAGATCCAATGGATCTAATCCAATCATATGCATGACATAGTCATGGGGTTGAGCGAGATGCTCAACGAGGTGAATCATCACTTGGTTTTCACCAAGGATCACCGCTAGTCTAAAAGGCCACCAAAATAGAAACCATCCGGATACGGATCTTGTGCACGAAGCAAGATCCGATGCACTGAATAGCACCAGTAGATGTATTGCCATAAATAGCAGCTAGTATAGACTACACAGAAAATCCTAGGCACATAACCATCAGAAGCCCTAGATTTCTTCACAGGCAAGCATATTGGCATTCATACTTACTATGATCCCCTAATATGCAAGCAAAGTGGAGTAGCCAACAAGATCCAATCACTAGGTGAGCAACCGGTCAGTAGCAAGGCTACCGAGGTCACATCACACTTAGCACCAAATAAGAGCAAGCCAAATAGACCACATCACTATCCAGAAATGGATTCAGAGTTAATTGCTTGTAAAAGAATCATGAACAGCAAACTCATATACAAGCAAGACATTTAAATCATCACTGCATAAGCAGTTCATCATAATTAAGTAATCTAAGCATGAATTTATCACAGATCCATGCTAATCATGACAACAGCATACTGTTAAGCAATATAACTTAATTCATAGCCACTAGAGCAAGTAAGCAACATCACAGTGATGCTTGAGCATCAGCATCACCAAATAAATGAACCATATAGCCACAGTGTTAGCCAGTAAGCAATCACTGACAATCAATTGATCAATCATAGCAAGCCAAGCTACACAGAGAGATTTGCCAACAAGCAAGAAATGATCCAATGGATCATTGGATTGCAGTAGTAGTACTGAATCATATCACAGGCACCTCGGCACACACACAAGTGTCACGGATGCATCACAAGTGCACCTAGACAAGCAAGCATAATAGTCCGAGTAAGCATAGCAAGCCCATAAGCATGAACAACAGGGTATATCAAGCCATAAGCAAGCTAGGGGTAGAAGAGAGGCAAGCATAGCATGAACAGCAAGCAAAGAAGCATGTGCCAGTACCAGGAAACGGTAATTGGGCCATGAGCTTGCAGTAAACCGAAGCACAGTAAGATTGCGCAGCAGTAGCATAACTCTAGATGAACACAAGACTACCAAAGAGCAACAGATCATGAGGAGGAAGAAGAACAGTGGCAAGGGAGGCGCACAGAAGAGAAGGAGGAGGAGCAAAAGACCTTACCCGCGCTCGGAGGCGAAACTATGGCATGGCGAGGCAGGTGCCCGCGCGGCCATAGCAGCTGCAAAGCCGAGGAAGTCGCCGGCGTTACGCCGACGAACACCACCACAGCGAGCACGAAGCATGGAGACGACGGCACGGGCGCCGCAAGCAAGCACCCGCGCCGAGGTCGGTCTCGGAGGCGCACACGTCGACGACGAAGGCGAGAGCTCGTCGGAGACCACTCGGATCGCCCATGGCGATTCTCCGAGAGATCCGGATCGAGGCGATTCGCCGAGAGAGGACGAGAGGAGAGAAACGGCTCGGACGGATCGATAGATCCGCTCGAGGCGGTTCTAGATCGGTAGGTGACCACGGCGGAGGAGGCCGGTGATGGCCGGAGCGGGCGGCGGCCATGGCGGCGACGCCATCGCCTCGTGGTCGCCGGAGATTAGGGTTAGACGAGTGAGAAGAGGGCCGAGTGAGAGTGAGAGTGGTGGGCCGCTTCGGCGCCACCAAACCCAAAAGGGGGCCAGCCTATTTGGGCCGTCCCCGAGTTAGGCTATTGGGCTGGGCCCAATAGGGGTCCGGGGGTATTTTGGTCATTTTTCATTTAATAAAAGACCAAAACTTTACCAAATTTTAATAAATCATAAACAACTCTAAAAATCCAATAAAAATTGGATTTATGAATGAAAAATAAATCTTAACAAGAATAAAATATGAAATGGAATTTAAGAAACAAATTCAAAATTATGAATTTCCGAATTCAAATAATAACTTGGAATTTTAAATTATTATTTCCTTGTATTTAAAATTCAAGGAAAAATATCAAATAAGTTCAAATACTTATTTTCAAACATTTCAAAATGAAATTCTAATATTCCATGTCATATCTATTGCAAAGGGTATTTTTCCAAGAAAATACCATATTCCTTTTTATTCCAAAAACTATAGAGGTAACTCTATAATTTCAAATTATTTTGGAATAACTAAGGTAATTATCAAGTAAAATCATTTTACTTTGAATTGTTGTACCTTGTGTGAATTACAATAATTAATACTTTTAAATCAATTGTAAATTACCGTCAAAGACATAAATCTTAAATACAACCCTAAATTGTAATAATTCAATGGGGTAAAGGGATTCAACACAAAATAATACATCCATAATTGCATTATTTGGATTTTTATAACATTGTCCTTACCGGACAATGATGCTTCTTACGAACCCGAGGTCCAGGTTCCATCAATCGCATTGAACCGCACTATCTCGCAGTCCACGTGCAAGTTCACCCTTGCTCATGTCAACTTGATTATCTTCTACTACTTTTAATGCAAAGCTATATACTTATCATTCCCGCATCGCAAATGAAATGTTAATTTCCAACTATGAATATGACTATGTGGCTGGCAATGGAACCATGGTATGTGTTGATATGGTGGAGGTTCCATTGCAATGGGTTATATCACCCTAGGATTAAATTACCAATGCCGTCCGAGTGATTCTAGCGCCGTACAAACCGCGTTGACCATGAGATCTATAATGGCTCCGGAAAAGCCAGCTGTATCTTTTCCCTCTCGCACGCCAACGGATCGGGGAGACGGTAGGGTGCTTCGGAGGCACTGCCGCAATAGGTTGGGAAATCCTTTTAAATCCCCATCCATTGGTGATGTTAATCTCTTCCGATCTATGAAGGATTGTCCAAAGTACACCATGAGTAAAGCCGTATTATCGGGGAAGTCTACTGGAGGTGTGCGGGTGGACAAAAGGGTGGGTTTGCGGTCGCGGAGAAGGCGGTGTGGGCTTGGATCTTTATACCCGGCCTCACACCAAAGGAAGTGTGAACGGGGGCAAGTCCCTGCGGATGGCAAAAAGGGTGAGATCTCTTGTGGGAAAAGTAACGCACCTCTCGCGAGTGTATCAAATTGTGGCTGTCACTCCTTGTTCCGGGAAGGAACTGCGAACGCGGCAGGAAAGGAACTCCACGAAGTTCCGGTCAACTCGTGAAGACCGACGGGCATAGTTTTCATAATAAAAGCAACCTTTTGAAGAAATGTTTGCAAAACATGCATTGACCTGCGATTTCTCGATCAATGGTCGTAGCTAGTGCATCAAACACCTTTTATTCTTTTAGAACTTGCTTGAGTACCTCTCGTACTCACTTTCTTTCGACACCCTTGCTAGACCGTGATCCCGAAGTGGAGGCTATCAACGATGGAGCACCGGAAGGAAGCTACGAGCCGGTCTACGAAGAACCTGATCTTACCGGCGGAGTGGAAGGCGTAGACTATGGGATAGTCTACGGACTAGATGACACGGAGGTGGAGGAGTAGTGACATACCTTAGTATCATAGAGCCGAGCAACGTAGAACTTACCTAAATAAGTTGTTGAGCTCTTTTCATCTTTAGTATAAGTTGTAATGGTACTTTAGTAGTCTCTTAGGGTGTTCTCATAGGACTCGTGAGAATACCAACTTGTAAGACAATGTTTGTAATAAAGTATGGAGTGTTATGACCTGCAATGTTTCGTTGTACCACTCGAGGGATATGGCAATTTGTGAGGAAGCCCCTTCACAAAGATCATATCAACGACTTGTATACTACAACATGCAAGTGGTATGCTTGGGTCACCGCAGTCGTATCAGAGCAAATGTTGCGACCTTAGGTTGGAAAAACCTAGTATAGGGAAGAAACCTGTAGGAGCCTAGTAGAAATAGTAAAGGATTCTCTAGAAATATGGTGGTTATTCACTTGAGAATAGCAAAACCATATATTTTAGTGCGATAATTCTTTATTATAGCTATTATGATGCGTTATCACTACTAATATTCTGCTTTTGTATACAGCCATAATGGCGAACACTTTTCCCAAGAGGACTCTGAGGAAAGTTGAGGGTTGGCTCGGTGATTATGATGGACCAATAACAACTCTCCGTGTGGGATGCCGAAGGAACTTCATTGCGATCCACGGATACTCGTTATCAAGTATACTTACTATGATGGGGAAATCCTAGCCAAGTGCGAGTATCGGTCCAACTACCGGAAAATCAGCTCGATGAGCCGTATAATGCCATACGGAGAAGCCAAAACTATCACCACGACCTACCATATGGGCCTATTCAAGGCAATCCTTGAGATAAGGCAGCACAAGTCGCAGTAGAACTCCTATGTTCGGAGTTTTCTCATATACCTCATGCCGAGGAAGATGAGGATCCCACTCTTAATCATTTGGTGTTAGCCCACGAAGTCCTGAAGCTGCAGGCACGGCACATGGATAGCTGTAAGTCTTTATTGACCACGATGTATCTTTTACACATGAAGATGAGAGGTGAGATTGACCACATGCTAGCTGAGTTCACGGACCCTGATAAAGTCCAAACTCGGATGCATGACTTGAGGGCACAACCACAACATACTACACCTTTCTTTAACCCGGACGATGATGTAGATTTGAGTGACCGAGTGGTTCAAGAGAAATCTACCTACAAGAGACCCACTTACACCTAACTTTGTTCCGCACTATCCACATGTGTCAGCATCATATGATACTGGATATGGGGGAGACCACTCATGGAACATAAATTGCTCGGAGTCACCGATTGAAAACTCGACGGGTTGGCGTTTCGGGGAACCTTTCGGTGATGAGGAGGAGCCAATTCCATGTGATACAGGAGATGAGAGTGATGCGGTTAACCCAAATGTTAACCAACACTACGAGCAGGAAGAGAAAGGTATCGATTCCATTTCTTTAGATTTGGAGATGGGCATATCTAAACCATCACGGTACGAAGTAGGTGAGAGTTCGGAACAAAGAAAAGAAGAAGAAGAAGATGAGGGGTCAAGTGAATAGGAATCCTCCATGGATGACTCGGAGAAGAGGCACTGTATTCCACCGGGGATATGTATGAGTCTTTATCTAGTTACTTTGGAATGACAGATCTGCTCTCCGGCACTTCGTCCGATTCGGATTACATACCTATCGGAAGGACCTTTGTTCCGGACGGTGTTCGGAAGACTAGTCGCTGTACCGGTTGGACCCCAGGGATGTACGCGGAGGCGAATGAAGACGATGAGGAGTAGAGCTCCAAGGAAGAATAAAGTAATCTAGGTGGTATTGTAATAGAACGTATTTTAAATTCCCGTTGGCTTGGGCTTAGAGCCAAATAAGTGGTTTATATATACCACATGTGATATAAGTTTGTGAGTGTGTTATGTATTATACGGTGTATATACATAATAAATGTTTGTTTTGGATTTGCTTCTTGATTTCATTGTGTGACTAGTACTTGGGCAATGAGTTGAGCTCGAGAAAACATTCGCATGGTGTAATTATGAGTAATCGCTCTTTGTTACAGGACTAGGGGGTAATGGCGTTAGTAGAAACCGAAGAGGCTCGCAGAGAGCGGGAAGAAAGAGAAAAAGAGGAGGCAGTATGCAGCAGCTAGAGCTAGAAAACGCACCACCACCACCACACCCAATGTTGCACCCGGACTTCCAACGGTATATGAGGTCAATGGAGGAAGACGAAGGCGTTACCGGGAAAGTCGAGCAAGAATATGCAGGATTTCTTTACCCATGTCATCAATGAGAGGGGTAATGAAGGCAAGGGAGTAACACTATCGGACTTCCAAAATGCAAGACCACTACCATTCACATCAGCTCCGAACCAATGGACGCCGAAGATTGGCTTATGGATACCGAACGGAAATTGAAGACCGTTGGTTGCAACGATGAGGAGAAGATCAGATATACCACTTATCCGTTGTCGGGACCAGCGAGCATCATGGTGGGAGAACCTTGTAGCAGTACACCCTCCGGATAAGGTATTCACCGGGAGGAGTTCAAGAAGAAGTTTCGGGATGCTCATGTTCCGGACGGCGTGGTGGAGTTGAAGAAGAGGAATTTGAAGAATCGAGACGGAATATCTGCACCAATCATGCAAGTATGTTCGGGATTTCAATAGGTTATCCAGATATGCACCCGAGGATGTAGATACGAGAGGAAAAGCGGAAGAAGCGGTTCATGAAAGGCATGAATCCATACATGAAGATGCAACTGAGGTTGGCAAGAACTGCCGAATTCCAGGAACTGATTGACTCGGCAATCACTTTCGAGGATGACTACAGGCAAGTCCAGGAGGACAGGAGGAAGAGGGCTCGTATAGAGCCAAGGAAGTACCCAATTAGTAAACCACTACCCGATCGGAGTTTCAAACCTCGATATCGACCTACCACTGGTAATCAATACAATCGGGGAGGTCAGAGTCAGAACCCAATTAACCAGATCATCTGCAACAATTGTGGCCTGAGAGGTCATTTGCAGAAGGATTGTCGAAAACCCAGAATCATTTGCTATGGTTGTGGGAAGGAAGGACACATTAAGCCGGAGTGTCCAAACAAGTCGTCTTGGAATGGACAGAGCTCTGGAGGACGAGGTGGCAACAACAACAATAACAACAACAATAACAACAACCGCAACTACAACAACAACAACAATAAGAGGGGAAAGCCTTATGGAAAGCTGAATTGCACATCTTTGGAACAAGCGGAAGAGTCGGATCAAACAAGTCTTAGGTACGCTAAGCATTCTTACTCATCCCGGCAAAGTATTATTTGATACTTGGAGCAACCACATCATTTCTTGCATTGGAATTTGTGGAAAAATTCGGGCTTAGATGTTCTAAGTTAGAAACCCCTATAACTGTCCTATCCGCGGGGGGAACGATCTTAGTGACCCACGTGAAAGAAGCACAAGTCCTAACCATATGTGACTGTGTGTATTTCGCGGACTTATTAATCATACCCATGAAAGACATATCAGTCATCCTAGGGATGGATTGGTTGACAGAAAATGGAGCGGTGATTAACTGTGGGGACAAAACAGTATCACTTCGCAACTCCATCGGAGGTCGAATAGTGTTCCAAGGAGATAAGTACGAGTGAATTAGAGATTGGATTGGAACTCAACGACTGAAGGAAGTGAGAATTGAAGATATTCCTGTAGTAAATGAGTTTAAGGATGTATTTCCTAAGGAACTACCGGGAATGCCACCCGATAGAGAGATCGAATTCACAATCGACCCGATTCCGGAGCACGGCACCAATAGCACAACCACCATATAAGATGGGGCCAAAGGAGTTAGTGGAACCGAAAGCTCGGATAGATGAAGCTGGAACAGAAGGGATTTATTCAAGAAAGTGTGTCACCATGGGGTACACCAGTTATTTTTGTGGATAAAAGAGATGGAGGAAAGAGAATGTGTGGAGATTATAGAAATTTGAATAATGTAACTATCAAGAACAAGTATCCTTTACCTAGAATTCAAGATCTTTTTGATCAAGTTCAAGGAGCAGGAGTCTTCTCGAAGATAGATTTAAGGTCGAGATACCATCAAATCAAGATCAAGAAGGAAGATGTACCAAAAACAGCATTCGTATCAAGGTATGGACACCATGAATACTTGGTTGTACCATTTGGACTAACCAATGCACCAGCAATTTTCATGAATTTGATGAACAAGATATTCATGAAGTACTTGGACAAGTTTGTGATAGTGTTCATAGATGATATTTTAATCTATTCCAAAGATAAAGAAGAACATGCCAAACATTTGAAGATAGTTCGCAAACTTTGAGAGAACATCAGCTATATGCAAAGTTCAAGCAAGTGCAAATTTTGGTTAGATAGTGTTGAATTTCTTGGACATGTCATAACCAAAGAAGGCATAGCGGTGAATCCAAGCAAGGTTCAGTCCGTATTGGAATGGAAATCACCTAAAAATGCTAAGGAAATACGAGGATTTCTTGGTATGGCAGGCTATTATCGGAGATTCATAGAGGGATTTTCGAAGATTGCAGGACCAATGACCAAGTTACTCAAGAAAAATACTCCATTTGTGTGGACTGATGAGTGTGAGCTGGCTTCCAAACACTCAAGGATAAGTTAACCACAGCACCGGTGTTAGCAGTTCCTGAGCCTGGAAAGGATTACACGGTGTATTGTGATGCTTCCAAGAATGGACTTGGATGTGTTCTTATGCAAGATCGGAAGGTAATAGCTTATGGATCAAGACAGTTGAAACCACATGAACACAACTACCCAGTACATGATCTCGAGTTAGCGGCGAGTTGTGTATGCTTTGAAGAGTTGGAGACAATTTCTATATGGATCCAAGTGTGAGTTATACACTGATCACAAAAGTTTGAAGTATTTCTTCACCCAGAAAGAATTAAACATGAGACATAAGAGATGGTTGGAGTTGATTAAGGATTACGACCTTAAGATCAACTATACACCAGGCAAGGCTAATGTAGTAGCAGATGCCCTAAGTAGGAAAAGTACGGAGAATCAACCTACGGAATGGGAGATTCCAAAGGAACTTCGGAAGGAGTTAGAAGATGCTCGGATCTTGTTTATTCAAGGTGATATCAAAGGAAGTATAGCAACCATGAGGATTATGGATGAGATGTACTCGGACTTGAAATATGAGATTATCCGAAAGCAAGCGGATGATTTGTTCATTCAAGAGGAAATCAAGAGGATTGGCGAAGGAAAACCATCGGAATTCCATCTGGGGAGTTTGATTCATTATATTTCCAGAAAAGGATCTGTGTACCAGATGATCCAGGAGTGAAGTCAATCATATTAAAAGAAGCACATGAAACCCCTTATTCCATACATCCAGGAAGTACCAAGATGTATATGGATTTGAAGGAGATGTTCGGTGGAACAACATGAAAAGAGAAATAGCACAATATGTCTCGGAATGTCATACATGTCAACGAGTGAAGGCAGAACATCAGAGTCCTGCAGGATTACTCAAACCACTAGAGATACCGGAATGGAAATGGGATGAAATCGGAATGGATTTTGTTACTGGTTTACCAATGACTAGTAAGAGGAAGGATATGATATGGGTAATAGTGGATAGACTTACCAAGAGCGCTCATTTCATAGCCGTAAACACAAAAGATACTGCAGAAAAGCTTGTGGATATTTATGTGAAGGAAATTGTGAGTAAACATGGAGTACCAAAGAAGATAGTCTCAGATAGAGGTTCGATTTTCACATCAGCATTCTGGAAACAACTACAAGAATCTTTGGGATCCAAGTTGGATTTCAGTACAGCATATCATCCACAAACCGGAGGACAAACCGAAAGAACCAATCAGATACTTGAAGACATGCTTAGAGCTTGTGCTCTGAACTTTGGAGGCTCATGGGAGGATCATTTACCTTTAGCGGAGTTCTCATATAACAATAGTTATCGAGTAGCATTCGGATGGCACCGTACGAAGCATTGTACGGAAGGAAGTGTAGATCACCAATTTGTTGGTTTGAAACCGGAGAAAACAAGGAATTTACACCGGATTACATCAAAGAAAGACAAGACGTCATCGAGGTGATCCGGGATAGACTCAAGATAGCTCAGAGTCGTCAGAAGAGTTACGCCGACTTAAAGAGAAGAGATTGGGAACCGAAAGTGGGAGACATGGTTTATTTAAAGGTTAGCCCAATGAAAGGACTTAAGAGGTTCGGAGTGAAAGGAAAGTTAAGTCCTCGATATATTGGACCATTTAAGATACTCGATCGGAATCGAGGAACAAGCTTTTGAGTTGGAGTTACCGGCACAACTAAGTCAAGTTCATAATGTATTTCATGTTTCACAACTCAGAAAATGTTTGAAGGCACCGGATGATCCTATCACATATGAAGAAATAGAATTGCAATCTGACCTAACTTATGTGGAAAGGCCTGAAAAGATCTTAGAAGTTCAATGGAAGAAGTTAAGAAACAGGGCAATCAAATACTGCAAAGTGCAATGGCAACATCATCCCGAGCGAGAAGCTACTTGGGAGACAGAAGAAGAACTCAGGAAGTCTTACCCCGAGATGTTCAGGTACCAATCTTAACTTCGGGACGAAGTTTCGTTAGGGGGAGAGGCTGTAATAACCCGAACATAGGAACAACGAAGGGTAGATTTAGAAATGGGATGTGCATTTCATCGCAAAACGGGGAAATTTTCGCGCCTTATTGCAACTAAACCTAAGAGGGATCGAGATTCTCTCTCATCTTGCACTTAGGGTTAGGCAATGTGAGTTAGGAAATTTCGACATGATCTCTTTTGTATCTTGTTGATTTGGGGAATTGATTTCATTTGACAAGTGTCATTACATTAAACAATAAACATTGAACAATATAAATGGAATTCATAATTCAAACAACTTATTAATTCAAATCACTTTGAATTTCAAAGTGAATCACAAATACAATGATTATTTCAGAATATAAATGTCACATAATCAAAAGCTCATAAACAAAAACCTTGGGCTTTATTGATATCAACACAGATTACAAAGTCTTTACAATATTCTTGATACAAGAATCAATGAATAATAAACGTAAATAAAAAGGAAGATTACAAGTTTATTCCTAAACTAAAACCTAGACTATATGACTTGGAGAATGTCTTCCGGCCATGTCCATCTTCACAAACCTGCAATAACAAATCACAAACACTAGCCGTAATATAAGTGTTAGCTCAAGATTCAGATTAGACAGCTTAGCAAGTGACACAATATTCAGTTTGGACAGAACCAAGTCACAAGACACTTGTGCTTGTCCAAAACCAGGGACAAGCACAAGATAGGATCAAAGTGAGACCAAAACCGAGCAATGCAGGGGCTCAAGTTTCAGACATATGAGAGCACACAGCTCAAGTGTGCTGGGCAAAGCATCAAGCAAGGCCATGCAAAAGCATAGTCACCAAGCATGCCAGGCTTGTGTGTCAATGCAGGAATAGAAGTAGGGATCATATAAAAGGAGCACAAACCCTAGAAACCAGAACCGATCGACCGGATAGGATTCACCGTGTAAGGGTGAAGCAAGAACAAGCTCAGCTCATCCAGTTCTTGAGCAAGAACAAAGCCAACACACACAACCACTCAAGCCACCAGGAATCATGGTGACCTGAGAAGATCAACCAGGATCTGGAGGTGAGGGCTATGGACAACCCACAAGTCTGCATCAACACAAAATCTCATACTAGGAGCTGGAACAAGGTATACCAAGATCCTGGAGAAGATCCAATGGATCTAATCCAATCATATGCATGACATAGTCATGGGGTTGAGCAGATGCTCAACAGGGTGAATCATCACTTGGTTTTCACCAAGGATCACTGCTAGTCTAAAAGGCCACCAAAATAGAAACCATCCAGATACAGATCTTGTGCACAGAAGCAAGATCTGATGCACAGATAGCACCAGTAGATGTATTGCCATAAATAGCAGCTAGTATAGACTACACGTAAAATCCTAGGCACATAACCATCGTAAGCCCTAGATTTCTTCACGTGGCAAGCATATTGGCATTCATACTTACTATGATCCCCTAATATGCAAGCAAAGTTGAGTAGCCAACAAGATCCAATCACTAGGTGAGCAACCGATCGATAGCAAGGCTACCGAGGTCACATCACACTTAGCACCAAATAAGAGCAAGCCAAATAGACCACATCACTATCCGTAAATGGATTCAGAGTTAATTGCTTGTAAAAGAATCATGAACAGCAAACTCATATACAAGCAAGACATTTAAATCATCACTGCATAAGCAGTTCATCATAATTAAGTAATCTAAGCATGAATTTATCACAGATCCATGCTAATCATGACAACAGCATACTGTTAAGCAATATAACTTAATTCATAGCCACTAGAGCAAGTAAGCAACATCACAGTGATGCTTGAGCATCAGCATCACCAAATAAATGAACCATATAGCCACAGTGTTAGCCAGTAAGCAATCACTGACAATCAATTGATCAAATTGATCAATCATAGCAAGCCAAGCTACACAGAGAGATTTGCCAACAAGCAAGAAATGATCCAATGGATCATTGGATTGCAGTAGTAGTACTGAATCATATCACAGGCACCTCTGGCACACACACAAGTGTCACGGATGCATCACAAGTGCACCTAGACAAGCAAGCATAATAGTCCAAGAAGCATAGCAAGCCCATAAGCATGAACAACAGTGGTATATCAAGCCATAAGCAAGCTAGGGGTAGAAGAGAGGCAAGCATAGCATGAACAAGCAAGCAAAGAAGCATGTGCCAAGTACTCAGGAAACGGTAATTGGGCCATGAGCTTGCAAAGAACCGAAGCTACGATAAGATTGCGCAAAGCAGTAGCATAACTCTAGATGAACACAAGACTACCAAAGAGCAACAGATCATGAGGAGGAAGAAGAACAGTGGCAAGGGAGGCGCACAGAAGAGAAGGAGGAGGAGCAAAAGACCTTACCCGCGCCTGGAGGCAGAAACTATGGCATGGCGAGGCAGTGCCCGCGCGGCCATAGCAGCTGCAAAGCCGAGGAAGTCGCGGCGTTACGCCGACGAACACCACCACAAGCAGACACAGACATGGAGACGACGGCACAGGCGCCGCAGCAGCACCCGCGCCAGGTCGGTCTCGGAGGCGCACACGTCGACGACGAAGGCGAGAGCTCGTCGGAGACCACCGAGATCGCCCATGGCGATTCTCCGAGAGATCCGGATCGAGGCGATTCGCCGGAGAGGACGAGAGGAGAGAAACGGCTCGGACGGATCGATAGATCCGCTCGAGGCGGTTCTAGATCGGTAGGTGACCACGGCGGAGGAGGCCGGTGATGGCCGGAGCAGGGCGGCGGCCATGGCGGCGACGCCATCGCCTCGTGGTCGCCAGAGATTAGGGTTAGACGAGTGAGAAGAGGGCCGAGTGAGAGTGAGAGTGGTGGGCCGCTCGGCGCCACCAAACCCAAAAGGGGGCCAGCCTATTTGGGCCGTCCCTGAGTTAGGCTATTGGGCTGGGCCCAATAGGGGTCCAGGGGGTATTTTGGTCATTTTTCATTTAATAAAAGACCAAAACTTTACCAAATTTTAATAAATCATAAACAACTCTAAAAATCCAATAAAAATTGGATTTATGAATGAAAAATAAATCTTAACAAGAATAAAATATGAAATGGAATTTAAGAAACAAATTCAAAATTATGAATTTCAGAATTCAAATAATAACTTGGAATTTTAAATTATTATTTCCTTGTATTTAAAATTCAAGGAAAAATATCAAATAAGTTCAAATACTTATTTTCAAACATTTCAAAATGAAATTCTAATATTCCATGTCATATCTATTGCAAAGGGTATTTTTCCAAGAAAATACCATATTCCTTTTATTCCAAAAACTATAGAGGTAACTCTATAATTTCAAATTATTTTGGAATAACTAAGGTAATTATCAAGTAAAATCATTTTACTTTGAATTGTTGTACCTTGTGTGAATTACAATAATTAATACTTTTAAATCAATTGTAAATTACCGTCAAAGACATAAATCTTAAATACAACCCTAAATTGTAATAATTCAATGGGGTAAAGGGATTCAACACAAAATAATACATCCATAATTGCATTATTTGGATTTTTATAACATTGTCCTTACCGGACAATGATGCTTCTTACGAACCCGAGGTCCAGGTTCCATCAACTCGCATTGAACTCGCACTATCTCGCAGTCCACGTGCAAGTTCACCCTTGCTCATGTCAACTTGATTATCTTCTACTACTTTTAATGCAAAGCTATATACTTATCATTCCCGCATCGCAAATGAAATGTTAATTTCCAACTATGAATATGACTATGTGGCCGGCAATGGAACCATGGTATGTGTTGATATGGTGGAGGTTCCATTGCAATGGGTTATATCACCCTAGGATTAAATTACCAATGCCGTCCAGATGATTCTAGCGCCGTACAAACCGCGTTGACCATGAGATCTATAATGGCTCTGGAAAAGCCAGCCGTATCTTTTCCCTTCGCACGCCAACGGATCGGGGAGACGGTGAGGTCCGGAGGCACCGCCGCAATAGGTTGGGAAATCCTTTTAAATCCCCATCCATTGGTGATGTTAATCTCTTCCGATCTATGAAGGATTGTCCAAAGTACACCATGAGTAAAGCCGTATTATCGGGGAAGTCTACTGGAGGTGTGCGGGTGGACAAAAGGGTGGGTTTGCAGTCGCGGAGAAGGCGGTGTGGGCTTGGATCTTTATACCTGGCCTCACACCAAAGGAAGTGTGAACGGGGGCAAGTCCCTGCGGATGGCAAAAAGGGTGAGATCTCTTGTGGGAAAAGTAACGCACCTCTCAGAGTGTATCAAATTGTGGCTGTCACTCCCTGTTCCGGGAAGGGAACTGCGAACGCGGCAGGAAAGGAACTCCACGAAGTTCCGGTCAACTCCGTGAAGACCGACGGGCATAGTTTTCATAATAAAAGCAACCTTTTGAAGAAATGTTTGCAAAACATGCATTGACCTGCGATTTCTCGATCAATGGTCGTAGCTAGTGCATCAAACACCTTTTATTCTTTTAGAACTTGCTGAGTACCTCTCGTACTCACTTTCTTTCGACACCCTTGCTAGACTCGTGATCCCGAAGTGGAGGCTATCAACGATGGAGCACCGTGAAGGAAGCTACGAGCTGGTCTACGAAGAACCCGATCTTACCGGCGGAGTGGAAGGCGTAGACTATGGGATAGTCTACGGACTCCGATGACACGGAGGTGGAGGAGTAGTGACATACCTTAGTATCATAGAGCCGAGCAACGTAGAACTTACCTAAATAAGTTGTTGAGCTCTTTTCATCTTTAGTATAAGTTGTAATGGTACTTTAGTAGTCTCTTAGGGTGTTCTCATAGGACCTGTGAGAATACCAACTTGTAAGACAATGTTTGTAATAAAGTATGGAGTGTTATGACCTGCAATGTTTCTGTTGTACCACTCTGAGGGATATGGCAATTTGTGAGGAAGCCCCTTCACAAAGATCATATCAACGACTTGTATACTACAACATGCAGTGGTATGCTGGGTCACCGCAACTACTTCACCCTTTCAGCGGGCTGCCGACATCCTCAAACATCAGGACGGAAACTGCCTTTTTCTGCTATGTTTGGGCAGTTTCTATGCTTGTCTACCTACATCCAGACCTACCACCTCCAATATTATGTGTTATAAACAAACAACTTGCCCCAAGAGTCGTCCATGCTGAGAATGGCACAGCCAGTGTGAGCATATTGCACAGTTTTTTTTTAGCTACTCCCCATGCATGAACGGGTTGATGTGTCAAGGCTAGATATTTAGCTGGAGCTAAGAAATCTATACTACTTAATAATAAAAATGTAACTATCCACCCATTCTTGCAATTGCTAAGGGTATCCTCTTTCAGAACATCGACAATTGTAATGGCGCCCCCCGATAGTCCTATTGGGATGCAAGCCACAAAATGGGATCCCACCAGCGTCCCCATGGAACACCGTCATATTTTGGAGGCTAATAAATAGCCAGCAATCCCATGCCAGACACTACCCACAAGGTCTAGGAGATCGCGCCACGTCGGACTGCCTCTCCCATCGTCTCCATCGATATGTATTGGCTAGACTGGCACAAGGCCACCGAGCTCGCCAAATACGATATCCTCTCTCCGTATAAAGAGACTGTGCCGAGGGCCGGGTCATATCAGCTTGGTTGGGTGCCCGTGCCACCGGTGTCCACGACAAGGCTGCCGGGGAAGAGATCTTCTGCCGAAAGCAGAAGCACGCGGTATGGCTAGATCCACGCTACTACGAGACTAGCGACTATTGGCTGACACTGTTTCGCGAGGACCAAGAGGCTGGGCAAAACCAATTCACCGGCGAGCATCCACCACTGGAAAAGAATATCGCCCGGCGGAGGTGGTTCTTGTCAATGCCCGGCCGCACCGTCGAGGGCATCATCGCCGCTGGCCTCCGTGAAACCTTCATGGGATCGGCTACCGAGGACGACATCATCGACTCCGACGAGGAAGGATAGAGATTGGGTTTAATTATTGTTCTAAATTTGTAAAAAATCTTAATCTTGAATGAAATTCGTCGGTTTTGCTTTTTGGTTAAATTTGTATAGTTGACCCCAATGTGGGCAACACTTCCACTATGGTGGAAACGTGGGCCGACAGCCTGACGCCCCCGACATAATATAGAGGGCCCCTTAGCTGCTAGAACTATTTCTTTCTTAGTTCATGCAAGTTCTTTGGATATTTCTCCGTTTTTGATGAGTGGTGCTGTTTGTCGTATTACCTTTTCAGTGAGCTGCCGATGTCCTTGAACATCAGGACGGAAACGGCCTTTCTGTGCTATGTTTGGGCGGTTAGTATGATTGTTGGACATGATTGTTTACTTGCTTGTCTACGGTCTACCTACAACCGCAAGATGCTCCAATACAGTATGTGTTAAACAGAAACAAAGTCCCACTTACTGTTCATTTTTTGATTTCTAGTTTAAATTTTGGGAAATATTCTACTTACACGTATGGGTGTGGGTGTTTCTATAACCCACACCCAAGTACTTTTGTACTTAAATTTTGAACTAGCAATTATAAAATGAAAACTATAACTGGGATTTATGTGGGTTCCCACTTGCATCTCTAATGTAGTGGAATGTGGCTCGAGCACCCAGACAAAATATTTCGAATGACATCCGAATGTTTGGCTTAATCTTAGTCCATCCAGATTGTGAGAGTTGAAGTGAATACTTGTATTCGAGTGTAAAAATATCTCAAATGTCTTACCAAATCAATAACATTATTTTACAACACGTGAATAGTTGATTTGTTTTTCACATTTTGTTTTGAATAAATTCCATGAACACCAACTTTGAGCCTTATTTTGAGAAAAATGTTTGAACCATTTGGCACCAAAAGAGCAACAACAACGACCAAAACAATTATTATTATTACCACTACTACTAGAGAGCGACCAAGCTTTTGGGCCATGGGCGAAATGGAGCTCTTTTCTAGGAACTCAAAAACTAGGTTTAAAGTTTCAAAAAAATCTGCAATAAATAGTGGAGGTAGTTAATAGTATAGCAAATATCACTTTTGGTCTTGGGTGCATATGCTCCCTTTACAAGAAAAACACATTTCAAAATGTAAAAAATAAATACATACAAAAAATATTCCGCGCTTACATACCCACATTCTGTGTGTGCACTTAAAGTTTTTCAAAACCCGTCAATTTTTAGCTCTACGTAAAAAATGATAAAAACAATGTCACGCCCAAACCGTTATTTTAGCACCGATTTTTTAACATAGTTCGGAGAAAAATTCTGCTTCTTTATGCAGCGACTTGGTGTTTACAAGATCTAGACATTTAAAAAAATATTATATTTTAAATGAAGGAGGCATATGTATTTAGACTGTAGAGCCAAAACATTGCACTCACGATATAATCTACCAGTTTGCGAAAAATCAGTATAAAATAAGTTGTGTTCCAGGCCCAAGAACCCATAATACAAGGTGTTTGCATGCTTGTAGTTTAAATTGGCTACATCCATGATTTCTTTTCGCAATTTTTTCTTAACACTATGGAAGTTATGATTTGATGCTACGGCTATACTAATATGCACAAACCTGTCAGAAATATAATATAGTGCACATAGCTCTTCTCACCAGTTCAGATTTTTGTAAAACTTGGCTAGTGCTTCAATTCATTATGCTATCAGAGCGAGATGTTGAGTTTAAATTCTAGCCAACGCAGTATTACAAATAAATATTTACAGCCCATCTATTTATTTCATCAAATTAGTCAGATCTAATGAGAAATTCATGTAGTACTAACCAAACCAAGAGTATGTACGTTCGGGTCTCTAGGGCTATAGGTAGCCCTTTTTTGAACATTTTAAAAACTGCAGTTGTAAGGGTCAAAACATTCATGTTTTTTTCTAGATGTAGAAAATAACTTCCTCTTTGAATCTGAAATAAAAAAATCTCAACTCAAAATACCTAGTATTTTGGGATGCACGTAAAAAAAATCTGACATTTAAAGTAGTAAATAGTACGAACATGGAAACCTCTAAATTCACACGATTTTTTCATTTTTTGTTAATTCTAGAACATAAGGTATTTCGGGGTCTAGAATCTGTATGGTTATAGAGTGCATCGGTATCTAGACCTAAATTTTTTGGTTTGAATTTTTCGGAAGTTTAAAATGTTGTTTTGAAGTTTTTAAAAATAAACGGCCATGTGTAGCCCGTTGTGGGAGCAGTGTTTTGGAACATGGGTTCATATGCTCTCTATATTTTGAAATGCATCTTACATACATGGGGCCATATGCACGTATATTATGAAGATTTACATGTAGAATTTTTTGTCCAAATTTTTTGACATTTCGAAATATAATTTTTTAGTAGAGGGAGCATACGCACCCGGGAGCCGAATTGAATTTCCGGAGTTTCGGTTTTTGTTACTATGATACTATAAACTTGTTTATGTGATAGGCATCCTCCTCCTATTCGGCTGTTTTATTTCGCTGCACGCGCTTTGTTTGACTGTCATGTGCCGATGTAGCTTGATCCGAAGTCTAGAGCAGGTAAAAAAAAAAGGCACTCCAGTATACTTCACTGATCTGCTGCGTGCCGTGTTTATAATTTGTTTGTTGCTGGTACCGACCTGTGGGGGGCGGTCCCAAGCAAGTGTACACGCATGTGCATTTCGAAATCAATTTGACTTGCCCCGTTTGACTAGGCAAATTGACAAGTGACCCAGTTTTGTACTAGAGTATAAGTTTCATTGGTCTTTCGTCCTCCAACTGAACAAGACCCGACGAACTACACGCTAGTCCCCAAGTCAATTCAGCAGGGGGGTTCGCCGTACACTAGACCTATCGAGGAGCCAGCCGGCTGGTCTCGTATTTGTAATCTACGCTGCCCGATCGAGACCAGTGGCAGACTCGATCGGTTCCAACTTCCAAGTCTTGCTCTCTTCCAGTCGTGTTCAAAAAAATGGGTCTAATTCTAACATATCATGGTGGCTTCAAAATGGTCTCTTCCAAATTGGTTTGCAGTTGCGCCCCGCTTTTAAGCTCCTTTTGATTCAGCGTACGTGGGATGACTGCTTTTTCGTAAAAGGGAATTGCACCTAGACGAATTAACCCCGTAATTACCTGGCTATTTCGCCGGCAGGTGCTCGTGAATTGCGCCGTCGCTGGCTGCAGATTACTTTCGTTACCATCATCACCTACGAGTTAATTAAGACTAAATTCGCGACAGTATCATATTGCTCTACGAATCTAAGCTAGTGGAGTACCCGTTTTTCTTCAAGCCAATCTCATTATATATATTATACTGATATTTCGTTGCGCGTACCAGCGGCTACGTATTGTCCTTTTTGGCCAATGTCAATCAATGTCAATGCATATACGGAGTATGTTAAACTCCAGGCCGGGGTCAAATGCAGGTTTCATTAATAAATTGCATGACCCAAAACAATTTCTCGGAAAATCCTAGTTAGTTGGATGGTCCCGTGGACCTTTCATACATGACTATCGCTAATTCATGACATGACCATCGCACCTTTTTTTTTCTGAAACGGCTGGCCATCGCACATTCATCATGCGAGGGGTCAGCAAGAAAGGGTGTCCTTAAATTAAGCAAGTAAGGTAGACGAAAGTACGCGTACAAATCTATGAGCTTGGAGATGGTTGCGATTAGGGCCGTTGATTGACGGCGGTTGCTAGGATACGAAGCTAAGCACAGTTTACGACGGTTAGGGGAAACCATTCGTGAAACCTTGATTGCGATAGTGGCAGGTATGCATGAATGGACTGGTCAATCCATGTGGAGTTTGTGTACACTTCTATTGTACTCTAGTGTAGTATTCTATAAATTGGTGCAGTGCACAAGATTCGAGCTTAGATGATTTTGTTGCAATGCACGGGATATTCTCTTCAAGGGGAAGGAATCCTTGATTTGGCCCAAAGAAGCATTGAGCTGCATGGAGGATGGTATTCTACAACTTTTATTTTCTTCAGTGTGAGTATGACTCGGTTGACCTGCCATAGTTATTTTTCAATCAACGGGGCTCATAATCGAATGATTATTTTTTGAGAAAATACAAAGCTTGCTATTTCGTTTCATTGATGGAGGAAACGGTCTTGCAAGCCAAGACCACAGTAACAGCCACAAGACAAAAAAATACAACAAATGCCACCACGCTACCATCCGCCTAGATGACATCGAGACAAGTGCATAAGATGTGACAACATCATTGTGGACTGGCCACACGCTTCCGCAATGTCCTCGATGTATGTCGGGTCAACCTCGAACCTCCACTGAGCTATCCAGATGGTGTAGAACCATCCAGTGGGAAGAGAAGGCTCCAACAAGCCCGAAAGGGCAAGGAATACGCCGATACTAGAGGCATTGAAACCGCCAACACGGCAACACCGCTCATGACTTGAACACTGCACCACCAATCTTTTTTGTACCCCTAGGACACCACAACATAGGATTCGCTGCAATCCACTGCCGGAGATTCGTGTCCGCTAAGGAACACGGCTATCACCGAATCCGAGAGGTTCGAACACAGGGGACTCAAGATCACTGCAGTTACCCAGGTTCAGGGCCCTCGGAGAGGTAAAACCCCTACGTCCTGCTTTGGTGGATGTATTGTTGGTCACAATGCGGAAGATGAATGTACACGAGTCTAGGGTTTCTTGATCGCTCTGGATCATCCCCTTCTTCGCTAGCTAAGCTAGTCCTTATATAGTGGAGTTGGTCCTCTTCCCCCGAAATATCTTGAGGGGGAAGGGTTCCCACATCTCCAAACCGAGGGCGGGAAACTTCCCCGCCCTTTACAGGATGGACATAGTCCATGATTGATTTAAGTGCTGGTCTATGGCAGATGCTAAGGTCGTTGATGATACCTCTGGTGGCCGCTTGCGCTGTCCACCCGGCCTTGCACCAAAGTGGCAAAGGCAGGACCTCGGCGCTTTAGGTCTCATCGAGCCTGCTTTAATCACCAAAGAGGCAATGGCATCTCACCTCCTCGGGATGAAGCTTGTGAGCTCAGCCATGACGCACGCGACGTCTGTCGCCCTTGTCCCGTAGCCTTCGGAGCCCGTGTAGGCGGCATCTAATGCTCCCTTGGGTGGTCTTATCACCTTCAAGGGAGGCTCTCTGACTTGGAGAGGCTCGTGGCTCGGGAACCTCTACGAGGGAGTTCCTCCCCAAGCATGTCTTCCGCTCCAACTTGGTGTATCCAAGAGGGTTTTACACCTCGTGGAGCCTCACTCGGGAATTACTTCCCCGAGTGATTGTTTCCGAGGAATGATTATGGGCCCAGCAACCGTAGGTCTATGGAACCCTAGTTGCCAGGGATCCCACAGTAGCCCCCGGACGCTTGTCCTCGTAGGTGGCTGTTGGTGGCCACGAAGGGGAAAGTGGCCAACTGTTGCTGGCTCAAGTCTTCCTACGTGGGTCCACCAGTCAGAGCAGTCGATTGCATCTGAGCTATGCACACCAAACGGCGTAAGATCTCCCACCGTTGGTTTGACAGCTGCAGCTTGACAAGACATGACTCTGCGGTAGCGTGCAGAGTCTTGGGGGCATGTGGTGCCTCTCGGTGATTAATGCACAACGGTTGAAACACCAACGCACTCATCAACCTGGGTATAAGGATGGGAGAGGGTGCGTCGCCCTCTCCACTCGCCATTTTTCTTCTTCCTCCTCTCCTCACCACCGAATGGCGCCGAGGAGGTCTTCAGCCTTTGTGAAGGGCAAAGCTTCCGCCGTGCCGGAGGGCGCGGATTTGGTGGTGAGAAGACCACGAGGCCTCCCTCCTGGAAGCGGGAAGCCCGGTGGTCGAGGCGGAGGCAGAGGGGGTCTCGGCGGCGACTAATACATCTCAAACGTATCTATAATTTTTGATGCTCCATACTTGTTTTACACCAATTCCACTATGTTTTTCATACACTTCGTTGCACTTTTATACATTTTCCGGCACTAACCTATTGACAAGATGCCACGGTGCCAGTTCCCTGTTTTCCGTTGTTTTTGGTTTTAGAAAAGTTGTACAGGAAATAATTTCGGAATTGGACGAAAGAAAGCCGAAGTTAATATTTTACCGTAACGAAGACAGAGACCAGAGGGGAGTCGGTTAGGCGCCAGGAGGCGGCCTCACCTGCCCTAGGCGCGGGCCCCCGGGCACCCCACTGACCTATCTCCTCCGCCTATTTATTCACGATCTCACGAAAACCCCGAAGACCCGAGACTCCATCCACGAAAAGTTCCATCGCGGCCACCATTGAAGAACCCATCTTGGGAGGGTACTGAAGCTCTTCCCGGCACCCTGCCGGAGGGGGAGATCATCATCGAAGGCCACTACATCGCCATGCTCGCCTCTGAAGTGATGTGTGAGTAGTTCATCCCTGGACTATGGGTCCATAACAGTAGCTAGATGGTTGTCTTCTCCAATTTATGCCTCATGTTTAGATATTGTGAGCTACCTATCATGATCAAGATTATCTTTATGTGATGCTACATGTTGTGTTTGCTGGGATCTGATGAATATTGAATACTATGGTTGAGATCGATTATATTCATGTTATATGTTATTTGTGATCTTGCACGCTCTCCGTTGCTAGTAGATGCTTTGGCCAAGTAAATGCTTGTGACTCCAAGAGGAAATATTTATGCTCCATAGTGGGTTCATGCCTCTAGTTTGCTGGAAGAGTGACAATAAATTCTAAGATTGTAGATGTGATGTTGCTACTAGGGAGAAAACAATAATATTTTATCCAAGGGTAATTCTATTGTTTACTTTACACACATTTCTTAATGCGATAATCTGTTACTTGCAACTTAATACTGAAAGGGGTGTGAATGCTAACCGGAAGGTAGATTATTAGTCATAGACGCAGTTGGATTACGGTATATGTATTATGTCGTAATGTCCAAACGAATCTCATAGTAATCATCTTTTCATTTATGAACTTTATTCTGTCAATTGCCCAGTTGTAATTTGTTCACCCAACATGCTATTTATCTTTATGGAGAGACATCTCTAGTGAATTGTGGACCCCGTAGCGCATGTTACCCCCACGATGTCGACTTCTTCCACCGGGTGCGCGGCTTTGGCCTCGACGACAAAGAGGAGGAGGACGAAGACGAAGTCCACGACAGCTTTGAGGAGGAGGAGGAACTCCAACCAGCGGACCTCACGGAGGAGGACATCGAAATGGCCATCTCGCAGAGCAAGCTCGACCAGCTCGCTCAGTGGGATGGCATTGCTGTCCAACTGTGGGCATCCGCATAGGCCCAAGTTTGGCCAGCGATTCCTCCCGCGCTTACGCCGCCTCCTCCCGCACCAACACCGCCTCCTCCTGCACCTATAGCGTCGGAGGTGCCTCAACATTCTCAACATTGGTCGTGGCCTTGGGTGCCCCCATCTACTATAACTGTGATAGGGCTATTTTCTACTATTGTTAATTTATTTTTGGCAGTATGCAAATTGTTCTACTATAACTGAAGAATATATTGGACAAAAGATGAGTCGGACCTTAGGCTACCCGATTCAAATGGACATGCCAGCGAAAAAAAAATCAATTTCTTGCCTTAAATAGGCCGGACTGTTGAAGATGCCCTTACAAGCATCCATAGGCGGATCTACCATCCCTTTTGCCCGGGCCGTCGCCCAGGCTTCCGGCTGGCCGGCAAGCCTATTTCCCTCCAATTTTATATGTATTTAATAAAAATTTAGCACACCAATCTTGTTTGCTCAGGCTTTAAATTTTCCTAGCACCATATATTACGGGCTCTGTAGTGTCATGTGCCGATGTAGCTTGATCCGAAGTTTAGAGCAGGTACAACAAAAAAATGCACTCCACTGTGGTGTGCACATTTATACGGAGAGCCATTTGCTTGTTGCTACCAAACTGCGGGGGTCGGTCCCAAGTGTACATGCATGTGCGCTTCAAATTAAATTTGACTTTGCCCCATTTGACTAGGCAAGTTGACAAGTGGCCCAGTTTTGTATGCGTCCTTTCCTTTCGAAGGGTCTTTCGTCCTCCAACTAAACAAGACCGGACGAACTACACGATTGTCCCCCAAGTCAATTCAGCAGTTGCAGAGTACGTACACTAGACCGATCGAGGAGCGGCGCTGCCCGATGGAGACCAGTGGCAGACTCGGCTCCAGCTTCCAAGTCTTGCTCTGTTCCCGTCGTGTTCAAGAAATGGGGGTCCATCGGCCAGCTGATTCAACAAATCATGGTGACTTGAAAATGGTCTCTTTCAAAATTGGTTTTCAGCTGCGCTGCGTCTTTAAGCTCCTTTTGATTCAGCGTGGGATGACTGCTTTCCTTGAAGGGAACTGGGAATGTTATCACGGGGACACGCCGCGCCTTTGGTATGCAGATCGTTGGTTAAAATATTATGAAATAGTAAAAATATATACATTGCTGAAGTATTGTATTTCCTCCGTCCCATGAAACATGTCGGAGATTTTTCTAAATTTAGATGTGTCTAGAACTCTAGACACTATTTAGTATATAGGTATATCCGAATTTTGATAAATCTCAGACATGTTTCACGGGACGGAGGGAGTATAAGTGATGGTGTGGAATCACCGTTCAAGTAACATAAACATGCTACTGTAGCCACATGATTTAGAATTTTATTTTCAGCGCCCATAGGTCATCGTGAAGTAATGAAAATGGAGAGTAGTAAGGATAAAAATTACCGTTTGATTGTAGCGCGATGGAAATAAATACCTATTTTTCTAAATCAACGTAGAAGCAATGAGTAGTATGTGTTCTCGGGAAAATAAGTATTTTTGAAAAGCATGCATGGGTATTTTTTTGGGAGAAAAGAATCAATCGTACGATAAAATGGGTATTTTTAAAGTAAAGACGCGGAAGAAGTAATGTTAGATGATTACCTTCCGTGCACTGTTGGAGAAATACCATTGGGGAATTACCAACGAAGAAATTATGCACCGCTGAGAAATTCAAGTCGGGAACTACGGTTGAGATTGAAGGGTTGTGTAAAAAATGTTGCACGCATGCGGCATTAGTTACCGGTCAGAAATTACAGCTGCGAAAGTACCATTGAAGAATTACATATGCTCAAGTAATTGCTATTAGATAAGTAGCGGCCCTTGCAAAATTACTATTAGATAGCTTACATTGGTAAACTACTATTAAAGCTGAAGATTTATATAGATAAATTACTTCCAAACAAATAGATACTTAACCACCCTCGTAAAACTAGTGTCAAATTAATGCCAATGTTGAAGTTTTTAGTGATAAATTACTGTCAAAATTTTAGCAAAACTGAGAATTTGATGTTTGAAATTGGCAATAAACTCGCTGGAAAAAATGTCAAGAACAATTGTTGTCAAAAAATTATAAGGTAAAAAGGAAAAAAAGTTGGGTCCAGGACACCGTTCATGCGTTGACACTGATTCATCCGCGCATGAATGGTGCCTTGAAGCGCAGCGCTGGACGAATTAAGCCCGTAATTACTTGGCTATTTCGCCGGTAATATGCCGGCAGGTGCTTGTGCATTTCAGCGTCGCTGGCTAGAGAATGTTTCCTCCGTCTACGTGAGTGTATTTTCAATTTTCCTTGAGAGTAACTATGTTAACATAAGGCCCTAACGTACGAGACCGGCTTTTGTGAATCTGGGTGTATGTGAACCCACTTTTTCAAAAGTCGGTTTGTGATGTCAAAACATGTTTCAAAAATCGAAACACAAAATGATTGCAAAAATGATCTCAAACATGTGCCCTGGACATGGGTTTCGTTCTGAAAAAACATTTTATTTTGCCACGGCAAAAAGTGAAATTTTACAGGGCTATATAGCAGTATATATGTGACGTATTTTGTCTTTTTTAGATTTTGAAATAAAAAAGTGGTTTCTCCGCGAAAACTTTCTACGCACACATGAAACATGCATACATACCCGATATTTTTATTTCAGAATTTTTTCACATTTCGAAAATGCATTTTCAACCTGGGTTCACGTGCACCCAGGTTCAACTGGGGCTTTTCCCCTAACGTCACCAGATTATGACAAGCTTGGCGCGCTGTTTCGCGAGGCAAAGTCCCTTCTAGGTACTGAATGGGGTGCCACTAGAAAAAGACCGACCTTCTCAAAGGTCCGATCCGTCCGCGAGCAACACTCTCCGTACAACACGTGGCGCTACCTGGCCGAACAACGCGCGTGGACGCGTACTTCCCCGCGCGAGCGCGCGCTTACTCAATGCAAGAAAGCGCTTGGCATGTACTTCCGTCGAGCCAGCGTCTGTGCTTGCGCTCGTACGATCGCACGACGCGCGCGTACGTGTGTACTCGTCCGATCCCACGACGGCGCGTACATGCGTACTCGTGTGCATGCACTCGTTCCCCGCGCCGTATCTAGCTAGCTCTCTGATCAGCGTGTGCACGACTGCATCTCTGCCATAGTGCGATCGGCTATCTCAGACTCGCCGTTGTTCAATCTGCATTTCGTGTGTTGTGCGTGACTGCACTCGCCGTGTGCGTGATCGCATCGCTCTCTGTGCTTGATTGTACTTGTACTTGCTCCGTGTGTGCAAGTGTGCTCGTGTGTATATGTAGTTGTACTCGTGTGTAATACACATATGTATTTGTGTGTTGATAGCTGATCAGAGAGCTAGCTAGATACGGCGCGGGGAACGAGTGCATGCACACGAGTACGCATGTACGCGCCGTCGTGGGATCGGACGAGTACACACGTACGCGCGCGTCGTGCGATCGTACGAGCGCAAGCACAGACGCTGGCTCACGCACAACACACGAAAGACGATTAACACACGAAGTGAAGATAGCAGATGCCACGCAGACGAGCAGGTACAAACGCGCATACGAGCGAGTACGATGCGTGAACACGAGCAAAGTACATGCACGGACGTACGAGTGCACACACGAAGCGAGTACGAGTCGCGCGTAAGTACAGGTACAGTCCCGCACACGGCAAGGCTGATTAAGCGAAGTAAAGTGAAAAACTGCACCAAACACAAGAAAAACAGAAGTACTTTTCGCTTAAACACAGGTACAGCTAGTACACACCATAGTGTACAATCATACTGCTATTGGAAGTACGAAAAAAGTATCTCCAAACCTATCAACATGGGATCTAGTTTCGAAGATCTCGACGCGAGGATCTCAAAAGTGAAAACGGTTCGCAATTTGGACTTACGGTTCTCAAGATATTTCATTTTGAAAAAACGAATATAGAAAAAAAAGGGAAAAACTGCCACAACCCAGTCTTCTCTCTCCTCCCCATCCCCATCTTGCTTCCCCTTGCGACACGTGGCGAGCAGGGAGGCCACTTCTCAGGAATTTTCTGGTACCACAACGCGCCACTTGTCGCGTGCGGAGTAAGTTGCCTTCCCTTCGCAAAGGTCAGCCTTTTTCTAGAGTTTTCCTACTGAATGCATAGACTTCCATGTTGCTTATTACCGTGTGCGTGTAATAAACCAGCCCATGCCCCTGCTGATTTGGGCTGGGCCTGGCTGGAGTTGCAAATGGTCACCAACTGTGGGTAGATCAGGTCCTGCTGATGTAAACATGGCTTTGGACGGTGACATTGCCATTCAGGTTTACTGGAATGAATGTATTCCAGATCAAAAAAAACTATTTTAAATTTTGATCGAATGAACATAAAACTATAACAATATTTATGCATGCAAATAGCTACATGATGACAAATGTAGTTCAGAATGAATCCAACAATACTAATCTGGTGGCATAACCGCGTATATCTTGACCTTTTTTAGTATATAAACACGACCAAATTTAATTTTTTAATTAATTAGAACTTTAGAATTACACTCTTTTGTGGATGAAATAACCATGATCTAGTTTGGATTGAATACACACCATGTCATACAGCTTTACTAGCTATTACTCCCTCCATTCCATCTATTTAGGTGTGGTTTTAGTTTAAATTTAGACTAAAACCACAACAAGAAGATTATAGAACGGAGGGAGCCGCCAGTACTATTACCTGTTTTTTCAAGCCAAACTCATTGTATATTCTACTGATATTTCGTTGCGGTACCGCCGTACCGGCCAGCGGCTACGTATTGTCTTTTTTCGCCAATGTCAATGCATATATATGTTAAAACTCCCGTCCGGGGTCAAATGCAGCTGGTTCCATCAAATTTCATGACCCAAAACAATTTCTCGGAAAACCTGGGTCGTGACGCGACCTTTCATACGCGTAGATAGACGTCGTACGCGCACGTAGTAGTTAGTTAGCCTAGTTGGATGGTCGCGTGGACCTTTCATACATGACTCGCTAGCTAGTTCACAGTCAGAGTGCAAAACTGAGTAGACAACAAGAAACTGAGTGTCCTTAAACTATGCAATAAGGTAGACGAAAGCGTTCCCCCGTACGCGTACGTACGTACGTCGGTACGAATCTACGAGCCCGGCCGTGATTGCGATTAGGGCTGTTGATTGACTTGTGAGGTTGCTAGGCTACGAAGCTAAGCACAGTGTACAACGGTGAGGGCGAACTGATTGCGATAGTGGCAGGTATGCGGGCGCACATGCACGAATGGACTGGTCAATCCATGTGAAGTTTGTGTGCATTCGTATTGTACTCTAGTATTTGTATTAATTGGTACAGTGAACAAGGTTCGAGCTTAGATAATTTTGTTGCGATGTGGGGAGGAGATTCTGCTTCAAGGAGTGAGGAATCCTTGATTTGGCCCAAGTGTTAAGCTGCAGCAAGTTGGTAGGCATACTTTTTCTTTCTTGAGTGTGATACACAACTCAGTTGATTTACACTAGCCATATCAGGGGCAACACAGGTATATTATTCATTTCATGCAAGCAAAAAAAATAAAA
This sequence comes from Lolium rigidum, assembly GCF_022539505.1. Taxonomy (NCBI): domain Eukaryota; kingdom Viridiplantae; phylum Streptophyta; class Magnoliopsida; order Poales; family Poaceae; genus Lolium; species Lolium rigidum. The sequence continues at coordinate 24,552,503 of NC_061510.1, read as the reverse complement.
AAAATTACAAAGGAAATATATTAATGTTAAGAGGTACCAACTACACCCGCCACAGCAATAATGTGGTGTCAGGAACTGGTCAAGACATCAAGAATTAAGGATGGCAATTTTACCCACGGGTATGGGTACCCGCGGGTACCGTACCCGCATGGGCAGGGTATGGGTACACTTTTATGCCCATGGGTACTACCCATACCCTGCCCATTAAGTCATGGGCAGGGCACGGGTATAACCTCGTACCCGCGGGTAAACTCATACCCTGCCCATTTATTGTCAAATCTTACGTGACACGTCTATTTTTGTTGACTTATGAGTTAGAATATGAGAATGTGATTTTTATATTATGTTGATTGTTATGTACTCAACTAGCTGTTATTGAGTTGAGATCATTAATTTTTTAATCAAATTTCTTATCGATAAATGTAAAGTTGTGATTAACTTGTGTACAATTTAACCTACCCACCGGGTACCCAATGGGTACGGGTACCCGCCGGGTATGGATATGGGTAAAGTTTTATACCCATGGGTACGGGTATGGGTAGAAGTTTGTACCCATTGGCTATACGGGCATGGGTATGGTATTGCTCTACCCTGCCCATACCCTGCCCATTGCCATCCTTATCAAGAATGCATAGAACCCAAATAAGAAAAAAAAAACTGTGAAAGTGATCAAAGAGCAAGAGAAAGGTACTATTGTGGGAGAAGAAAATCTAAAAGTTTACATCACGGAATATTATAAAAAACTTTTTGAAGAACCGGCTCCTAAGAAGATAGAATTGATGATATTCCGCAATTGTCTGCGGATGAGAATAGCCTTTTGATTGCTGACTTCTCAGTGGAGGAGGTCCGTAAGGCTGTTTTTCAGATAGAGCACAGTAAATCTCCGGGTCCTGATGGCTTCCCGGTGGAATTTTACCAACACTTTTGGGAAGTGATCAAAAATGATTTGATGGCATTATTTGAGTGCTTCCAAAACGGGAGGTTGCCTTTGTATAAACTCAAATTTGGAGTTATAACTCTCCTTCCTAAAAAAGAAAATGCGACACAGATTCAGCAATATATAGGCCTATTTGTTTATTGAACGTTAACTTCAATTTTTTTACTAAAGTGGTGACACACCGGGTTTCTGATGTAGCACAGAAAGTCATTAGACCGACACAGACGACATTTATTCTAGGGAGACACATATTAGAAGAGGTGGTGGTTCTTCAAGAGACTATACATGAGTTGCATAGGAAAAACCTCGATGGGATGATCTTTAAAATTGTTTTTAAAAAGGCATACGATAAAGTAAAATGGCCATTTCTGCAACAGGTTTTACGTATGAAGGGTTTTGATCCAGTTTGGTGTGACAGGATAAAACATTATGTGCAAGGAGAAAGTGTGGGGATTAGGGTCAATGAAGATATTGGTCATAATTTCCAAACTAGGAAAGGGTTGAGGCAAGGTGATCCTTTGTCTCCAATTCTTTTCAATATAGTTGCGGATATGTTAGCCATTCTTATTGCGCGCGCTAAGGATGATGGAAAACTTGGGGGATTGATACCACATTTGATTGAGTGTGAAATTTCGATTCTTCAATATACTGATGATACGATCTTGTTTATGGAACATGGTACTGCAAAAGCGATCAATATGAAGTTAATCATGTGTATTTTCGAACAGTTATCTGGTTTAAAAATCAACTTTCATAAAAGTGATATTTCGTTTTCGAAAGGCTAAAGATATAGAACACCAGTATAGATTTTTTTTGGGTGTGAGTATGGATCCCTACCTTTCAAATATCAAATATGTGGATATCCCTATACACTATAGAACACTCAGAAATGCGAAGTGGAACCCCATTGAATGTCGGCATCTAAACTAGGTTGTTGGCGTAGTAAAATGCTATCTTACGGAGATAGTGATAAGGGGTTGCCCGATCTTTTCAGTAAGCGATGGTGTGGTGATGAACACGCGATGAACACGAGGATAAGTGGATGATAACTTGTATGACGTCGACGAAGTCTCTCAATTCGTCCCTGTCGCCAATGCAACAGCTCTCAACCCTGCAAGATATTCGCAACTCCACACACTTGCGCACATAGCCGCCGACCACGAAGTTGTAAGTTGCAACCGTCTAAATCCCAATGGAACTGCAGATCACACAAGACTTTCAGTAGCAAAACACCAGATCGATACGAATTGGTGTAGAGATTCAATAGAGTTGCAAAGCAATCAACTATGAACTAGGATTTATCTTAAACATGGTATAAACCTAATTTGGGGGCATCCTGAGCACATATATACGGTTCAGGACGACCATAAGTCGAGAAAATACATATAAACCGACCCAGATCGGGATCTGGTCGAGACTAAATCGGACACGGCCGACCTGGGGGGCGGTCGACCGGGCCAGGGACCGGGCAGGACGGTTGAAACCGGGCCTGGCACCGGGTGGGAACCGGACAAGGGTTCCAGAGCCCCTGGATGGTGCCTGGTGTTCACCGGTCTAGGGTCCGGTCGCCGCCGGGCTCACCCGGCGTGGCGTCCGGTCGGACCGGACGTGAGATCGGGCCGTCCGGCGTGGCGGTCAGTCGGATTGGGCGTGGCGCAGGCCTGGACATCGTCTTCTTCCCTCGCGCATGCCTCCCTCTCCTCCCTCACGCGTCCTTGGGATATCTTCTTGTCCAGCTTCATGTCCAGCTCCATGTCCAGCTTCACGTCCAGCTGCTCCTCTTCTCTTCGTGCGACGCTTGCTCCATCTTCGTACCTGATCATACATAAGTAAAAGCACTTAGGTAGTATAAAGTTCTCATCGATCAAAGTATTACTTAGAAACAAGTTTACTTGTTGTTTGAGTAGCTTCGCGTGAGCTCTTGTCATAGGTCCAATCCTAACTTCATTGGACTTGAGCTTCACAGTAGCATCATCTTCATCTTGTAATGACGGAGGTAGTAGTTCGGTTGGGATGTCCTCATCATCTCCCCCCCCCTTCAAAAGGCGTCGACCTCGACGCTCCAAGGCCTTCTCCGTCATATGGTGTCAAATCAGCACATTGAAAGAATTACTGACACCAAACTCATCAGTTGGAAGATCTATAGAGTATGCATTGTTATTGATCTTGGCAAGCACTTTGTAAGGACCAGCACCACGAGGAAGCAACTTGGACTTCCGTAGCTTCGGGAACCTGTCCTTGCGAAAATGAACCCAGACCATATAACCAGGCTTGAACAACATCTCCTTGCGCTTCTTGTTCACCCTTGCAGCATTGTTCTTGCATTTCTTCTCTATCAGCTCTTTAGTCTTCACATGTATCTTCCGTACAAAATCTGCCCTCTTTAATGCATCCATATTGACTCTCTTATGTATGGGTACAGGCAACAAGTCATGTGAAGTAATGGGTTTAAAACCATACACCACCTCAAACGGACACAGCTCTGTGGTAGAATGTACCGCCCTGTTATAAGCAAACTCCACATGCGGCAAACAATCTTCCCACTCCTTCAAGTTCTTCTTGATCATGGATCTCAACAGTTGTGACAATGTTCTGTTCACCACCTCAGTTTGACCATTAGTTTGGGAATGACAAGTAGTGCTGAAAATTAGCTTCGTCCCCAGCTTTCCCCAAAGTGTCTTCCAGAAGTAGCTCATAAACTTCACGTCACGATCAGAAACAATAGTCTTTGGGACTCCATGTAGATGTACAATCTCCCTGAAAAACGGGTTAGCAATATGCGACGCATCGTCGCTCTTGTGGCAGGCAATAAAGTGTGACATCTTAGAGAATCTATCCACTACCACAAATATAGAACCATGGCCTCTTTTAGTACGCGGCAAACCAACACAAAATCCATACTAATATCTTTCCATGGTAGTAGGTGCCGGTAAAGGAGTATACAAACCGTGAGGCTTCAGCTTGGACTTGGACTTGTTGCAAGTAATACATCTCTTCACATACATATCCACATCCCGCCTCCTCTTTGGCCAATAGAAGTGATCAGCGAGCATGAGTAGCGTCTTCTCACGCCCAAAGTGACCGATCAAACCTCCAGCATGTGATTCCTGCAATAAGAGCAAACGCACAGACGATTCTAGAACACATAGTTTGTTAGCTCTAAACAAGAACCCATCATGTATGTGATATTTTTCTCATGCTTTACGAACAGTAAACAAGCGATATGGTTCAGCAAAATCATGATCAGTAGCATACAAATCACATAGTACTTCTAATCCATGAATTTTAACATCAAGTTGAGTTAATAGCATATTTTTCCTAGATAGAGCATCAGCAACAATATTATCTTTTCCCTTCTTATGCTTAATAATGTATGGAAAAGACTCAATGAACTCAACCCACTTAGCAAGACGCCTATACAATGTAGATTGAGCTTTCAGATATTTCAAAGCTTCATGATCAGAATGTATGATAAATTTTTTTGGCCACAAATAATGTTGCCAAATCTCAAGAACTCTAATTAAAGCATACAATTCTTTATCATAGATAGGGAGTTCAACTTAGCACCAGAAAATTTCTCAGAAAAATATGCAATTGGGCGACCCTCTTGCATCAACACACCACCAATTTCAATACCTCTAGCATCACATTCAATCTCAAATTGCTTACTGAAATCAGGAAGTGCAAGCAACGGTGCAGAAGTTAACGACCTTTTCAGTTCAACAAAAGCATGATCTTGGGCGACGCCCCACTCAAATGCAACACCATTTTTAGTCAATTCATTCAAAGGTGCAGCAATAGTACTAAAATTGGGCACAAAACATCTATAAAACCCAGCTAGACCATGAAAACTTCTTACTGACTCACATTCATGGGAGTAGGCTAATTTTGAATTGCTTCAATTTTAGACACATCTACTTCTACTCCATTCTTAGAGAAAACATATGTAACATCCCAAATTTTAAAAATATGAAGAAGACAAATTCCTTTTTCCAAAATTTGGAGCCAACAAAAATTTTGAATTTACATTACCTTATGTGCATAGTGTTCATACATGTATGTGTGGTTTTAAACATAAATGTTTGTTTGAAGTGTTGAACAAGTTCAAAACCCTGAACCCTACCCCTTTTCAAAATCAAAGAGGAACAAAGAAAAGAAAAATAAAATAAAAGGTGAGGCATATGTAAGCAAATGGCCATATTTGCAAATAGGAGCCTATGCCATAATTACTTTACCTCAATGGTTTGAAACCCTTAACTAACTTAACCTAACACTAAATGATTCTAAAACATTGATCATTTGGATCAAAGAGAAATAAAGAAAAAGAAAAGAAAATCAAAATAACATCACATATGAGCCTATGGCCATTTTTGCAAAACTCTAACCTAGGCCATCTTAGCTTGTGTCAATGGTTTAGAAACCTTACTAAACACATAAGAATGGCCATCCAGTTGGAGGGAAAGCTCCATCAAGCCAATGAAAACCGCAAGCGCATAATGATGAACCAAAGTGGGCCTAGCAACAACAACAACAAGTCACCCCAGTGGAGGATTTGCCCCAAAACACAACAAGTCACCTGCTCAGAACAACAACAACAACAACAACAACAACAACAAACCCTTAACTAACTTAACCTAACACTAAATGATTCTAAAACATTGATCATTTGGATCAAAGAGAAATAAAGAAAAAGAAAAGAAAATCAAAATAACATCACATATGAGCCTATGGCCATTTTTGCAAAACTCTAACCTAGGCCATCTTAGCTTGTGTCAATGGTTTAGAAACCTTACTAAACACATAAGAATCACTTTTGAATCAAAGGAATACAAAACAAACCAAAGAAAATAGCAAAACCCACTCACATATGATAATGGTCATTTTGACAATTTATATCGTGGTGCCCACTTTGAGCCCCTGTATTAAGAGATTTATAAACCAAACCCTCTCAACAATTTGCACCTCATCCAAGACCTCATCACGGTGAACACATTTGGTGAAGACCAACATGGCAAATTCTTTTTCAATTGCTTAATATAATCAAGCAAAGTGGCAACACCAAATCAGATTTAAGATCATACCCATTTTGGATTTTCTCAAACCAGCTTCATTTTGCAAACCAATACCACCAGGAGATGCCAAAGATTATTTGAAACACACCCAATAAATATTTCTGCAAAATTCAAAGTTGAAGTTCATGCGGCCATTTCATCGAACACTTGGTAGGCACCAATCTGCCAACCCTAGACATGCTTTTATCCAGCAGATTTTGGAATAAACCATCAAGTCTTTGGTCATCATTAGCTCTCTCCTGCACTCCTTACACAATGCCAAGAACCAGAGACAAGGATTTTGCATGAGATCATCATGTACCACGGCCATGGAGGATTTGCCCCAAAACACAACAAGTCAACAACAACAACAACAACAACAACAACAACAACAACAACAACAACAACAACAACAACAACAACAACAACAACAACAACAACAACAACAACAACAACAACAACAACAACAACAACAACAACAACAAAACAACAACAACAACAACAACAACAACAACAACAACAACAACAACAACAACAACAACAACAACAACAACAACAACAACAACAACAACAACAACAACAACAACAACAACAACAACAACAACAACAACAACAACAACAACAACAACAACAACAACAACAACAACAACAACAACAACAACAACAACAACAACAACAACAACAACAACAACAACAACAACAACAACAACAACAACAACAACAACAACAACAACAACAACAACAACAACAACAACAACAACAACAACAACAACAACAACAACAACAACAACAACAACAACAACAACAACAACAACAACAACAACAACAACAACAACAACAACAACAACAACAACAACAACAACAACAACAACAACAACAACAACAACAACAACAACAACAACAACAACAACAACAACAACAACAACAACAACAACAACAACAACAACAACAACAACAACAACAACAACAACAACAACAACAACAACAACAACAACAACAACAACAACAACAACAACAACAACAACAACAACAACAACAACAACAACAACAACAACAACAACAACAACAACAACAACAACAACAACAACAACAACAACAACAACAACAACAACAACAACAACAACAACAACAACAACAACAACAACAACAACAACAACAACAACAACAACAACAACAACAACAACAACAACAACAACAACAACAACAACAACAACAACAACAACAACAACAACAACAACAACAACAACAACAACAACAACAACAACAACAACAACAACAACAACAACAACAACAACAACAACAACAACAACAACAACAACAACAACAACAACAACAACAACAACAACAACAACAACAACAACAACAACAACAACAACAACAACAACAACAACAACAACAACAACAACAACAACAACAACAACAACAACAACAACAACAACAACAACAACAACAACAACAACAACAACAACAACAACAACAACAACAACAACAACAACAACAACAACAACAACAACAACAACAACAACAACAACAACAACAACAACAACAACAACAACAACAACAACAACAACAACAACAACAACAACAACAACAACAACAACAACAACAACAACAACAACAACAACAACAACAACAACAACAACAACAACAACAACAACAACAACAACAACAACAACAACAACAACAACAACAACAACCTGCCCAGCCAACAGCGTCGTGTCTCAACTGGAAGAAACCCGAACAACCACAACGGTCGTTTCTACCGTATGAATGCCACAGAAGCTCAGAAAGCACCCCATGCCATGTAGAGTATGTTTTTCGGTTAACCCATTTGCCCAATCTCTCTTAGGATCCTAACTAATCTTAAATCTCGGGACGAGATTTTGTTTAAGGGGGGAAGGTTTGTAACATCCCAAATTTTAAAAATAATGAAGAAGCCAAATTCCTTTTTTCCAAAATTTGGAGCTGACACGCGTACAGCACGCGACCGTTGGGAACCCCAAGTGGAAGGTGTGATGCGTACAACAGTAAGTTTCGCTCAGTTAGAAACCAAGGTTTATCGAACCAGTAGGAGCCAAGAAGCACGTTGAAGGTTGATGGCGGCGAGATGTAGTGCGGCGCAACACCAGGGATTCCGGCGCCAACGTGGAACCTGCACAACACAAACCAAGTACTTTGCCCCAACGAAACAAGCGAGGCTGTCAATCTCACCGGCTTGCTGTAACAAAGGATTAGATGTATAGTGTGGATGATGATTGTTTGCGGTAAAACGATAGAACATTATTGCAGTAGATTGTATTTCAGGTATAGAGAATTGGACCGGGGTCCACAGTTCACTAGAGGTGTCTCTCCCATAAGATAAACAACATGTTGGGTGAACAAATTACAGTTGGGCAATTGACAAATAAAGAGGGCATGACCATGCACATACATATTATGATGAGTATAGTGAGATTTAATTGGGCATTACGACAAAGTACATAGACCGCTATCCAAGCATGCATCTATGCCTAAAAAGTCCACCTTCAGGTTATCATCCGAACCCCTCCGATATTAAGTTGCTAAAAACGGACAATTGCATTAAGTATTGCGCGTAATGTAATCAGTGACTACATCCTCGAACATAGCACCAATGTTTTATCCCTAGTGGCAACAAGCACATCCATAATCTTAGAGATTTCTGTCACTTCCCAGATTCACGGAGACATGAACCCACTATCGAGCATAAATACTCCCTCTTGGAGTTACAAGCATCTACTTGGCCAGAGCATCTACTAGTAACGGAGAGCATGAAAGATCATAAACAACACATAGACATAACTTTGATAATCAACATAACAAGTATTCTCTATTCATCGTATCCCAACAAACGCAACATATAGAATTACAGATAGATGATCTTGATCATGTTCAGCAGCTCACAAGACCCGACAATTAAGCACAATGGGGAGAAGACAACCATCTAGCTACTGCTATGGACCCATAGTCCAGGGGTAGACTACTCACACATCACTCCGGAGGTGACCATGGCAGCGTAGAGTCCTCCGGGAGATGATTCCCTCTCCGGCAGGGTGCCGGAGGCGATCTCCCGAATCCCCCGAGATGGGATTGGCGGCGGCGGCGTCTCGCAAGGTTTTCCGTATCGTGGCTCTCGATGCGGGGGTTTCGTGACGAAGGCTATTTGTAGGCGGAAGGGCAGGTCAAGGGGCGTCACGAGGGGCCCACACCCTAGGTCGGCGCGGCCAAGACCTGGGCCGCGCCACCCTGTGGTTTGGCCACCTCGTGGCCCCACTTCGTCTCCTCTTCGGTCTTCTGGAAGCTTCGTGGCAAATAAGGACCCTGGGCGTTGATTTCGTCCAATTCCGAGAATATTTCCTTACTAGGATTTCTGAAACCAAAAACATCAGAAAACAGCAACTGGCACTTCGGCATCTTGTTAATAGGTTAGTTCCAGAAAATGCACGAATATGACATAAAGTGTGCATAAAACATGTAGAAATCATCAATAATGTGGCATGGAACATAAGAAATTATCGATACGTCGGAGACGTATCAGCATCCCCAAGCTTAGTTCCTGCTCGTCCCGAGCAGGTAAACGATAAACAAAGATAATTTCTGGAGTGACATGCCATCATAACCTTGATCATACTATTTGTTAAGCATATGAGCTGAGATCAAATCATTCAAAGCAAGTATCTATATTGACATAAGAGATGATAATGCAAGAGTTAGACAAGCTAGAAGTTTTCATGAACTATTGCTTTAAAGACATGCAACCGTACAAAGTTCATTAAAGATGTATTAAGTATTCAGCATAGAAGTTCTATCCTTCATTCCAAGCATCAAGTAAATTTTCACAACATAAGAAGGATTCAAGTCAAGTAAACATAAACATGAACGTCATGAATCAACTGTTTCGAAGTCTACTCAACCGGTGAGCGCAAGCATTTGGTATTAGCACCAGGATGTTATGGCATAAAGAACGTTAATGGGGGTTTGGAAGGCCAAATGGAAGAAAGGCTTGCAAAGCTGTAAATGACCATTAGACAAGAGGAAGCCTTATGATCGAAGCTATGCAAGGAGTAGTGATTGCCATGCAACGGATGCACATAGAGCTATATGTGTATGAAAGCTCTCCAATGGAACTAGTGGGGGTGCATCCAACTTGGTTGCTCACGAAGACCTAGAGCACTTTTGAGGAGGCTCATCATTGGAATATACAACCCAAGTTTTATAGTGTAAATTCCTCACATAGTTATACTAGTAAAACATGAAAACTCTCTCATATGAATGTAGGTGCTGAACATGAGCACAAATGATGACTATGAATAATGCGGGTGCTAAAACATGAGCACAAGTGTGGATAAAAGATAGTAATGCTGCCCCCTTTTTCTTTATTCTCTTTTTTTTCTTTTTCTCTTCCTCTTTTTTTTTTCTTTCTTTTCATTTTTTTTTCTTTCTTCTCTTTTTTTCTTTTTGATGGCCTCCACGGCTCTTTTCATTTTTAGGGGAAACATCCTAATATGACAACACACTTTTTGGTACAAATAACTCATAATGAATGAAACATGATGTATGAAACTGTATGCCTCTGCCGATGTAGAAGGATGTGCAATGATCTAGCGTAACATGGGTAAACCACACATCAGCTGTATATGATCATGCAAAGCAATATATAAATAATAAATGACAACATGGCATGTAATGTAAAAATGGATGTTGCATGGCAATATATCTCGGAACAGCTATGGAAATGTTGTGGTAGGTAGGTATGGTGGCTGTTTTGAGGAGATGTATGGGCTTATGTGTAGGAGAACAAGAGAAAGTTCTCCCACGGGTTTGGATGTACCGGCGAAGTATGCATAATTCTCAATGTGAGCAAAAGGCAATGCACAGTACCGAGGAGGCTAGCAAATTTGGATGGTGGAAGTGCCAAAAACCGTAGCTTAACATTAGTCAAAAAGAACTCACAAGCTTATTGCAAACAACTAGCAGGTTCATCATTAAGAGCATGATTAAAATTTTACTCCAAGGAGGGCCGTTCACGGTGGCACAAGTACCCCGCTAGCTCCCTCGACCTTCAGCACAACTTAGTTATTACGATGAACTCTCAGACATGAAAAGCTATCAAGTCCAACTACGCCTTCAACTATTTAAATAGAGTTTGTAATACGGCACAAGCTTAAAGACAACAATCCACTACTAATTTTAACTTATTTATCCAGCAAGCCTTACCATCTAAATATCTCAAAACATTTGCAAAGAATCAAGTTATCAAAGCTCAATGTTCTACAAGTATTTTATTATATATTACCACATGCAACATTTCCCGTTTCCAACCATACAACAATTTAACGAAGAAGAAACTTTGCCATTAATATTATGAGTAAAGCCTAAGGACATACTTGTCCATATGCTACAGCGGAGCGTGTCTCTCTCCCACAAAGTGAATGCTAGGATCCATTTTATTCAAACAAAAAAAAAAAAAACCGACGCTCCAAGAAAAGCACATAAGATGTGATGGAATAAAAATATAGTTTCAGGGGAGGAACCTGATAATTTGTCGATGAAGAAGGGGATGCCTTGGGCATCCCCAAGCTTAGACGCTTGAGTCTTCTTGATATATGCAGGGGTGAACTACCGGGGCATCCCCAAGCTTAGAGCTTTCACTCTCCTTGATCATGTTGTATCATCTCCCTCTCTTGATCCTTGAAAACTTCCTCCACACCAAACTTAGAACAACTCATTAGAGGGTTAGTGCACAATCAAAATATACATGTTCAGAGGTGACATAATCATTCTTAACACTTCTGGACATTGCACAAAGCTACTGAAAGTCAACGGAATCGAAATATCCATCGAACATAACAAAACTGGCAATGCGAAATAAAAGGCAGAATCTGTCAAAACAGAACAGTTCGTATTGACGAATTTTATCGAGGCACCAGACTTGCTCAAATGAAAATGCTCAAATTTAATGAAAGTTGCGTACATATCTGAGGATCACTCACGTAAATTGGCATAATTTTCTGAGTTACCTACAGAGAATTATGCCCAGATTCGTGACAACAAAGAAATCTGTTTCTACGCAGTAATCCAAATCTAGTATGAACTTTTCTATCAACGACTTTACTTGGCACAATAAAACACTAAACTAAGATAAGGAGAGGTTGCTACAGTAGTAAACAACTTCCAAGACACAAAATAAAAGCAAAATACTGTAGTAAAAACATGGGTTGTCTCCCATAAGCGCTTTTCTTTAACGCCTTTCAGCTAGGCGCAGAAAGTGTGTATATCAAGTATTATCAAGAGACGAAGTGTCAACATCATAATTTGTTCTAATAATAGAATCAAAAGGTAACTTCATTATCTTTCTAGGGAAGTGTTCCATACCTTTCTTGAGAGGAAATTGATATTTTATATTACCTTCCTTCATATCAATGATAGCACCAACAGTTCGAAGAAAAGGTCTTCCCAATATGATGGGGCAAGATGCATTGCATTCAATATCCAAGACAACAAAATCAACGGGGACTAGGTTATTGTTAACGGTAATACGAACATTATCAGCTTTCCCCAAAGGTTTCTTTGTAGAATGATCAGCAAGATTAACATTCAAATAACAATTTTTCAGCGGTGGCAAGTCAAGCATATTATAAATTTTCTTAGGCATAACAGAAATACTTGCACCAAGATCACATAAAGCATTACAATCAAAATCTTTAACCTTCATCTTAATGATGGGCTCCCAACCATCCTCTAACTTTCTAGGAATGGAGGCTTCGCGCTCTAGTTTCTCTTCTCTAGCTTTTATGAGAGCATTTGTAATATGTTGTGTGAAAGCCAAATTTATAGCACTAGCATTAGGACTTTTAGCAAGCTTTTGTAAGAATTTTATAACTTCAGAGATGTGGCAATCATCAAAATTCAAACCATTATAATCTAAAGCAATGGGATCATCATCCCCAATGTTGGAAAAAATTTCAGCAGCTTTATCACAGGCAGTTTCAGCAGTTTTAGCAGTTTCAGGCAATTTTTCGCGCTTTGCATTAGAAGTGGAAACATTGACAACACCAATTATTTTACCATTAATAGTAGGAGGTGCAGCAACTTGTGTAGCATTAGCATTACTAGTGGTGGTAATAGTCCAAACTTTAGCTATATTATCTTCTTTTTCATTTTCTTCTCTTTCCCACCTAGCACGCAATTCAGCCATCAATCTTATATTCTCATTAATTGTAACTTGGATGGCATTTGCTGTAGTAAAAATTTTATTACTAAGATTTTCATTAGGCATAACTTTCGATTTCAAGAGATCAACATCAGCAGCAAGACTATCGACTTTAGAAGCAAGTATATCAATTTTCCCAAGCTTTTCTTCAACAGATTTGTTAAAAGCAGTTTGTGTACTAATAAATTCTTTAAGCATGGCTTCAAGTCCAGGGGTGTGTTCCTATTATTGTTGTAAGAATTCCCATAAGAATTACCATAGCCGTTGCCATTATTATAAGGATATGGCCTATAGTTGTTACTAGAATTGTTCCGTAAGCATTGTTGTTGAAATTATTATTTTTAATGAAGTTTACATCAACATGTTCTTCTTGTGCAACCAATGAAGCTAACGGGACATTATTAGGATCAACATTTTTCCTATCATTCACAAGCATAGACATAATAGCATCCATCTTATCACTCAAGGAAGAGGTTTCTTCGCAGAATTTACCTTCTTACCTTGTGGAGCTCTTTCCGTGTGCCATTTAGAGTAATTGATCATCATATTATCAAGAAGCTTTGTTGCTTCACCAAGAGTGATGGACATAAAAGTACCTCCAGCAGCTGAATCCAATAGGTTCCGCGAAGAAAAATTTAGTCCTGCATAAAAGGTTTGGATGATCATCCAAGTAGTCAGTCCATGGGTTGGGCAATTTTTAACCAAAGATTTCATTCTTTCCCATGCTTGTGCAACATGCTCAGTATCCAATTGTTTAAAATTCATTATGCTACTCCTCAAAGATATAATTTTAGCAGGGGGATACTATCTACCAATAAAAGCATCCTTGCATTTAGTCCATGAATCAATACTATTCTTAGGCAGAGATAGCAACCAATCTTTAGCTCTTCCTCTTAATGAGAAAGGGAACAATTTTAATTTTATAATGTCACCATCTACATCTTTATATTTTTGCATTTCACACAATTCAACAAAATTATTGAGATGGGCAGCGAGCATCATCGAACTAACACCAGAAAATTGCTCTCACATAACAAGATTCGATAAAGCAGGTTTAATTTCAAAGAATTCTGCTGTAGTAGCAGGTGGAGCAATAGGTGTGCATAAGAAATCATTATTATTTGTGGTTGTGAAGTCACACAACTTAGTATTTTCAGGAGTACCCATTTTAGCAATAGTAAATAAAGCAAACTAGATAAAGTAAATGCGAGTAACTATTTTTTGTGTGTTTTTGATATAGCAAACAAGATAGCAAATAAAGTAAAACTAGCAACTATTTTTTTTGTATTTTGATATAGTGCAGCAAACAAAGTTGTAAATAAAACTAAGCAAGACAAAAACAAAGTAAAGAGATTGGGATGTGGAGACTCCCCTTGCAGCGTGTCTTGATCTCCCCGGCAACGGCGCCAGAAATTTAGCTTGACACGCGTACGACGACGCGACCGTTGGGAACCCCAAGTGGAAGGTGTGATGCGTACAGCAGTAAGTTTCCCTCGGTTAGAAACCAAGGTTTATCGAACCAAGTAGGAGCCAAGAAGCACGTTGAAGGTTGATGGCGGCGAGATGTAGTGCGGCGCAACACCGTGGATTCCGGCGCCAACGTGGAACCTGCACAACACAAACCAAGTACTTTGCCCCAACGAAACAAGCGAGGTTGTCAATCTCACCGGCTTGCTGTAACAAAGGATTAGATGTATAGTGTGGATGACGATTGTTTGCGAAAACGATGAGAACAAGTATTGCAAGTAGATTGTATTTCGAGTATAGAGAATTGGACCGGGGTCCACAGTTCACTAGAGGTGTCTCTCCCATAAGATAAACGAGCATGTTGGGTGAACAAATTACGGTTGGGCAATTGACAAATAAAGAGGGCATGACCATGCACATACATATTATGATGAGTATAGTGAGATTTAATTGGGAATTACGACAAAGTACATAGACCGCTATCCAAGCATGCATCTATGCCTAAAAAGTCCACCTTCGGGTTATCATCCGAACCCCTCCGGTATTAAGTTGCTAACAACGGACAATTGCATTAAGTATTGCGCGTAATGTAATCAGTGACTACATCCTCGAACATAGCACCAATGTTTTATCCCTAGTGGCAACAAGACATCCATAATCTTAGAGATTTCGTCACTTCCCGCGATTCACGGAGACATGAACCAACTATCGAGCATAAATACTCCCTCTTGGAGTTACAAGCATCTACTTGGCCAGAGCATCTACTAGTAACGGAGAGCATGCAAGATCATAAACAACACATAGACATAACTTTGATAATCAACATAACAAGTATTCTCTATTCATCGGATCCCAACAAATGCAACATATAGAATTACAGATAGATCATCTTGATCATGTTCGGCAGCTCACAAGACCCGACAATTAAGCACAATGGGGAGAAGACAACCATCTAGCTACTGCTATGGACCCATAGTCCAGGGGTAGACTACTCACACATCACTCCGGATGCGACCATGGCGGCGTAGAGTCCTCCGGGAGATGATTCCCCTCTCCGGCAGGGTGCCGGAGGCGATATCCTGAATCCCCCGAGATGGGATTGGCAGCGGCGACGTCTCAGTAAGGTTTTCCGTATCGTGACTCTCGGTACTGGGGGTTTCGCGACGAAGGCTATTTGTAGGCGGAAGGGCAGGTCAAGGGGCGTCACGAGGGGCCCACACCCTAGGTCGGCGCGGCCAAGACCTGGGCCGCGCCGCCCTGTGGTTTGGCCACCTCGTGGCCCCACTTCGTCTCCTCTTCGGTCTTCTGGAAGCTTCGTGGCAAAATAGGACCCTGGGCGTTGATTTCGTCCAATTCCGAGAATATTTCCTTACTAGGATTTCTGAAACCAAAAACAGCGAGAAAACGACAAGCTGGCACTTCGGCATCTTGTTAATAGGTTAGTTCCAGAAAATGCACGAATATGACATAAAATGTGCATAAAACATGTAGAAATTATCAATAATGTGGCATGGAACATAAGAAATTATCGATACGTCGGAGACGTATCAGGAGCCAACAAAAAATTTGAATTTGCATTACCTTATGTGCATAGTGTTCATACATGTATGTGGGGTTTTTAACATAAATGTTTGTTTGAAGTGTTGAACAAGTTCAAAACCCTAAACCCTACCCCTTTTCAAAAACAAAGAGGAACAAAGAAAAGAAAAAGAAAATAAAAGGTGAGGCATATGTAAGCAAATGGCCATATTTGCAAATAGGAGCCTATGCCATAATTACTTTACCTCAATGGTTTGAAACCCTTAACAAACTTAACCTAACACTAAATGAATCGGAAACAATGATCATTTGGATCAAAGAGAAATAAAGAAAAAGAAAACAAAATCAAAATAACATCACATATGAGCCTATGGCCATTTTTGCAAAACTCTAACCTAGGCCATCTTAGCTTGTGTCAATGGTTTAGAAACCTTACTAAACACATAAGAATCACTTTTGAATCAAAGGAATACAAAACAAACCAAAGAAAATAGCAAAACCCACTCACATATGATAATGGTCATTTTGACAATTTATATCAGGGTGCCCACTTTGAGCCCCTGTATTAAGAGATTTATAAACCAAACCCTCTCAACAATTTGCACCTCATCCAAGACCTCATCACGGTGAACACATTTGGTGAAGACCAACATGGCAAATTCTTTTTCAATTGCTTAATATAATCAAGCAAAGTGGCAACACCAAATCAGATTTAAGATCATACCCATTTTGGATTTTCTCAAACCAGCTTCATTTTGCAAACCAATACCACCAGGAGATGCCAAAGATTATTTGAAACACACCCAATAAATATTTCGCAAAATTCAAAGTTGAAGTTCATGCGGCCATTTCATCGAACACTTGGTAGGCACCAATGCGCCAACCCTAGACATGCTTTTATCCAGCAGATTTTGGAATAAACCATCAAGTCTTTGGTCATCATTAGCTCTCTCCTGCACTCCTTACACAATGCCAAGAACCAGAGACAAGGATTTTGCATGAGATCATCATGTACCACGGCCATGCCGTGGTGATCATGGCACCACCATGACATTTCCCTCTCCAATCACATCTAACCTATGTCACCTTGTCCTTGAGCCTCTACTCCCTCTCCTGATCACGCTGGACACCACCGTTGGCCACAAAGACGCGTGCAACGCCCTGGCCAGGACGTGCCCGTAACGTCCAGAGTGCGCCAGACGCCGACGTGTGCATGCCAGAGCACGCACTCGCCTCGTCAGCCTCGTCCTTCCCTTGACCTCTCCTCTCCCACACGCACACACCCGTACCCCAACAACCTCTCAGACACGACCTTTCGCGCCGGAGAGGACCGTCGCCGTCGTCACCATCGGCGACTTCCGCCACGGTACTGTGAGCTCGCGTCACCCTCCCGCTCGCGTTAGCGCACCATTTTCAGTGCCATCAAGCGCTCCGTGCTCGCCATGACGTCGCCAAGACCCATGCGTCATCACCTAACTCTCTCCAACACTGTACCGTTGTCGCCATAGATGACCTAACCATGCCGTGCCGCCCTCCTCCGCGCGCTATAAAAGGAGTGTTCCCCCGCTCCAATTCTCCACGCCACTCTCCTTCTCCCATCTCAGAACCCCTCCTCGAGCTCTCCCTCTTCCCAATTTCACCCGTAGCTAGCCAATTGATCACCGGAGTGCTGCGGAGCCGCCGCAGACGAAGACGATGCTAGGAGCTGCCCCAGGAGCCGCCGCTTGTACCAGGAGGACCGCCGTCGTCGACAACCTCGCCGTGCATCGTCGCTGATCATCGCTGTCCACTGGTTAGCCCTCCGACCCCCTGGTGCTCGCCGCCAGTGAGCTCGTGCTCGTTGTCGACGACGACGCACGTGAGTCGTTAGATCGCCATCTAATCCAACGTCTCCTGTTGATCCATACCGTTTCGGGTTTAAAGGGTCACTGGCCAGTGGAGCCCACTGTCAGGCGGCCTGTGTGTGCGAGACACGCAGTGGGCCGACCCTTTTCTTATTTTCTCCCTGGCCCGTTAACTTTTCCCGCGCGAGCCGAGCTATTCAAATTCGAATAAACCAATTTAGTTTGAATTCAATACTGGTGCCATGTTCAAAATTTAATAGAACAAAATCTACTGAGTCAAAATTTATGAATTTGATATTGTTGGAAAGCTTAGGAAATTCTATAGCAAACCCCACTGGTCTCAAACCCTAGTTCATTGTAGAACTCATGTAGTAAAAATAACAAGGCGGTGCCTTTTTAAATACAAACAATTATTAAAAATCAACCATAATGAATTTTGAGGTGATTCCACCTCTCACAATTCACATTTCGAAAACTCTAATTGTTTATGCAAAAATATGACCTGGTTGTTTACCATGATCATGGGCTAGAGCAAAATAATGGCTATGTGGCCATTTCTAGTCCATTTAAATTACCCAAAATTATTTATTAAATAGTATGAGAGGTATCCTCTCATTTAGATCATTGTCTCAAGTAATTCAATATGAGGAAATAACTTTGGTGTAAAGAACCTCATATTTAATTACTTGGTGATATTAAATTGTTCCATAGTAGTGTTTAAATTACATGAGGTGTAATACCTCATTTAAATCATTTTCCCCAAATGATAAATATGAAGTGGTGACTTTGGTCAACATGAGTTCATACTTTATTATTTCAGGAGATTAAATCTTAACAAGATTCAATGAGAGGAAATTATTTCTCAAAGGAAATAAATAGAAAACTCTAATAAATATTTCAATGAGAAGAAATTATTTTTCTTAAAAAGAAAAACAAAACCAATCACCATGTTAATAATGTTGTGATGATAGGATTGCTTGTGTGATCCCTTTGTGTGTTAAGTATAGTGCTTAAGATTTGTTTGGTGATTGTATACCTCGTATCCGTTTATAGACGCTAGTACGGTGGGCTTCGAAGAAGAGGAGGTCTTCTACGAGGAAGAAGAAGAAAACTTTGATCACTGTACCACACAAGGCAAGCTATACTCTTGCAAGCTACCCTAATGCAAAGCTCTACTAGAGCAAGGCACCATTACTGATTATTTTGTGTTTAAGGATTTCAATCCCAAGTTCTTATCTTGCAAGCTTTTACTTTGGTTCTCAAAGTTTATTTTGTTCATAGTTAACTTTCGTCTAGATATGGAGTATCACAAGAGCATCAAAGTTAGCCTAGAAAGCTACAAGTTAGTTAGCACCCCTCATGATTAGTTGCTAGTGCTAAAACTAAAATTGACTACTCTAGATGGGAACATGTGAATCAAATGACTTTGAAAACCTTGGAATGATGATTCATTCTATTGAAAGATTTTGAAGGTGAATATGACTTGAATGACCTGGTGGATTTTGACAAAAACTGATGATTGGGTTCGGATGCGATACCATTCCAATTTTAGAGTACCCCCACAATACCTGATTATGGGTAGGGCTTAACTGGAAATTTATGCACTTTAGTATGGGTTCCCTCTAAACAAGCGTCATAGGGGTTATGCCGAGGCTGCCTCCGTGAAATATGAAATGACGTGAAAATGAGGTGAATGTCCTACCCAAGCCCTGTGCAGTTCCCAGGATAGCAGATTTCCATCACTGGGAGGCCAAACTCATGGGGGGGTGCCTATACTAGGGTATGTAAGTGAAAGGTTAATGGTTGATGATCTGCATACTAAGTATGATTATTCAGGGCTATCCCTGACGGATATAATCAAATGTTGTGGCACAAGTGTACAACCTCTGCAGAGTGTGACCTATTCGAATAGCCGTGTCCACGGTCATGGACGGTTGGATGGCCATACTGTTCCGTTGTCAGATGTTTTCTAAAAATGAATTGTGACTTGAAAGGTGAATTTGACTTGATCACAACAGAGTTGTGGGAATGACACTAATGTTCCCACTTGAGTTAGTTAGGCAAATAAAGAGTCTTTTATTACTAAGTGCTTACGAAATAAAATTGGCTTTATGCAAATAAACCTAGAGCTTAGAACTCCATTGATATAATTAATAGTGCTTACAATAGTATTAGTTTGTGAGTACTTTAAGGTACTCATGGCTTTGTCCCTGGCTATTCAAATGTTCAGATTATGAAGAAGAGCACCAGTACCAGGAAGATGGACAGCACGGCGTCTATGATAACTAGGACTACCTCCTGACGTCAAAAGTTGCCTGTGGAACAGATGGACTGGTATTACATTTCTTCCGCTACGTGTTTTGTAATTGATCATTAGATCAACTGTTGTTGTAAGACTGGATCATGTGATCCCTTGTTGTAAGACGATTATGGTTTGTAATGAATGATGTTCTGTGATATCAACTGTTATATCTCGCAAAAATAATATTCATGGGATTGCGATGTATGGCATAACAGGCATCTGGAATTAAAAATCCGGGTGTTGACAACATAACCCAGAAATATGACCTTATCTTTGCAAAATGTGCACTTCTCAAGAATACCATAGAGTTTATTATCACGCAACCCTTGCAAAACATGTCGAATATGTATATTATGATCAGATTCATTGCGGCTGTAGATTAATGATACGTCTCCGACGTATCGATAATTTCTTATGTTCCATGCCACATTATTGATGATATCTACATGTTTTATGCATACTTTACATCATATTTATGCATTTTCTGGAACTAACCTATTAATAAGATGCCGAAGAGCCAGTTGTTGTTTTCTGCTATTTTTGGTTTCAGAAATCCTAGTAAGGAAATATTCTCGGAATTGGACGAAATCAACGCCCAGGGGCCTATTTTCACACGAAGCTTCCAGAAGACCAAAGAGTCAACGAACTGGGGCCACGAGGCAGCCAGGAGGTGGGGCGGCGCGGCCCAGCCCTTGGCCGCGCCGGCCTGTCTCCTGGGCCCCTCGTGTGGCCCCCTGACCTGCCCTTCCGCCTACAAATAGCCTTCGTCGCGAAACCCCCAGTACCGAGAGCCACGATACGGAAAACCTTCCAGAGATGCCGCCGCCGCCAATCCCATCTCGGGGGATTCGGAGATCGCCTCCGGCACCCCGCCGGAGAGGGGAATCATCTCCCGGAGGACTCTACGCCGCCATGGTCGCCTCCGGAGTGATGTGTGAGTAGTTCACCCCTGGACTATGGGTCCATAGCAGTAGCTAGATGGTTGTCTTTTCCTCATTGTGCTTAATTGTTGGGTCTTGTGAGCTGCCGAACATGATCAAGATCATCTATCTGTAATGCTATATGTTGTGTTTGTTGGGATCCGATGGATAGAGAATACTATGTTATGTTGATTATCAATTTATATCTATGTGTTGTTTATGATCTTGCATGCTCTCCGTTATTAGTAGAGGCTCGGCCAAGTTTTTGCTAGTAACTCCAAGAGGGGGTATTTATGCTCGATAGTGGGTTCATGTCTCCGTGAATCTTGGGGAGTGACGAAACCTCTAAGGTTATGGATGTGCTTGTTGCCACTAGGGATAAAACATTGATGCTATGTCCGAGGATGTAGTTATTGATTACATTACGCGCAATACTTAATGCAATTGTCTCGTTGTTAGCAACTTAATACCGGAAGGGGTTCGGATGATAACCTCGAAGGTGGACTTTTTAGGCATAGATGCATGCTCGGATAGCGGTCTATGTACTTTGTCGTAATGCCCAATTAAATCTCACTATACTCATCATAATATGTATGTGCATGGTCATGCCCTCTCTATTTGTCAATTGCCCAACTGTAATTTGTTCACCCAACATGCTATTTATCTTATGGGAGAGACACCTCTAGTGAACCGTGGACCCCGGTCCAATTCTCTATACTCGAAATACAATCTACTGCAATACTTGTTCTACTCGTTTTCTGCAAACAATCATCTTCCACACTATACATCTAATCCTTTGTTACAGCAAGCCGGTGAGATTGACAACCTCGCCGTTTCGTTGGGGCAAAGTACTTGGTTTGTGTTGTGCAGGTTCCACGTTGGCGCCGGAATCCCCGGTGTTGCGCCGCACTACATCTCGCCGCCATCAACCTTCACGTGCTTCTTGACTCCTACTGGTTCGATAAACCTTGGTTTCTTACTGAGGGAAACTTGCCGCTGTACGCATCACACCTTCCTCTTGGGGTTCCCAACGGACGCGTGTCGAACGGAAAGACAATACGTCAACCACGCGCATCAATTAATATGTCATCAAAGTACACAACCACAAACTTGCCAATAAAATCACGCAAAACATGGTTCATCAGTCTCATGAAAGTGCTAGATACATTAGGCAAACCAAACGGCATTACTAACCACTCATATAAACCAGATTTTGTTTTAAAGGCTATTTTCCATCCATCCTCCTCTTTCATCCTAATTTGATGATAACCACTACGCAAATCAATTTTAGAGAAAACTGTTGCACCACTAAATTCATCTAGCATATCCTCAAAACGGGGACTAGAATGACGATATCGAATAGTAATGGTGTTTATCGCTCTACAATCTACACACATGCGCCAAGTACCATCTTTCTTAGGAACTAAAATAACAGGAACAACACAAGGACTAAGGCTTATGCAGATATAACCTTTGTCGAGTAGCGCTTGTACTTGTTTATGAATTTCCTTCGTCTCTTCGAGGTTCGTCCTATATGGCGCCCTGTTGGGCAGCGAGGCATCGGGGAAATTTGATGCTCAATACCACGCAATGGTGGCAATCCTGCGGGCACCTCCTCCAGAAACACATCGCTGGATTCCTGCAAAATAGTAGAAACACCAAGAGAAATAGGAGTCATGTCATTAGAAACCAAAACCTCACCCTTGTACATAAGCACAAGAGGCCTAGTTATAGGATCCTCACTAAATTCTCTCATATCCTCTTTGGTGGCTAAAAGAACTAAAGAATTCACTCTCTCACTTTTTGTTATATCACTGAATTACAATACTCTCGCCTATCTATAGGTGCATCCTCCAAGTGTACTTCAGTTTTCTGAGGAGATTCATTGACAATTTGTTGTGGTGACATAGGCTGCAAGTTAATCTTCTTGCCCTTGAAATCCAAGTGATATGTATTGGCACGGCCATTGTGTTGCACAGAACGGTCATAGAGTCATGGCCGACCCAATATTAGGTGACACACCGTCATAGGAACCACATCAAAATCAACGGAATCCTTATACGGTCCAATCTCAAAATCAACACGCACCATGTGATTTACCTTCATCTCACCATTGTCACTTAACCACTGAATATAGTATGGATGTCGGTGCGGTAGATACTTCAATTTCGGCTTGGCACACAACTCCTTGCTTGCTAGATTGCGACAACTCCCGCCATCAATAATGACCTTGCAAGCTTTATCAGGACCAACTAGTGCCTTTGTTTGGAACAAATTGCAGCGTTGAGTAGATGCACTCGGCTGCACATTAAGAGCACCCTGTGACACAACAATAGTGCGAGCTTTAGACAGAAAAGCATCTACACCATCACTGTCATAATCATCATCTTCTAGAGCATATGGATCTGCATCATCTCCATTCTCATACTCATTATTGTCATTAATGATCATTACTTACGGTTAAGAAAATCTCTCTTGAAGTGACCCTTAGCTCCACATGTATGGCAATTCATATCGCGGCTACGCGCAGTAGACGTGCTAGAACCACTTGTACTTGCAGAAGGTTCGGGCTTCTTTGTGTTGGACACATTGGAGACCGGCTTGCTAGAAGAAGTAGGAAAAGGTGCGGGATGCGAGGATGGCGCCGGCACCATAGAGGGTGGCACCCTAGATGTAAAGCGCCCAGCTCCGGTAGCACGTCCTTTGATTTGCGCCTCTTCAGCCAACTATGCTTCAGCTTCTCTTGCATGATGTAGCAGCTGATTCATAGTAGTGTAACTGTGATGACGAACAATGCCTTTGATATTATACTTCGTACCATGTAGAAAACGTTGCATTGTCATCTCAAGTGACTCACGGACACGGCCTTGCTGCATAAGCATCTCCATCTCCATGTAATAAGCATCAACTGTCATAACACCTTGTCTCAAGAGGGTCAACTTATCATATATAGATCGCAAATAATTAGTGGGAACAAAACGAGCTTGCATAAGTGCCTTCATCTCGCGCCAAGTACGAACTGACAATTCTTCATCTTCTTGATGAGCACGTGTAATTCCATCCCACCAATGCAATGCATAGCCATCAAATTCTGAGTAAGCAAGGTTAATCTTCCTATCTTCAGTATAGTCATGTAGGTGCCACAACTTCTCAATTTTCAGCTCCCAAGTGAGGTATTCTTGAATATCAGGACCTCCTTCAAATTTGGGTATTGAGAACTGAAAGAACGGCGTTTTAAAAACTCTTACGGATTTGACTTGTAAGAATGCGGAATTAAACTAATGTTTATTTTACAAGCACAAATACTAAATATGCTAGGCTCACCTAAGTGCAATAACAACAACTAGAGCTAAGCAAGATAGGCACAAGATATATGTAGCATAAGTGACAACAAGATATATGTACTTCAAGCACGATGGCTGTCACAAGGAAAGTAAGCTCGGGTATAGAAATAACCGAGGCACGCGGAGACGATGATGTATTCTCGTGTTCCCTTCCTTTGCAAGAAGGTACGTCACGTTTGGAGGGGTGAAGGTCCCACGAAGGATTCCCCAATGCCACGAAGGCTCACCCTATTCTCCGAGCCAAACCCACGAAGGATAATGGCCCTTTCCTTATGGTTAGCTTTTCCTCCACTCCGGAGATGGCAAGCTCCAAAACCACTTCAGAAGCTCCACGAAGGAGAAGCCCGGGCTTCTTCGCGATCTTCCTTGAATAGAACACTGGAGCACCAACCACCAAGCCAACTAGGAGGTCTCCCTCCAAGAGTAACAAGCTCACAGTGTCTCACTCGAACTAATCGTGGTGGAGAGCTCAACACTATGCAATGATGCAAAGCAAGAACACTAGAGGTGTTCAAATCCTTCACACTCAAATCCCACCAAAGCAACAAATGCTAGGATGAGATTAGAGAGGAAGAACAAATAGGAAATCAACAAATCACTCCAAGATCTAGATCCAAAGGGTTCCCCTCACTTAGAGGAGAAATGGATTGGTAGGGATTGTAGATCTAGATCTCCTCTCTTAGACCCCTCACGAATGAGCAATAATCATGGGGGGAATCAAGAGATAGGGCAAGTTCTTCAAAGTCAACAATGGAGGAGAGAGAGTGGAAGAACTTATTTTGCCCAAGGTGGAAGAAGGCCTATTTATAGTCCAAGCTGAAATCTAACCGTTGGGGAAGGTTCAACTCAGCACAGACGAGGAGGCCGGTCAACCGGGACTGGGGCCGGACCGTCCGGTCCAGGGGCCGGTCAGGCGACGGTGTGGTGATGAACACGCGATGAACACAACGGATGAACACGAGGATAAGTGGATGATAACTTGTATGACGTCGACGAAGTCTCTCAATTGGTCCATGTCGCCAGTGCAACAACTCTCAACCTGCAAGATATTCACAACTCCACACACTTGCGGACGTAACCACCGACCATGAAGCAGTAAGTTGCAACCGTCTAATTCCCAATGGAACAACAGATCACACAAGACTTTCAGTAGCAAAACACCAGATCGATACGAATTGGTGTAGAGATTCAATAGAATTGCAAAGCAATCAACTATGAACTAGGGTTTATCTTAAACGTGGTCTAAACCTAATTTGGGCCCGTCCTGAGGACTTATATAGGGGTTCAGGACGACCAGAAGTCGAGAAAATACATTAAAAATTGACCCAGATTAGGATCTGGTCGAGACTGACTCGGACACGTTCGTCCTGGGGGCCGGTCGAGCGGGCCAGGGCCGGGCAGGCCGGTTGAAATCGGGCCTAGCACCGGGTGGGAACCGGACAAGGGTTCCAGAGCTCCTGGATGGTGCCCGGTGTGCACCGGTCCAGGGTCCGGTCGGCGCCGAGCTCACCCGGCATGGCGTCTGGTCGGACCGAACGTGAGACCGGGCCGTCCGGCGTGCCAGCTGGTCGGACCGGGCGTGGGCGCGGCCTGGACATCGTCTTCTTCCATCGCGCATGCCTCCCTCTCCTCCCTCGCGCGTCCTTGGGATGTCTTCTTGTCCAGCTTCATGTCCAGCTCCATGTCCAGCTTCACACGTCCAACTGCTCCTCTTCTCCTCGTGCGACGCTTGCTCCATCTTCGTACCTGATCATACATAAGTAAAAGGACTTAGGCAGTATAAATTTCTCATCGATCATAGTATCACTTAGGAACAAGTTCACCTGTTGTTTGAGTAGCTTCGCACGAGCTCTTGTCATAGGTCCAATCCTAACTTCATTGGACTTGAGCTTCACGGCAGCATCGTCTTCATCTTGTAATGACGGAGGTAGTAGTTCGGTTGGAATGTCCTCATCAGATATGCTGGTGTTGATTAACTATGTGTTATCACCAGAATTTGACCGAGTCATAGGTGGGCCGCGATCAAGATTGGGCTTGAAGAATATACATGGAAGAAATACGTGAACCGGCCTTGTACACGAAGTTTGGGCTAGTTTCCCTTGTATCTGTAAATCTAGTAGGATACGTGTCGGTTAGTTAGAGTTTGGCTCGTGCACGGTTGGGATTATTCCCACGTTAGAAAGTCTACGGACTATAAATATGTATCTATGGTTATCAAGAAAGACAACAATCACGTTCATCACAAACCAATCTTGGCGCATCGCCGACCCCTTGTTTCGAGGGTTTCTTCCGGGTAAGCATCATGCTGCCTAGATCGCATCTTGCGATCTAGGCAGTATACGTTTATTCGTTGTTCATGCGTTGCTCGTACTGAAGCCTTTTTGATGGCGAGCAACATAGTTATCTTACATGTGTTAGGGTTAGCATTGTTCTACCGCGCTACATGCTTTCGTCCATGCAACCCTTAGACGTCTAGCCGTCCTTACACCTTTCTTAGGTGTAAGGGCGGCACCTTGCTTGATCATTGTTTAGTAGATCCGATCCATTATGATTGCTCCTTGATTCTTCAAGGATTAGTTTAACATCTGCATAGTTAGGCCTTACAAACGGGTTGAATGATCCAGTAGTACGTAGGGTGTAGTTTGCTAACCCTAAACAAGATGTTCCGGGGATCAACTTAATGTTGGTTTTTAGGCCTTGTCTAGGGTCGGTTTATTATCACCGTGCGTAGCTGCCAGGCTCAATCACGAGTAGGATGTTCCGATTATGTGGTGAAAACCCTAAATCGTCGTAGGTCGTTTTAGCTACATATTGATCGAGCAGGACCACCATGCAATCGTAAACCCTATACGAGTCATGGGTGGATCGGCTCCTTGAGCCGATTCACGAGACAACTCGAGAGCCGATCGAGGCTCATATTTAATGTTTACGTGTATGCCATGCAGGAAACTAAGCGAAGCAAATCCATCACCTTCCCGATCGGGTATAGATCAGGTGGCACGCCCTGCACCAGCATCGGGACGTGTGTACCGAGAGCTTTGCGGGCCGTCGCTCGGAGGGACCAGGGCCAGCCGCAGCCCTAAGGTTGTTCCCGGCTCTTCGTGTTGCCAGCCGTAGCTCGCCGGTGGGTTTCGGACGCCAACACATTCTGGCACGCCCGGTGGGACAGTCTTCGACATTAACTGCATCGCCATCTACATCTTAGATGGCGGAAGGTACTCCAGTCACGTACGAGGATCTGCCCGAGGAGCTCAAGAAGAAGTACGACGATGTCAAAGCTATCCTCGAAGCCGACCTCATCGGCTCTTTCCACAGGACCCGCTCGCACGGCATCAGGTGGAGAGGGTTCACACCTGAAGGCGCGCTCGATGGAGTGGACCTATCCACCCCTTCGGAAGAACGCACCAGGTCCTTGCGTCAGGAGATCAATTTCATGGTGGCTCATTCGCTACACCGCCATTCTGAGAGCCTGGTGAACACTTTGGAGCGTGTCGCCCTTCGGGTGCTCCATGAAATCTTGAGGCATCAGTACTCTCCGTCAGGACCTGCTCTAGGGACTCACCAAGGAGAGCTGCCACTCCAGAGCCGACCACCGCTTCCGTTCGCGCTGGCAGCACCAGAGATGCCGAGTACACCGGCATTCGTCGTCTACAAGATCGGTGGCGATCCTAGCGACTACCAGTTCTTGTATGAGGCGCCTAAGGAGATCCCTCACGGATACACGTGCACATACGTGCCAGACAGCAGTAACTGGGCACTCACGAACCAGGCTGCAATAGCAGGGACTTCTGGAACATCAGGAGGAGCCTCTGGATCAGATCTTGAGAAGCAGACGTGGCTAACTAAGTATGCCACTCCGACGAACGTCCAGAGCTCAACTCCTGCAGCTAGCTCAGATCTTGAGAAGCAAGCGTGGCTAGCTAAGTATGCCACGCCAGCGAATCTTCAGAGCTCCACTCCTGCAGCTAGCACTGCGGATTAGATCAGCACGATCTTGAGAGACCAGTTCGGCATGGTGCCGAAAAGGAGGGCAATCGGCTATTCCAAGCCGTACCCCAACGACTACGATTTGATCCCGCTACCACCCAAATATCGGCTCCCTGAATTCCCCAAGTTTAGTGGGTCAGATGGCTCCAACTCTATCGAGCATGTAAGCCGATATTTGGCGCAGCTGGGCACGATCTCAGCTGCAGATGCACTACGCGTGAGGTTCTTTGCACAGTCCCTCACAGGATCGGCTTTTGGGTGGTACACATCACTGCCACCATACTCGATCCGGACTTGGAAGCAGTTGGAGGAACAATTCCACATGCAGTATCACTCAGAAGCTTCCGAGGCTGGCATTGCCGATCTAGCCCAAGTACGACAGAAGCGCGGGGAAACAGTGTCAGAGTACATCCAGCGCTTCAGGACCGTAAGGAACCGATGTTATTCGGCTCGTTTGACTGAAAAGGAAGCAGTCGAATTGGCGGTGGTGGGTCTCGCATCACCCATCAAGGATATGGCTTCCCAAGCAGACTACCCTTCACTGGCGCACATGGTTCAGAAGTTGTCATTATATGAACAGCGCCACCCAGAGCTGTACCAGGACAAATTCAAGCGTGCAGTAGTCCTGGTTGAAACAGAGGAAGATGAAGGGTCTGCGGGAGATCAAGAGGTAGCAGTGGCTGAGTGGACTCGGGGGCAACCCCGTGTCCCGCAAATGGGTTAAGCCACAAGGACCGCCCAGAGGGTTTGATTTTGACGTAACGAAAGCTGAGCAAATTTTTGACCTCTTACTTAAGGAGAAGCAGCTGAAGTTACCCGAAGGCCTCAAAATCCCCACGGTACAGGAGCTGAACGGAAAGCCATACTGCAAATGGCATAACACGTTCTCCCATACCACCAACGACTGCAGGGTGTGGCGTCAGCAGATCCAAATGGCGATAGAGCAAGGACGTCTAATTTTCAACCAGTACGCCATGAAAGTCGACACACACCCCTTCCCCGCTGTTAACACGGTGGAATACGCTTACCCCGAAGGGTGCCAGCCAGGTTTCTCGTTAAGCATTAACATGGTCGAGCCTGGGCACTAC
Source organism: Lolium rigidum (assembly GCF_022539505.1). Lineage (NCBI taxonomy): Eukaryota > Viridiplantae > Streptophyta > Magnoliopsida > Poales > Poaceae > Lolium > Lolium rigidum. The sequence continues at coordinate 24,522,793 of NC_061510.1, read as the reverse complement.
TCTGGTAAGGACAAAGGCGAGAGCAGCCGCTCTCGTAGCAAGGACAAAAAGGAAGTCGCTCCACGCGATCGGCTCCGGCACGATGGCAAACGCTACATCACAGAGGGAGAAGTGAGGAACGTGCGATATCAACGACCTCTCTCTGATCATCTCCTCAACAAATATGTAAGTCAGTACGACCAACGCCGGCGGTACAACAACGACGATGAAAGGGATCGTCTAGCTAGCAGGGACGCCAGGAGACATTGTCGGCATGATCGCGATGAGGAGAGATACGAGCGCCGTGCCAAGGAAAGTTCAAGAGAACAAGACGACGTGGACAAGCACTGGGACTGTCCTTTCTTCAAACACTGCTGGGATTCAGGAATGAGCCGATTGCCTACAATCGGCAACTGCCCAGAATGTAGATAGAAGAAGAAGAAGGGTGCAACGGACGTGTCGGTGTTCAAACGTCTAGGGCCTCTCCCATCTAGGAACAAGCAAACTGAGTCCTCTCGGGAAAAAAACCTCGAGGAGTTAGAAGATGACTATGAAGAAGAAGAGGACAAGTACCACCGGCCAAGGTGGTGCCCTGATGGACTCAGCAGTTCCCAAAAGCGTAGGGTTCAGCGACTGCGTGGCTTGGAGGAAGCCGAAAGGTTGTACGTACCTACACACGTTAAGGAAGGCGCGGCCCGATCTGGCCGCGAAAATTCAACGAACCCTAGACTAAGAGGGATGACCACAAAAGATGGAGTGGCGCCCCAAGCAAAGGAAAGCCGATGATGAGACATCGGCTAGTACAAACATGGTGTTCATCCTTCCAGCGGAGTTTTGTGCTCCAGGATTAGACGAAGCACCTGTGGCACAACTTGACTGCGGCCCACGGCCGGTTATCTTTGAGAAGCCACGTGAAAGAAGCTACAGACACCTGAAGGCCCTGTACTTACGAGGTTATATCAATGGGCAGCATGTCAATAGGATGCTTGGTGGACACCGGAGCGGCGATCAACATCATGCCATACTCCATGCTACGTCGGTTGGGACGCTCTAGCTCGGATCCGATCAAGACCAACGTTACACCGAGCGATTTCAACGGCCAAGCATCCGATGCACAAGGTGTTCCGAACGTGGATCTAACGGTAGGGAGGAAAACCATCCCTACGACGTTTTTCATTGTCGACGGCAAGAGCACTTACGGCTGTCCCGCTAGGGAGAGATTGGATCCACGCCAATCTGTTGCATTCCATCTACGATGCACCAATGCCTAATCCGAGTGGGATGGAGATGAAGTAGAAGTCGTCCATGCGGACGATACAGCCGAGGTTTCAACGGCTGGCATGAACGTTTGGGAGACGGAAGGCCAAGAGCCACTCTCAGGCATCACTTTGGACGACTGCGAGTACATCGAAGTGTCAAAAAACGGGGTGAGGCTGGTCTTATCCACTGGCCTGACCGTGTAACAGGAGGAAAGTCTATGAACGTACATGGGAAGGCCGATCCTTGTGATCGGCCCCAAAAAATAAAAAGTAATGATCTTGTCTCAACCATGCCACGTAGTCATAGTGAGGTACGAACAAGATGTAAACCTCCTTTGAGCAATGCAATCAAGATGGGGGCCGATTCCAGTAATCGGCCCATATTATCCTCGCCACACGTTTTCCCTGTGTTCAGTGTCGATCTAACAGGTGACGGAAAGCTAGGGTATGGGTTTACATCGGCTGATGAGCTAGAAGAAGTCGACATTGGTCCTGGGGATAAGCCACGACCAACCTTCATCAGCAAGAAGTTAGATCCACATCTCAGGAGCCAGATGATAGCTCTGTTAAAAGAGTACCCAGATTGCTTTGCATGGGATTACACAGAGATGCCTGGGTTAGACAGGAGCATTATTGAGCATCGGCTCCTGATACGTCTCCGACGTATCGATAATTTCTTATGTTCTATGCCACATTATTGATGATACCTACATGTTTTATGCACACTTTATGTCATATTCGTGCATTTTCTGGAACTAACCTATTAACAAGATGCCGAAGTGCCAGTTCCTGTTTTCTGCTGTTTTTGGTTTCAGAAATCCTAGTAACGAAATATTCTCGGAATTGGATGAAACGAAGACCCAGGGGCCTATTTTTCCACGGAGCTTCCAGAAGACCGAAGAACATACGAAGTGGGGCCACGAGGTGGCCAAACCACAAGGCGGCGCGGCCAGGGGGGGGCCCGCGCCGCCCTGTGGTGTGGGCCCCTCGTCTGGCCCCCGACTCTGCCCTTCCTCCTACTTAAAGCCTCCGTCGCGAAACCCCTGATGCGAAAAACCACGATACGGAAAACCTTCCAGAGACGCCGCCGCCGCCGATCCCATCTCGGGGGATTCCGGAGATCTCCTCCGGCACTCCTGCCGGGAGAGGGATTCATCTCCCGGAGGACTCTACACCGCCATGGTCGCCTCCGGAGTGATGAGTGAGTAGTTCACCCCTGGACTATGGGTCCATAGCAGTAGCTAGATGGTTGTATTCTCCTCATTGTGCTTCATTGTTGGATCTTGTGAGCTGCCTAACATGATCAAGATCATCTATCCGTAATTCTATATGTTGTGTTTGTCGGGATCCGATGGATAGAGAATACCATGTCATGTTAATTATCAAGTTATTACATATGTGTTGTTTATGATCTTGCATGCTCTCCGTTTCTAGTAGAGGCTCTGGCCAAGTTTTTACTTTTAACTCCAAGAGGGAGTATTTATGCTCGATAGTGGGTTCATGCCTGCATTGACACTGGGGGAGTGACGAAACCCCTAAGGTTGTGTTGTGCTGTTGCCACTAGGGATAAAACATTGGCGCTATGTCCGAGGATGTAGTTGTTGATTACATTACGCACCATACTTAATGCAATTGTTTGTTGTTAGCAACTTAATACCGGAGGGGTTCGGATGATAACCCTGAAGGTGGACTTTTTAGGCATAGATGCAGTTGGATGGCGGTCTATGTACTTTGTCGTAATGCCCAATTAAATCTCACTATACTTATCATGTCATGTATGTGCATTGTTATGCCCTCTCTATTTGTCAATTGCCCGACTGTAATTTGTTCACCCAACATGCTTTTATCTTATGTGAGAGACACCTCTAGTGAACTGTGGACCCCGGTCCATTCTTTTAATACTGAAATACAAATCTGCTGCAATACTTGTTTTTACTGTTTTCTCTGCAAACAATCATCTTCCACACAATACGGTTAATCCTTTGTTACAGCAAGCCGGTGAGATTGACAACCTCACTGTTTCGTTGGGGCAAAGTACTTTGGTTGTGTTGTGCAGGTTCCACGTTGGCGCCGGAATCTCTGGTGTTTCGCCGCACTACATCCCGCCGCCATCAACCTTCAACGTGCTTCTTGACTCCTACTGGTTCGATTAAACCTTGGTTTCTAACCGAGGGAAACTTGCCGCTGTGCGCATCACACCTTCCTCTTGGGGTTCCCAACGGACGTGTCAACTACACGCATCAAGCAAATTTCCGGCGCCGTTGCCGGGGAGATCAAGACACGCTGCAAGGGGAGTCTCCACTTCTCAATCTCTTTACTTTGTTTTTGTCTTGCTTTATTTTATTTACTACTTTGTTTGCTGCATTATATCAAAACACAAAAAAATTAGATGCTAGCTTTACTTTATTTGCTATCTTGTTTGCTATATCAAAAACACAAAAAAAAATTAGTTTACTTGCATTTACTTTATCTAGTTTGCTTTATCTACTACTGCTAAAATGGCTACCCCTGAAAATACTAAGTTGTGTGACTTCACTAGCACAAATAATAATGATTTCTTATGCACACCTATTGCTCCACCTGCTACTACAGCAGAATTCTTTGAAATTAAACCCGCTTTACTGAATCTTGTTATGCGAGAGCAATTTTCTGGTGTTAGTTCTGATGATGTTGCTGCCCAACTCAATAATTTTGTTGAACTATGTGAAATGCAAAAGTATAAAGATGTAGATGGTGACATTATAAAATTAAAATTGTTCCCTTTCTCATTAAGAGGAAGAGCTAAAGATTGGTTGCTATCTCTGCCTAAGAATAGTATTGATTCCTGGACTAAATGCAAGGATGCTTTTATTGGTAGATATTATCCCCTTGCTAAAATTATATCTTTGAGGAGTAGCATAATGAATTTTAAACAATTGGATAATGAACATGTTGCTCAAGCTTGGGAAAGAATGAAATCTCTGGTTAAAAATTGCCCAACCCATGGATCGACTACTTGGATGATCATCCAAACCTTCTATGCGAGGACTAAATTTTTCTTCGCGGAATTTATTGGATTCAGCTGCTGGAGGTACCTTTATGTCCATTACTCTTGGTGAAGCAACAAAGCTTCTTGATAATATGATGATTAATTACTCTGAATGGCACACGGAAAGAGCTCCACAAGGTAAGAAGGTAAATTTTGTTGAAGAATCCTCTTCCTTGAATGATAAGGTTGATGCTATTATGTCTATGCTTGCGAATGATAGGACTAATGTTGATCCTAATAATGTTCCATTAGCTTCATTGGTTGCCCAAGAAGAACATGTTGATGTAAACTTCATTAAAAATAATAATTTCAACAACAATGCTTATCGGAACAATTCTAGTAATAACTATAGGCCATATCCTTATAATAATGGTAACGGTTATGCTAATTCTTATGGGAATTCTTACAACAATAATAGGAATACACCCCCTGGACTTGAAGCCATGCTTAAAGAATTTATTAGTACACAAACTTCCTTTAACAAATCTCGTTGAGGAAAAGCTCAATAAAATTGATATTCTTGTTTCTAGAGTTGATAGTCTTGCCTACGATGTTGATCTTTTGAAATCGAAAGTTATGCCTAATATGGATATTGAATAAAATTGTTACTACAGCAAATGCCATCCAAGTTAGAATTAATGAGAATATAAGATTAATGGCTGAACTGCGTGCTAGGTGGGATAGAGAAGAAAATGAAAAACTAGCTAAAAAGGAAAATGTAGCTAAAGTTTGGACTATTACCACCACTAGCAATGCTAATGATTCATATGTTGCTGCACCTCCTACTATCCATGATAAAATAATTGGTGTTGGCAATGTTTCTACTCCTAGTGCAAAGCGCGCAAAATTACCTGAAACTGCTAAAACTGCTGAAACTACTTGTGATAAAACTGCTGAAATTTTTTCCAACCTTGGGGATGATAATCCCATTGCTTTAGATTGTAATGATTTAGATTTTTATGATTGCCATATCTCTGAAGTTATAAAGTTCTTGCAAAAACTTGCTAAGAGTCCCAATGCTAGCGCTATAAATTTGGCTTTCACAAAACATATTACAAATGCTCTCATAAAAGCTAGAGAAGAGAAACTAAAACTTGAAACTTCTATTCCTAGAAAGCTAGAGGATGGTTGGGAGCCCATCATTAAAATGAGAGTCAAAGATTTTGATTGTAATGCTTTATGTGATCTTGGTGCAAGTATTTCTGTTATGCCTAAAAAAGTCTATGATATGCTTGACTTGCCACCATTGAAAAATTGTTATTTGGATGTTAATCTCGCTGATAATGCTAAAAAGAAACCTTTGGGGAAAGTTGATAATGTTCATATTATGGTTAACAATAACCTTGTCCCCGTTGATTTTGTTGTCTTGGATATTGAATGCAATGCATCTTGCCCCATTATATTGGGAAGACCTTTTCTTCGAACCGTTGGTGCTACTATTGATATGAAGGAAGGTAATATTAAATATCAATTTCCTCTCAAGAAAGGTATGGAACACTTCCCTAGAAAGAGAATGAAGGTACCTTATGATTCTATTATTAGAACAAATTATGATGTTGATGCTTCATCTCTCGATGTTACTTGATATGCACTTTCTGCGCCTAGCTGAAAGGCGTTAAAGAAAAGCGCTTATGGGAGACAACCCATGTTTTTACTCCAGTACTTTTGTTTTATATTTGTGTCTTGGAAGTTGTTTACTACTTTAGCAACCTCTCCTTATCTTAGTTTTGAGTTTTGTTGTGCCAAGTAAAGTCTTTGATAGAAAAGTAAGTACTAGATTTGGATTACTGCACAGTTCCAGATTTCTTTGCTGTCACGAATCTGGGTCTATCTCCCTGTAGGTAGCTCAGAAAATTACGCCAATTTACGAGCATGATCCTCAGATATGTACGCAACTTTCATTAAATTTGAGCATTTTCGTTTGAGCAAGTCTGGTGGCCTAATAAAATCCATCTTTACGGACTGTTCTGTTTTGACAGATTCTGTCTTTTATTTCGCATTGCCTCTTTTGCTATGTTGGATGAATTTCTTTGATCCACTAATGTCCAAGTAGCTTTATGCAATGTCCAGAAGTGTTAAGAATGATTGTGTCACCTCTGAACATGTGAATTTTTATTATGCACTAACCCTCTAATGAGTTGTTTCGAGTTTGGTGTGGAGGAAGTTTTCAAGGGTCAAGAGAGGAGTATGATGCAATATGATCAAGGAGAGTGAAAGCTCTAAGCTTGGGGATGCCCCGGTGGTTCACCCCTGCATATATTAAGAAGACTCAAGCGTCTAAGCTTGGGGATGCCCAAGGCATCCCCTTCTTCATCGACAACATTATCGGGTTCCTCCCCCGAAACTATATTTTTATTCCGTCACATCTTATGTACTTTGCTTGGAGCGTCGGTTTGTTTTTGTTTTTTGTTTTGTTTGAATAAAATGGATCCTAGCATTCACTTTATGGGAGAGAGACACGCTCCGCTGTTGCATATGGACAAATATGTCCTTAGGCTCTACTCATAGTATTCATGGCGAAGTTTCTTCTTCGTTAAATTGTTATATGGTTGGAATTGGAAAATGCTACATGTAGTAACTCTAAAATGTCTTGGATAATTTGATACTTGGCAATTGTTGTGCTCATGTTTAAGCTCTTGCATCATATACTTTGCACCCATTAATGAAGAAATACTTAGAGCTTGCTAATTTGGTTTGCATATTTGGTTTCTCTAGAGTCTAGATAACATCTAGTATTGAGTTTTGAACAACAAGGAAGACGGTATGGAGTCTTATAATGTTTAACATATGTCTTTTATGTGAGTTTTGCTGTACCGTTCATCCTTGTGTTTGTTTCAAATAACCTTGCTAGCCTAAACCTTGTATCGAGAGGGAATACTTCTCATGCATCCAAAATACTTGAGCCAACCACTATGCCAATTGTGTCCACCATACCTACCTACTACATGGTATTTATCCGCCATTCCAAAGTAAATTGCTTGAGTGCTACCTTTAAAATTCCATCATTCACCTTTGCAATATATAGCTCATGGGACAAATAGCTTAAAAACTATTGTAGTATTGAATATGTACTTATGCACTTTATCTCTTATTAAGTTGCTTGTTGAGCGATAACCATGTTTCGGGGACGCCATCAACTATTCTTTGTTGGATATCATGTGAGTTGCTATGCATGTCCGTCTTGTCTCGAAGCAAGAGAGATCTACCACCTTCATGGTTGGAGCATGCATGTTGTTAGAGAAGAACTTTGGGCCGCTAACTAAAGCCATGATTCATGGTGGAAGTTTCAGTTTGGACATATATCCTCAATCTCATATGAGAATAATAATTGTTGCCACATGCTTATGCATTAAAGAGGAGTCCATTATCTGTTTTCCATGTTGTCCCGGTATGGATGTCTAAGTTGAGAATAATCAAAAGCGAGAAATCCAAAATGCTAGCTTTCTCCTTAGACCTTTGTACAGGCGGCATGGAGGTACCCCATTGTGACACTTGGTCAAAACATGTGCATTGCAAAGATCCGGTAGTCCAAGTTAATTAGGACAAGGTGCGGGCACTATTAGTATACTATGCATGAGACTTGCAACTTGTAAGATATAATGTACATAACTCATATGCTTTATTACTACCGTTGACAAAATTGTTTCATGTTTTCAAAATAAAAGCTCTAGCACAAATATAGCAATCGATGCTTTCCTCTTTGAAGGACCATTCTCTTTACTTTTATGTTGAGTCGAGTTCACCTATTTCTCTTCACCTCAAGAAGCAAACACTTGTGTGAACTCGTGCATTGATTCTTACATACTTGCATATTGTACTTGTTATATTACTCTATGTTGACAATTATCCATGAGATATACATGTTACAAGTTGAAAGCAACCGCTGAAACTTAATCTTCCTTTGTGTTGCTTCATGCCTTTACTTTGATTTATTGCTTTATGAGTTAACTCTTATGCAAGACTTATTAATACTTGTCTTGAAGTACTATTCATGAAAAGTCTTTGCTATATGATTCACCTGTTTACTCATGTCATTACCATTGTTTTGATCGCTGCATCCACTACATATGTTTACAAATAGTATGATCAAGGTTATGATGGCATATCACTTCGAAATTATCTTTGTTATCGTTTTACCTGCTCGGGACGAGCAGAACTAAGCTTGGGGATGCTTGATACGTCTCCGACGTATCGATAATTTCTTATGTTCTATGCCACATTATTGATGATACCTACATGTTTTATGCACACTTTATGTCATATTCGTGCATTTTCTGGAACTAACCTATTAACAAGATGCCGAAGTGCCAGTTCCTGTTTTCTGCTGTTTTGGTTTCAGAAATCCTAGTAACGAAATATTCTCGGAATTGGATGAAACGAAGACCCATGGGCCTATTTTTCCACGGAGCTTCCAGAAGACCGAAGAACATACGAAGTGGGGCCACGAGGTGGCCAAACCACAAGGCGGCGCGGCCAAGGGGGGGCCCGCGCCGCCCTGTGGTGTGGGCCCCTCGTCTGGCCCCCGACTCTGCCCTTCCGCCTACTTAAAGCCTCCGTCGCGAAACCCCTGATGCGAAAAACCACGATACGGAAAACCTTCCAGAGACGCCGCCGCCGCCGATCCCATCTCGGGGGATTCCGGAGATCTCCTCCGGCACCCTGCCGGAGAGGGGATTCATCTCCCGGAGGACTCTACACCGCCATGGTCGCCTCCGGAGTGATGAGTGAGTAGTTCACCCCTGGACTATGGGTCCATAGCAGTAGCTAGATGGTTGTCTTCTCCTCATTGTGCTTCATTGTTGGATCTTGTGAGCTGCCTAACATGATCAAGATCATCTATCTCGTAATTCTATATGTTGTGTTTGTCGGGATCCGATGGATAGAGAATACCATGTCATGTTAATTATCAAGTTATTACATATGTGTTGTTTATGATCTTGCATGCTCTCCGTTTCTAGTAGAGGCTCTGGCCAAGTTTTTACTTTTAACTCCAAGAGGGAGTATTTATGCTCGATAGTGGGTTCATGCCCGCATTGACACCTGGGGAGTGACGAAACCCCTAAGGTTGTGTTGTGCTTGTTGCCACTAGGGATAAAACTTTGGCGCTATGTCCGAGGATGTAGTTGTTGATTACATTACGCACCATACTTAATGCAATTGTCCGTTGTTAGCAACTTAATACTTGGAGGGGGTTCGGATGATAACCTCGAAGGTGGACTTTTTAGGCATAGATGCGGTTGGATGGCGGTCTATGTACTTTGTCGTAATGCCCAATTAAATCTCACTATACTTATCATGTCATGTATGTGCATTGTTATGCCCTCTCTATTTGTCAATTGCCCGACTGTAATTTGTTCACCCAACATGCTTTTATCTTATGGGAGAGACACCTCTAGTGAACTGTGGACCCCGGTGTTATCACCAAGATTTGACCGAGTCAGAGGTGGGCCGCAGTCAAGATGGGCTTAAGGAAACATACGTGGAGAATTATATGAATCGGCCTGTTATACCAAGTTGGGCTTAATTGCCCGTGTATCTGTAAAATATTAGATCTATTTTAGTTTAGAGATAGAATCTTAGTCGTGCACGGTTTAGTGCATGCCCACATTAGAAAGTCCCCTGGACTATAAATATGTACCTAGGGTTTATGGAATAAACAACAACTCACGTTCAACCCCAAAAACAAACCAATCTCGGCGCATCGCCAACTCCTTCATCTCGAGGGTTTCTATCGGGTAGCGACATGCTGCCTAGATCGCATCTTGCGATCTAGGCAGCACAAGCCCCACGTTGTTCATGCGTTGCTCGTATCGAAGCGCTTTTGATGGCGAGCAACGTAGTTATCATTAGATGTGTTAGGGTTAGCATTGTTCTTCGTTTAAGCATGCTTACGTAGTGCAACCCTTGCATATCTAGCCGCCCTCACGCCTGTCTCGGGTGTGGGGCGGCACCCGCTTGATCATTATTTAGTAGATCTGATCCGTTACGATTGCTCCTTGTTCTACAAGGATTAGTTTAATATCTGCAATAGTTAGGCCTTACAAAGGGGGGAGGATCCAGGTGGCACGTAGGGTGGCGTTCGCAAGTCCTAAACGGGATGTTCCGAGGATCAACATCATGTTGGTTTTTAGGCCTTGTTTAGGATCGGCTTACGAGCACCGTGCGTGGCCGCAAGGCCCAACCTGGAGTAGGATGATCCGATTATGCGGTGAAAACCCTAAATCGTCGTAGATCTCATTAGCTTCATCTTGATCAAGCGAGGACCACCAAGTATTCGTGCACCCCGCACGGATCATGGGTGGATCGGCTCTTTGAGCCGATTCACAGGATAACCCGAGAGCCGATCGAGGCTCGTATTTAATGTTTACATGTATGCCCTGCGGCAGAAACTAAGCGAGGCACCCCCATCACCTTCCCGACCAGGTATAGGTCGGGTGGCACGCCCTTGCACTTTGCAACGCCGCGTGTGACCGAGAAGAGCATTGCGGGCCGTCGCTCGGAGGGGTCTCAGCCAGCCGCAGCTCTAGGCTCTCCCCGGCTCTACGGTGTTGACAAGGCCGCTGCCCGCCGGTGGGTTTTGGCGAGCCAACACATTCCCGGCACGCCCGGTGGGACAATCGTCTACATCAACCACATCGCCATCTACATCCGAGATGGCGGACGGCACGCCGGTCACCTACTGGGATCTGCCCGACGACCTCAAGAAGCAATACAACGAGATCAAGGCTACCCTCGAAGCCGACCTCATCGGCTCTTTTCGGAGAACCCGTTCCGGTGGCATCGGATGGAAGGGGTTCTCACCGGAAGGTGCACTCGATGGGATAGACCTCTCTACCCCGTCGGAGGAACGCACCGGGGTCCGCGGCGGGAGATCAACTACCCGGTGGCTCACTCGCTACACCGCCACTACGAGAACTTGGTCAACGTGCTTGGAGCGTGTCGCTCTGCGCGTGATCCAGGAGATCATGAGCCACCAGTACTCGCCGTCAGGACCAGCTCTCGGGACTCATCAAGGAGAGTTGCCATTCCAGTCCCGTCCACCGCTGCCGTTTGCGTTGGCAGCACCGGCTGAAGTGCCGACTACACCGGCATTCCTCGTCTACAGAATTGGTGGCGACCCCAGTGACTACCAGTTCTTAATGGAGGCGCCTAAGGAGATCCCTCATGGATACGCGTGCATGTATGTGCCGGATTGTGGTGACCGGGCACTCACAAACCAGGCCACAACATCGGGGACTCCGGCGAAGACAGGAGGAACGTCGGCGACAGAGCAGACGTGGCTAACTAAATACGCCACACCGACGAAACTCCCAAGCCCAGCTCCTGCAGCTGGCCCAGAGCTGGAAAAGCAAACATGGCTGGCCAGGTACGCCACCCCGGCGAATCTTCAGAGTGCAACTCCTACGGCCAGCACAGCGGATCAGATCAGTACCATACTGAGAGACCAGTTCGGCATCATGCCGAAAGAAGGGCGATCGGCTATTCCAAGCCGTACCCCGACGATTACGAGATGATCCCGCTGCCACCTAAATATCGGCTCCCGACTTCTCCAAATTCAGTGGATCGGATGGCTCCAGCTCCATCGAGCACGTCGGCCGATATTTGGCTCAATTAGGACCGGCTTCGGTGTCGGATCAGCTACGCGTGAGGCTCTTTTCACAGGTCCCTCACGGGATCGGCTTTTGGATGGTACACCTCTTTGCCGGCAAACTCAATCCGAGTCTTGGAAGCAATTGGAAGAACAGTTCCATATGCAATACCATTCGAAGCTTCCGAGTCCGGCATTGCCGATCTAGCACAACTACGTCGAAGCGCGGGGAAACGGTGACGGAATACATCCGAGCGCTTCGAGAATCTTAGGAACCGATGTTATTCGGTTCGTATAACTGAAAAGGAAGCGATCGAGTTGGCAGTAGCGAGGCCTCGCAACACAGCTCAAGGACACGGCCTCCCAAGCAGATTATCCCTCGCGGCGCACATGGTTCGAAACTATCAGCATATGAACAGCGCCACCCCGACCTGTACCAAGACAAGTTCAAGCGTGCGGTAGTTATGGTCGATACGGAGGAAGATGAAGTGCCTGCGGGAGGCCAAGAGATAGCGATGGCTGAGTGGATTCGGGGGGAACCCCCGTGGCCCGCAAATGGGTAAAGCCACCAGGGCCGCCCGGGGATTTGATTTTGACGTGACCAAGACTGAACAAATCTTCGACCTCCTCGCTCAAGGAGAAACAGTTGACGATTCCTGAAGGTCTCAAGTTCCCCACGGCGAAGGAGCTAAACGGAAAGCCGTACTGCAAATTCCACAACTCGCTTTCCCATGCCACCAACGACTGCCGGGTGTGGCGTCAGCACATCCAAGCGGCGATAGAGAAGGGGCGGTTAATTTTCAACCAGTACGCCATGAAGGTCGACACCCAACCCTTCCCCGCCGTTAACATGGTGGAAATCACCCACCCTGAAGGTTGCCGACCGGGTCCCTCGTTCAGCATCAACATGGTAGGACCCGGAAACCACTCGGCAAAGATGGAGATGAGGGCAGCTGCTCTCATAGCAAGGATACGAGAGGAGGCCGCTCCACGCGATCGGCTCCGTCATGATGGCAAGCGCTATGTCACCGAGGGAGAGGTGAAGAATATAAGATATCAGCGACCCCTCTCCGATCACCTCCTCAACAAATATGTGAGTCAGTATGACCAACGCCGACGGCCCAATTACGATGATAGAGGAGATCGTTTGGCTAGAGAAGCCAGAAGATATCGTCGGCAGTATCACGATGAGGAGGAGCACGAGCGCTGTGCCACGGAAGCATCAAGGGAGCAAGATGACAACGCCAGGCATTGGGACTGCCCCTTCTTCAGACACTGCTGGGATTCAGGAATGAGCCGATTTCCCACAATCGGCAATTGCCCAGAATGCAATCAGGAAAAGAAGGAGGCAGCCAACGTGTCCGTGTTCGAGCGCCTAGGGCCTCTCCCGCCACAAAGCAAACGCGCTGAGTCACCTCGTTGGGCAGATCTTGAGGATTCAGAGGACGAGGGAGAAGTGGAAGAAGATAGGTACCACCGGCCAAGGTGGTGCCCTGACGGACTTAGCCGTTCCCAAAAGCGCAGGGTTCAGCGATTGCGCGGCCTGGAGGAAGCCGAAAGGTTGTACCTGCACACGCTAAGGAAGGCACGACCTGATGCGGGCTGCAAAGGTTCAGCGAACCCTGGATGAAGAGGGTCGTCCACGGAAAATGGAGTGGCGCCCTAAACGAGGAAAGCCGATGATGAGACATCGGGCGGCACAAACATGGTACTCGTCTTGCCGACAGAGCTTAGCGCTCCACGACTCTACGGAGCACTCAAGGTGGACGACAGCAAGCGCATCAAGTCAGAGGTTGGGTTGGTTTTATCCAGCCTAACCAAATAGCAAGATCAAACCAATGAGCAAACCGGGAGAGGCTGATCCTTGTGATCGGCCCCAAAAAATTTATGAAGGGAACTTACAAAACCTTCAACGAGCAAGCAACGTGGAGGCCGATTCCAGCAATCGGCCAAAATTATCCTCACCCACCGTTCTGCCTGGGTTCAACATGTTATCCAACAGAGCCGATACCATCAATTTTTTTTGACAGGATCGGCTCGGGGGGCATATAATCAGATGAACATGTGCAGATAAACATGTGAGAACGTACGTGCAAGGAGACATTGGGGGCCGATTAAGGGGAATCGGCCAAATAAAAAAACAAAAAAAAACATTTTTGGCACAGCCGATGCAAGGGCATCGACTTCAGAATCGAGAGACAGCCGATGCGTAGCCATCGACTCTAGTTGAATTGTGCGATTTGTATCGAGCCTCCACCAAGTCCAGGCCAGCGGCGGTGCCTTCTGTTGCTTTGAGAGAATAAAGCAATGGAAATTTCTTCAGCTGCTTCGAGCCGATCCGGGCTTTGGCGCATTCTCTCTGATATTCTCGCCTCGAGGAAGGCTCGGGGGGCAGCAGGCTTGAACAAGGCTCGGGGGGCAGCAGGCCTGGTGGATGCTCTGTTTTACCCTGTTTAAAGAACCGATGAGGATACCATCGGCTGATCGTTCATTGCAAACTTCTTCACATTGATGGGTACTGAAAAGGTTTATTGGGTTTGGTTGGAAAAGTTCGAAGGTTTGCCTGAAGATCCGGCATTTTTTCACCAGATTCAGAAAATCATCAGTTGGAGAAGAGAAGGATGAATTTCGAAGGACCGATGCGGTGCGATCGGCTCATTACGCATTGGCAAAAGAGAGAATCGGCTCAATTAAATTCAGAAGGAATCGGCAAAATCGAAATTGGGGAAAAGTTCTTCATCGATTGAGATAAGATTTCTTACATAAAGAGCTAATTGCTCTCAAAAGGGAAATACTAGGGGATCCGGTGCCCCATCTACTACTACTGGCCCTATTCTAAAGGTCCTATCTATGGGCCATCACTGCCCTCGTCGTCGCCGCCGTCGTCACTATCGGCGCTGCTCCCGGCGGGCTCGTCGTCGCTCCAATGGCCGCCGACCGGGCCCTCGTTGTCTTCATCTTCTTCGTCAGCGTCGTCCTCGTCGCTGTCGAAGTCGCTAAGATTGCCCGGCCAAGGGCAGAACCGCTTGGCCGGCGGCTCGTCGGAGGAGCTCTCGTCGTCGTCCTCCTCCTCCTCTTCCTGCTCCTCCTCCTCCCCGGAAGAGGTGAAATCGCAGGAGAAGCTGTCGTTGTCACTCTCCTCTTCCGTTTCCCCAACGGCGAGGAAGCGGAGGTCGCTTTCCCCATCCGTCGAGGACTGGTCGTCCTCGGACCAGATGGAGAAGTCGTGGTCCGATTCCTCCCCCGCCGCAATGGCGCGGCGGGTGTTGGCCGCGTGGACCGCCGCTGCGTCGTACTCCGGCGTCGGCTCACGGGACGTGGAGGATTGGCTGGCAAGATCCGATGGGGCAGAGGAGGAGGAAGACATGGTGGCTGGGGGGGTTTTTGGAGTGCTAATGCGGAAGAGATACAGAGGAAAACTGTTCGGAGCGGTTAAATCGAAGGAGGATATAGTGGAAATTCAATGCCACAGCAGTTTCCGAGGAGGTGGTGCCTAAAAAGAAAAAAAAAACTGCCAGGTCACGCGGAGAAGTTGAGAAGGCAAGGCATCATCATGAGGGATACTGCGACGGTTCTGCCACGACATGACCCGACGAAGGAAAGCGAGTGATTTTGGAATTACCAATTCCAAAACCAGGGGGGCATGTGTTATCACCAAGATTTGACCGAGTCAGAGGTGGGCCGCAGTCAAGATGGGCTTAAGGAAACATACGTGGAGAATTATATGAATCGGCCTGTTATACCAAGTTGGGCTTAATTGCCCGTGTATCTGTAAAATATTAGATCTATTTTAGTTTAGAGATAGAATCTTAGTCGTGCACGGTTTAGTGCATGCCCACATTAGAAAGTCCCCTGGACTATAAATATGTACCTAGGGTTTATGGAATAAACAACAACTCACGTTCAACCCCAAAAACAAACCAATCTCGGCGCATCGCCAACTCCTTCATCTCGAGGGTTTCTATCGGGTAGCGACATGCTTGCCTAGATCGCATCTTGCGATCTAGGCAGCACAAGCCCACGTTGTTCATGCGTTGCTCGTACTCGAAGCGCTTTTGATGGCGAGCAACGTAGTTATCATTAGATGTGTTAGGGTTAGCATTGTTCTTCGTTTAAGCATGCTTACGTAGTGCAACCCTTGCATATCTAGCCGCCCTCACGCCTGTCTCGGGTGTGGGGGCGGCACCCGCTTGATCATTATTTAGTAGATCTGATCCGTTACGATTGCTCCTTGTTCTACAAGGATTAGTTTAATATCTGCAATAGTTAGGCCTTACAAGGGGGGAGGATCCAGTGGCACGTAGGGTGGCGTTCGCAAGTCCTAAACGGGATGTTCCGAGGATCAACATCATGTTGGTTTTTAGGCCTTGTTTAGGATCGGCTTACGAGCACCGTGCGTGGCCGCAAGGCCCAACCTGGAGTAGGATGATCCGATTATGCGGTGAAAACCCTAAATCGTCGTAGATCTCATTAGCTTCATCTTGATCAAGCGGGACCACCAAGTATTCGTGCACCCCGCACGGATCATGGGTGGATCGGCTCTTTGAGCCGATTCACGAGATAACCCGAGAGCCGATCGAGGCTCGTATTTAATGTTTACATGTATGCCCCTGCGAGAAACTAAGCGAGGCACCCCCATCACCTTCTCGACCGGGTATAGGTCAGGTGGCACGCCCTTGCACTTTGCAACGCCGCGTGTGACCAGAAGAGCATTGCGGGCCGTCGCTCGGAGGGGTCTCAGCCAGCCGCAGCTCTAGGCTCTCCCCGGCTCTACGGTGTTGACAAGGCCGCTGCCCGCCGGTGGGTTTTGGCAGTCAACACCCGGTCCATTCTTTTAATACTGAAATACAAATCTGCTGCAATACTTGTTTTTACTGTTTTCTCTGCAAACAATCATCTTCCACACAATACGGTTAATCCTTTGTTACAGACAAGCCGGTGAGATTGACAACCTCACCTGTTTCGTTGGGGCAAAGTACTTTGGTTGTGTTGTGCGGGTTCCACGTTGGCGCCGGAATCTCTAGTGTTGCGCCGCACTACATCCCGCCGCCATCAACCTTCAACGTGCTTCTTGACTCCTACTGGTTCGATTAAACCTTGGTTTCTAACTGAGGGAAACTTGCCGCTGTGCGCATCACACCTTCCTCTTGGGGTTCCCAACGGACGTGTCAACTACACGCATCAGCTCCCTCTCAAGAAAGGATTTCGGCCATCCCAGCAACGAGCACGTCAGATGAAGGCCGAAATTCTCGAAGAAGTCAAGAAAGAGATCGAGAAAATGTTAGCGGCCGGGTTCATCAGGCCATGCAGGTATGCTGAATGGATCTCCAGTATTGTACCTGTGGAGAAAAAGGACGGCCGATGGCGTGTGGCTATAGATTTCCGAGATCTCAACAGAGCCACTCCAAAGGATGAATATCCAATGCCTGTGGCAGAAACATTGATCAACGCAGTTGCTGGCCACAAGGTGTTGAGTTTCATGGATGGCAATGCCGGTTACAACCAGATTTTCATGGCCCCAGAAGATATACACAAGACTGCATTCCGAGTACCAGGATCAGTAGGCTTGTTCGAATATGTGGTCATGCCTTTTGGTTTGAAGAATGCCGGTGCAACGTACCAACGAGCCATGAATTATATTTTTCATGATCTGATCGGCAAGTTGGTGGAAATCTACATCGACGACGTGGTGGTCAAGTCTGTCTCCATGGAAGGACACTTGGATGATTTGCGACGCATCCTAGACCGAACTCGGAAGTTCGGACTCAGAATGAATCCAAAGAAGTGTGCTTTTGGTGTGACGGCCGGTCAGTTCCTAGGTTTTCTTGTACATGAACGAGGGATTGAGATCGGCCTGAAAAGTCAGGAGGCAGTACGTCCATGCAGCCGCCTACCACGAAGAAGGAGCTCCAACGTCTGATCGGCAAGATCAATTTCGTCCGGCGATTCATCTCTAATCTCTCAGGACGAATTGAGCCGTTCATGGCGTTGGTCAAGATTAAATCTGATGACGAGTTTCAGGGGGCGGAACAGACAGCGGGCGTTTGATGAGATTAAGCGGTATCTAACAACACCGCATGTGCTAGTTCCGCCTCAGCGGGACAGGCCGTTCTACATCTACCTATCAGTAGCTGACACGTCCATTGCTTCAGTGGTGGTGCAACTCAACGAGGGCGTTGAAAAGGTTGTGTTCTACCTCAGCAGGAGGATGTTGGATGCAGAGACAAGGTATCCTGAGGTCGAGAAGTTATGCCTCTGCCTGTTCTTCACCTGCACCAAGCTCCATCACATCCTTTTGACGGCAGAAATCATCGTCATATGCAAGTCAGACGTTGTCAAGCACATGCTGTCGGCTCCTGTTTTGAAAGGCCGACTTGGTAAGTGGATGTTTGCGTTATCGGAGTTTGATCTCCGGTATCAGCCTGCGAAAGCAGTCAAGGGACAAGCGTTGGCCGATCTCATAGCTGAACGGATCAATACTAATATAGCGGCACTATCTATACGTGCATGGGCTATGTTCTTCGATGGATCGGCTTGTGACGATGGTTGTGGCATCGGCATTCTGCTCGTGTCGCCTCGGGGGCGACATACTCCTTCTCCATCGGATTATCTACCCCATGCACAAACAATGTCGCTGAGTATGAGGCAGTACGCAAGGGACCGGAGTTGCTGCTTGGAAGCCGGGCGAAGCGGTGGAGCTTTTTGGAGATTCGAAGTTGGTGATTTCCCAGCTCACGGACGAATACAAGTGCGAGAGTGAGTCGCTCTTCCCATATTGGATGGAATGTCGTGAGCTGATGACACATTTTCGGTACATCAGTTTCAATTGGGTCCCAAGATCTCAGAATACCGACGCCAATGATCTCGCGCAAATGGCATCAGGGTACAAGGACATACCAGATGGGTCAGAAGTTCAGGTGCAGTTCCTGTGTTATCACCAAGATTTGACCGAGTCAGAGGTGGGCCGCAGTCAAGATGGGCTTAAGGAAATATACGTGGAGAATTATATGAATCGGCCTGTTATACCAAGTTGGGCTTAATTGCCCGTGTATCTGTAACGTATTAGATCTATTTTAGTTTAGAGATAGAATCTTAGTCGTGCACGGTTTAGTGCATGCCCGCATTAGAAAGTCCCCTTGGACTATAAATATGTACCTAGGGTTTATGGAATAAACAACAACTCACGTTCAACCCCAAAAACAAACCAATCTCGGCGCATCGCCAACTCCTTCATCTCGAGGGTTTCTATCGGGTAGCGACATGCTGCCTAGATCGCATCTTGCGATCTAGGCAGCACAAGCCCCACGTTGTTCATGCGTTGCTCGTCATCGAAGCGCTTTTGATGGCGAGCAACGTAGTTATCATTAGATGTGTTAGGGTTAGCATTGTTCTTCGTTTAAGCATGCTTACGTAGTGCAACCCTTGCATATCTAGCCGCCCTCACGCCTGTCTCGGGCGTGGGGCGGCACCCCGCTTGATCATTATTTAGTAGATCTGATCCGTTACGATTGCTCCTTGTTCTACAAGGATTAGTTTAATATCCGCAATAGTTAGGCCTTACAAAGGGGGGAGGATCCAGTGGCACGTAGGGTGGCGTTCGCAAGTCCTAAACGGGATGTTCCTAGGATCAACTTCATGTTGGTCTTTTGGCCTTGTTTAGGATCGGCTTACGAGCACCGTGCGTGGCCGCAAGGCCCAACCTGGAGTAGGATGATCCGATTATGCGGTGAAAACCCTAAATCGTCGTAGATCTCATTAGCTTCATCTTGATCAAGCAGGACCACCAAGTATTCGTGCACCCCGTACGGATCATGGGTGGATCGGCTCTTTGAGCCGATTCACGAGATAACCTCGAGAGCCGATCGAGGCTCGTATTTAACGTTTACATGTATGCCCTGCAGGAAACTAAGCGAGGCATCCTCATCACCTTCCCGACCAGGTATAGGTCAGGTGGCACGCCCTGCACTTCGCATCGCCGCGTGTGACCAGAAGAGCATTGCGGGCCGTCGCTCGGAGGGGTCTCAGCCAGCCGCAGCTCTAGGCTCTTCCCGGCTCTACGGTGTTGGCAAGGCCGCTGCCCGCCGGTGGGTTTTGGCAGTCAACACATTCTGGCACGCCCGGTGGGACAATCGTCTACATCAACCACATCGCCGTCTACATCTGAGATGGCGGACGGCACGCCGATCACCTACGGGGATCTGCCTGACGACCTCAAGAAGCAATACAACGAGATCAAGGCTGCCCTCGAAGCCGACCTCATCGGCTCTTTTCAGAGAACCCGTTCCGGTGGCATCAGATGGAAGGGGTTCTCACCGCAAGGTGCGCTCGATGGAATAGACCTCTCTACCCCGTCGGAG
This sequence comes from Lolium rigidum, assembly GCF_022539505.1. NCBI lineage: Eukaryota > Viridiplantae > Streptophyta > Magnoliopsida > Poales > Poaceae > Lolium > Lolium rigidum. Next base: position 24,502,582 of record NC_061510.1, on the reverse strand, counting down.
GAACGCACCGAGGGTCCGCGGCAGAGATCAACTACCCGGTGGCTCACTCGCTACACCGCCACTCCGAGAACTTGGTCAACGTGTTGGAGCGTGTCGCTCCGCGCGTGATCCAGGAGATCATGAGCCACCGGTACTCGCCGTCGGGACCAGCTCTCGGGACTCATCAAGGAGAGTTGCCATTCCGAGTCCCGTCCACCGCTGCCGTTTGCGTTGGCAGCACCGGGCTGAAGTGCCGACTACACCGGCATTCCTCGTCTACGGAATTGGTGGCGACCCCGGTGACTACCAGTTCTTAATGGAGGCGCCTAAGGAGATCCCTCATGGATACGCGTGCATGTATGTGCCGGATTGTGGTGATCTGGGCATTCACAAACCAGGCCACGACATCGGGGACTCCGGCGAAGACGAGGAGGAACGTCGGCGACGAGAGCGGACGTGGCTAACTAAATACGCCACACCGACGAAACTCCCAAGCCCAGCTCCCGCGGCTGGCCCGAGCTGGAAAAGCAAACATGGCTGGCCAGGTACGCCACCCGGCGAATCTTCGGAGTGCAACTCCTACGGCCAGCCACGGCGGATCAGATCGGTACCATACCGAGAGACCGGTTCGGTATCATGCCGAAAGAAGGGCGATCGGCTATTCCAAGCCGTACCCCGACGATTACGAGATGATCCCGCTGCCACCTAAATATCGGCTCCACGACTTCTCCAAATTCGGTGGATCGGATGGCTCCGGCTCCATCGAGCACGTCGGCCGATATTTGGCTCAATTAGGACCGGCTTCGGTGTCGGATCAGCTACGCGTGAGGCTCTTTTCACAGTCCCTCACGGGATCGGCTTTTGGATGGTACACCTCTTTGCCGGCAAACTCCATCCAGTCTTGGAAGCAATTGGAAGAGCAGTTCCATATGCAATACCATTCGGAAGCTTCCGAGTCTGGCATTGCCGATCTAGCACAACTACGTCGAAGCGCGGGAAACGGTGACGGAATACATCCAGCGCTTCAGGAATCTTAGGAACCGATGTTATTCGGTTCGTATAACTGAAAAGGAAGCGATCGAGTTGGCGGTAGCAGGCCTTGCAACACAGCTCAAGGACATGGCCTCCCAAGCAGATTATCCCTCGGCGGCGCACATGGTTCAGAAACTATCGGCATATGAACGAGCGCCACCCCGACCTGTACCAAGACAAGTTCAAGCGTGCAGTAGTTATGGTCGATACAGAGGAAGATGAAGTGCCTGCGGGAGGCCAAGAGATAGCGGTGGCTGAGTGGATTCAGGGGGGAACCCCTGTGGCCTGCAAATGGGTAAAGCCACCAGGGCCGCCCAGGGGATTTGATTTTGACGTGACCAAGACTGAACAAATCTTCGACCTCCTGCTCAAGGAGAAACAGTTGACGATTCTCGAAGGTCTCAAGTTCCCCACGGCGAAGGAGCTAAACGGAAAGCCGTATCGCAAATTCCACAACTCGCTTTCCCATGCCACCAACGATCGCCGGGTGTGGCGTCGGCACATCCAAGCGGCGATAGAGAAGGGGCGGTTAATTTTCAACCGAGTACGCCATGAAGGTCGACACCCAACCCTTCCCCGCCGTTAACATGGTGGAAATCACCCACCCCGAAGGTTGCCAGCCGGGTCCCTCGTTCAGCATCAACATGGTAGGACCCGGAAACCACTGCGGCAAAGATGGAGATGAGGGCAGCTGCTCTCATAGCAAGGATACAGAGGAGGCCGCTCCACGCGATCGGCTCCATCATGATGGCAAGCGCTATGTCACCGAGGGAGAGGTGAAGAATATAAGATATCAGCGACCCCTCTCTGATCACCTCATCAACAAATATGTGAGTCAGTATGACCAACGCCGACGGCACCATTACGATGATAGAGGAGATCGTCTGGCTAGAGAAGCCAGAGGATTCGTCGGCAGAATCGCGATGAGGAGGAGCACGAGCGCTGTGCCACGGAAGCATCAAGGGAGCAAGATGACAACGCCAGGCATTGGGACTGCCCCTTCTTCAGACACTGCTGGGATTCAGGAATGAGCCGATTGCCCACAATCGGCAATTGCCCAGAATGCAATCAGAAAAAGAAGGAGGCAGCCAACGTGTCCGTGTTCGAGCGCCTAGGGCCTCTCCCGCCACAAAGCAAACGCGCTGAGTCACCTCGTTGGGCAGATCTTGAGGATTCAGAAGACGAGGGAGAAGTGGAAGAAGACAGGTACCACCGGCCAAGGTGGTGCCCTGACGGACTCAGCCGTTCCCAAAAGCGCAGGGTTCAGCGATTGCGCGGCCTGGAGGAAGCCGAAAGGTTATACCTGCATACGCTAAGGAAGGCACGACCTGATCTGGCTGCAAAAGTTCAGCGAACCCTGGATGAAGAGGGTCGTCCACGGAAAATGGAGTGGCGCCCCAAACGAGAGGAAAGCCGATGATGAGACATCGGCTGGCACAAACATGGTACTCGTCTTGCCGACGAGCTTAGCGCTCCACGACTCTACGGAGCACTCAAGGTGGACGACAGCAAGCGCATCAAGTCAGAGGTTGGGTTGGTTTTATCCAGCCTGACCAAGTAGCAAGATCAAACCATTGAGCAAACCAGGCGAGGCTGATCCTTGTGATCGGCCCCAAAAAGTTTATGAAGGGACATTACAGGACCTTCAGTCAGCTCTCCAATGAATATGGAGACCGATTTCAGCAATCGGCCAAAATTACTTTCACCACATGTTCTGCTTGCGTTCAGCACCGATCTATTGGGCAGTGACCACGTCGGCATACGAGAGTTAGCTCGGATTTTCGCGGAGCCGACGTACAAGTGCAGAGCCCTAGCTATCCATACAAGCCGATATCTGCAGTCATCCAGCAGGTATCGGCTCGGGGGGCATATAATCAGATGAACATGTGCAGATAGAACATGTGAGAACATACGTGCAATGAAACATTGGGGGCCGATTAAGAAAAATCGGCCAAATAAAAAAAAAATTTTTTTTGCTACAGCCGATGCGAGGGCATCGACTTTAGAATTGAGAGGCAGCCGATGCGAGGGCATCGACTTTAGTGGAATTATGCAGTGTTTATCGAGTCTCCACCAAATCTAGACCGACGGTGGCTTCTGTTGCCTCGAGGGAGTAAAACAATGGAAACTTCTCCAGCTGCTTCGAGCCGACCCGGGTTCCTGAAACTTTTCCGTCAAGGAGGAAACGGAGGATTATCGGCTGTCGGAGGAAGAAAGAGGATCGGCTGTGGCGCATTCTCTCTGACATTCTCGCCTCGAGTAAGGCTCGGGGGCAGCAGGCCTAGTGGATACTCTGTTTAAAGAACCGATGAGGATACCATCGGCTGATCCTTCATTGCAACCTCCTTCACAATGATGGGTGCTGAAAAGGATTATTTGGTTTGGTTGGAAAAGTTCGAAGGTTTTCCTGAAAGTCCGGCATCTTCCACCAGATTTAGAAAATCATCAGCTGAAGAAGAGAAGGGTGAATTTCAAAGGACCGATGCGGTGCGATCGGCTCATTACGCATTGGCAAAGGGGACGAATCGGCAAGGTCAGTAGAAGAGAGAATCGGCTCAATTAAAAGGAATCGGCAAAATCAAGATTGGGGAAAAGTTCTTCATTGATTAAGAGGAGATTTCTTACATAAAGAGCTAATTGCTCTCAAAAGGGGAATACTAGGGGATCCACTGCCCCATCTACTACTACTGGCCCTATTCTAGAGGTCCTATCTATGGGCCATCACTGCCCTCGTCGTCGCCGTTGTCGCCACTATCGGCGCTGCTCCCGGCGGGCTCGTCGTCGCTCCAATGGCCGCCGACCGGGCCCTCGTTGTCTTCGTCTTCTTCGTCAGCGTCGTCCTCGTCGCTGTCGAAGTCGCTAAGATTGCCCGGCCAAGGGCAGAACCGCTTGGCCGGCGGCTCGTCGGAGGAACTCTCGTCGTCGTCCTCCTCCTCCTCTTCCTGCTCCTCCTCCTCCCCGGAAGAGGTGAAGTCGCAGGAGAAGCTGTCGTCGTCACTCCCCTCTTCCGTTTCCCCAACGGTGAGGAAGCGGAGGTCGCTCTCCCCGTCCGTCGAGGACTGGTCGTCCTCGGACCAGATGGAGAAGTCGTGGTCTGATTCCTCCCCCGCCGCAATGGCGCGGCGGGTGTTGGCCGCGTGGACCGCCGCCACGTCGTACTCCGGCGTCGGCTCACGGGACGTGGAGGATTGGCTAGCAAGATCCGATGGCGCAGAGGAGGAGGAAGACATGGTGGCTGGGAGGGTTTTTGGAGTGCTAATGCGGAGGAGATACAAAGGAGAACTGTTCGGAGCGGTTAAATCGAAGGAGGATATAGTGGAAATTCAATGCCACAGCAGTTTCCGAGGAAGTGGTGCCTAAAAGAAAAAAAAACTGCCAGGTCACGCGGAGAAGTTGAGAAGGCAAGGCATCATCATGAGGGATACTGCGACGGTTCTGCCACGACATGACCCGACGAAGGAAAGCAGAGTGATTTTGGAATTACCAATTCCAAAACCGAGGGGAGCATGTGTTATCACCAAGATTTGACCGAGTCGGAGGTGGGCCGCAGTCAAGATGGGCTTAAGGAAATATACGTGGAGAATTATATGAATCGGCTCGTTATACCAAGTTGGGCTTAATTGCCCGTGTATACGTAACGTATTAGATCTATTTTAGTTTAGAGATAGAATCTTAGTCGTGCACGGTTTAGTGCATGCCCGCATTAGAAAGTCCCCTGGACTATAAATATGTACCTAGGGTTTATGGAATAAACAACAACTCACGTTCAACCCCAAAAACAAACCAATCTCGGCGCATCGCCAACTCCTTCATCTCGAGGGTTTCTATCAGGTCAGCGACATGCTGCCTAGATCGCATCTTGCGATCTAGGCAGCACAAGCCCCACGTTGTTCATGCGTTGCTCGTCATCGAAGCGCTTTTGATGGCGAGCAACGTAGTTATCATTAGATGTGTTAGGGTTAGCATTGTTCTTCGTTTAAGCATGCTTACGTAGTGCAACCCTTGCATATCTAGCCGCCCTCACGCCTGTCTCGGGCGTGGGGGCGGCACCCCGCTTGATCATTATTTAGTAGATCTGATCCGTTACGATTGCTCCTTGTTCTACAAGGATTAGTTTAATATCTGCAATAGTTAGGCCTTACAAAGGGGGAGGATCCGAGTGGCACGTAGGGTGGCGTTCGCAAGTCCTAAACGGGATGTTCCTAGGATCAACTTCATGTTGGTCTTTTGGCCTTGTTTAGGATCGGCTTACGAGCACCGTGCGTGGCCGCAAGGCCCAACCTCGGAGTAGGATGATCCGATTATGCGGTGAAAACCCTAAATCGTCGTAGATCTCATTAGCTTCATCTTGATCAAGCAGGACCACCAAGTATTCGTGCACCCCGTACGGATCATGGGTGGATCGGCTCTTTGAGCCGATTCACGAGGATAACCCGAGAGCCGATCGAGGCTCGTATTTAACGTTTACATGTATGCCCTGCAGGAAACTAAGCGAGGCATCCTCATCACCTTCACGACCGGGTATAGGTCGGGTGGCACGCCCTTGCACTTCGCAACGCCGCGTGTGACCGAGAAGAGCATTGCGGGCCGTCGCTCGGAGGGGTCTCAGCCAGCCGCAGCTCTAGGCTCTTCCCGGCTCTACGGTGTTGGCAAGGCCGCTGCCCGCCGGTGGGTTTTGGCAGTCAACATCCTGGAACAGGATGATTGGAGAGCCGATATCTTCAATTACTTGAAGGATTCGGCTCGGGGGGCACCTAAACGGATAAGATACAAGGCTATGAAATATGTCCTTATTGGAGATGACATGTTCTACAGGACGTTGGAAGGGTTACTACTCAAGTGCCTGGGACCAACTGATTCTAATCGGCTCATACATGAGGTGCACGAAGGCGCCTGTGGAACTCACCAATCGGCTCATAAGATGAAGTGGCTGGTTAGGCGATCAGGGTTTTATTGGCCCACTATGCTTGAAGATTGCTTCAAGTACTACAAGGGATCCAAGCGTGTCAGATGTTCGGGAAAATTCAGATGGTACCCGCATCAGCAATGAATCCCATCATCAAGCCTTGGCCATTCCGAGGTTGGAGCATGGATATGATCGGCAAAATCCATCCTGCGTCAAGCAAAGTCCACGAGTGGATCCTGGCCATTACAGACTACTTCACCAAATGGGTGGAGGCCGTTCCTATGAAGAAGGTAAAATCAGAAGATGTTATCAAATTTGTCAAAGAACACGTCATTCATAGGTTCGGGATTCCCCAAACAATCACGACCGATGGGGGTTCGGTCTTTATTTCTAAAGAATTCAGAAAATTCTGCGATGACATGGGGATTAAGCTGATCTGATCATCTCCATACTATGCTCAAGCCAACGGGCAAGCTGAAGCGTCTAATCAGAGCCTGATTAAGCTGATCAAGAGGAAGATTGACGAGAACCCTAGGGTTTGGCATGAAACACTGTCAGAAGCTTTGTGGGCCTACCGCCTGTCATGCCATGGAGCCATAAAGACTTCGCCTTACCAGCTTGTCTATGGGCAGGAAGCCGTATTGCCTTGGGAAATTACGGCTGGATCAAGACGTGTCACATTTCAGAATGACCTAACAGCTGAAGAATATGCAGCTTTGATGAGTGACACTATTGAGGATGCAACGGAACTTAGACTTTGGTCGTTGGAAAAGATTAAAGAGAACAAAGCCAGGGTAGCTCGTGCATACAATAAGAAGGTGAGACCAAAGGAGTTCCAAGTTGGTGATCTAGTATGGGAAGCAGTGTTGCCATTAGGAACCAAGGATAAAGCATATGGCAAATGGTCTCCTAATTGGCACGGTCCATATAAAGTCGTGCAAGCCTTGAAGGGTAATGCATATATGCTGGAGCAGCTGGACGGTGCTAAGTTCCCAGTAGCTGTCAATGGTCAACACCTCAAGAAATATTTCCCAAGCATGTGGGATGATGGACAATGAAATTTGGGGGCCGATTCATGAAATCGGCCAGTAAAAAAAAAATTCACAGCCGATGCGCAGACATCGACTTGAGAAATATAGATATCAGTACAGCCGATGCATGGACATCGACTTTAGAATAATGAAAAAGCCGATGCGTAGCCATCGACTCTAGAGGAACAGAACTCAATGGAGCGGATTAACAGAGTACATGGCATCTGAGATGATTCTCCCGTTGGATTTGCTGAATCTGTGCGTTTGAGACCAGGAGATGGCGTGGACACGAATTGGATTTGTTGACCGTGTGAGTAGGCAACTTTTATGGCCTTAAAGCATGTTTATGGCATAAGCCGATGCCCTGCCATCGGTTCTTTGTGCATCGCCTTCGTTTGACAATCGGCAAAATCGACAAAGAAGCAAAATTATTTGGGGAATATTTCTTCATTAATAAAGGATTTCTTACAAAGAAAGAGCCGATTGCTCAAGGAAGGAAGAACAAAAGAAAGGCCTATTGGCCGATCTACTACTACTGCTAGGCCTATGCTACTAGGTCCTAGTCTACGGGCCGTTGCTGCCCTCGTCGTCGCCGTCGTCGCCGCTGTCGGCGCTACTCCCGGCTGACTCGTCGTCGCTGCTGCCGCGACCGCCGGCAGGGCCCTCGTTGTCCTCGTCCTCCTCGTCAGCGTCGTCGTCGCTGTCGAAGTCGCTGAGGTTCCCCGGCCAGGGGCAGAAGCGCTTGGCCGGCGGTTCATCGGAGGAGGTGTCGTCGTCCTCCTCCTCCTCCTCGAAGGAGGTGAAGTCGTCCCAGGAGAAGCGATCGTCATCGCTCTCCTCCTCCGTTTCCCCGTCGGCAAGGAAGCGGAGGTCACTTTCCCAGTCGGTCGAGGACTTGTCGTCCTCAGACCAGACAGAGAAGTCATGACTGGACTCGTCCCCGTCTTCTATAGCGCGGCGAATGTGGGCCTCGTGGGCCTCCTCTGGGTCCCACTCCGGCGTCGGCTCGCGGGAGGGGGGGACTGGGTGGAAAGACCCGACGAGGCAGAGGAGGAAGAAGACATGGTGGCAGAGGAGGGCTTTTGGAGTGCTAATGCGAAGGGGATGAAGAAGTGAACTGTTCGGCGCGGTTAAATAAAGGGGATATAGTGGAGATTCAATGCCACAGCAGTTTCCGAGGAGGTGGTGCCCAAAGAAAAAAAAACAACGGTCAAATCACGCGGAGAAGTTGAGAAGGCAAGGAATCATGACGAAGGATACTGCGACGGTTTTGCTCTGCCACGACATGACCCGACGAAGAAAAAGCAGAGTGATTTTGGAATTATCAATTCCAAAACCAGGGGGGCATGTGTTATCACCAGAATTTGACCGAGTCATAGGTGGGCCGCGATCAAGATTGGGCTTGAAGAATATACATGGAAGAAATACGTGAACCGGCCTTGTACACGAAGTTTGGGCTAGTTTGCCCTTGTATCTGTAAATCTAGTAGGATACGTGTCGGTTAGTTAGAGTTTGGCTCGTGCACGGTTGGGATTATTCCCATGTTAGAAAGTCTACGGACTATAAATATGTATCTAGGGTTATCAAGAAATACAACAATCACGTTCATCACAAACCAATCTTGGCGCATCGCCGACCCCTTGTTTCGAGGGTTTCTTCCGGGTAAGCATCATGCTGCCTAGATCGCATCTTGCGATCTAGGCGATATACGTTTATTCGTTGTTCATGCGTTGCTCGTACTGAAGCCTTTTTGATGGCGAGCAACGTAGTTATCTTAGATGTGTTAGGGTTAGCATTGTTCTACCGCGCTACATGCTTTCGTCCATGCAACCCTTAGACGTCTAGCCGTCCTTACACCTTTCTTAGGTGTAAGGGCGGCACCTTGCTTGATCATTGTTTAGTAGATCCGATCCGTTATGATTGCTCCTTGATTCTTCAAGGATTAGTTTAACATCTGCATAGTTAGGCCTTACAAACGGGTTGAATGATCCAGTAGTACGTAGGGTGTAGTTTGCTAACCCTAAACAAGATGTTCCGGGGATCAACTTAATGTTGGTTTTTAGGCCTTGTCTAGGGTCGGTTTATTATCACCGTGCGTAGCTGCCAGGCTCAATCATGAGTAGGATGTTCCGATTATGTGGTGAAAACCCTAAATCGTCGTAGGTCGTTTTAGCTACATATTGATCGAGCAGGACCACCATGCAATCGTAAACCCTATACGAGTCATGGGTGGATCGGCTCCTTGAGCCGATTCACAGGACAACCTGAGAGCCGATCGAGGCTCGTATTTAATGTTTACGTGTATGCCATGCAGGAAACTAAGCGAAGCAAATCCATCACCTTCCTGATCGTGTATAGATCGGGTGGCACGCCCTTGCACCAGCATCGGGACGTGTGTACCAGGAGCTTTGCGGGCCGTCGCTCGGAGGGACCAGGGCCAGCCGCAGCCCTAAGGTTGTTCCCGGCTCTTCGTGTTGCCAGCCGTAGCTCGGCGGTGGGTTTCGGACGCCAACACTATGTACTCACGAGTTTACCTATGTTTATGCTTTCCTTTTTGGAAATCCCAGTTGGAGTTTGGAAGAGACTATATTATTATCGATCTAATTTCTTTTGGCAATCTGATGAAAATAAGAAGAATTATAGATTATAGAAATGGAATTTTACTTGTAGTCCTAAGGATCAAGTGGGGCTTGGTATTGAGGTACTTGATCAAAAGAATAAATGTTTAGTTAGCAAATGGTTGTTTAAACTCCTTTCTGAAGAAGGTATGTAGTAGTAATTGTTATTAAATAAATACTTAAAAAACAAATGCTTGCTCAAGTTGAAGCTAAACCAACAGACTCACCCTTTTGGAAAGGACTGATGCAAGTTAAGAATGACTTCTTTAAAAGAGGATACTTCAAAATAGGGGATGGGACAAGTGCGAGGTTCTTGAAGGATATTTGGATGGGAAACTTGCCTCTTTCCCAACAATATCTCGCGCTCTATAATATTGTGCAACATAAAAATGTTTTAGTATCAACAGTATTTGCAACGGTGCCTATAAATATTTCTTTTAGGAGAGGTTTGAATGATCATAAATGGCTGCAATCGTTACACCTTTGTCAGCGGCTAATGACAATTACCTTATCGGTTGAATTTGATAAGTTTATTTGGAAACTTACTGATTCCGGGGGTTTTTCAGTCAATTCTACGTATCTTTACTTAATAAATGGGCACATTGTATATCTCCGAAAATATCTATGGAAATTAAAGATTCCCCTAAAAATTAAGATATTTATGTGGTTTCTTAGTAATAAAGTGCTTCTTGCTAAGGACAATCTAGCTAAACGGAAGTGGAATGGGTGTCAAAAATGTCGTTTTGTGATTCTACATAGACCATTAACCATTTGTTCATTGGCTGTCCATTTGCAAAATTAATTTGGCGTATGATTTACCTCTCTTATAACATTCATCCACCATCCAATGTTACTAATATGTTTGGTAAATGGTTGAATGGAGTACCAAACACTGATAAGCAAAATATTCGCATTGGCGTTTCCGCGATGGTCGATATGTACAAGCCGCAATGATATCATATTTAACAGGAATTCTGGTACTAATTTTTTGCAGGTTATCCAACGGGCTGCTCATTGGATTCAACAATGGGCTTTCCTTCTTCCAGTGGAGTTGCAGCAGGATATGGTTACTGGGTCCAACCGGATGCTAGTGGTTGCTCATGACTGCTTTTTCCAGGCTACTGGGTGGCAACATCTTAATAGAATAGCAAATGGATATCTTTTCTACGGGCCGTGTTTTCTTTTGGTTGATTCTGGTATCAACTTTACCCTTTGATTGATTGTAATGGTTGAATTGTGTTGAACTCGTACTTTTGGTTAATAAAATAAGTTGTGTGCATCTATTGATACAGAGGCTGGTACGATGCTCCCTTATCGAAAAAAAACTTGTTCATTTTAATATAAAATTTAGACCGCACCGGACACCACCAGTAACAACATCCAAACTGTACAAGTGGTTCCCGAGCACCGACACTTCAAAAAAGAAAAGAGAACAAACAATGTCGTCCTCCGATCCAACCATAAAGTCGGGTTTTCACCCTCGAGAAAGACCGAGATACCAAACAAAGCCTTCAACAAGGTAATAGCTAGAAGGATGCCATTGTCACCTACAACCAACCTTGAAACTCAATCCTCGGTACTTGAGAGCACCTGCAAAAAGAAAGCCTTCCTATGTGTTATCACCAGAATTTGACCGAATCAGAGGTGGGCCGCGATCAAGATGGGCTTGAAGAATATACATGGAAGAATATACGTGAATCGGCCTTATATGCAAAGTTTGGGCTAGTTTGCCCGTGTATCTGTAATATAGTAGGATGCGTGTCGATTAGTTAGAGTTTGACTCGTGCACGGTTGGGATTATTCCCACGTTAGAAAGTCTACGGACTATAAATATGTATCTAGGGTTTCTGAAATAAACAACAATCACGTTCACCACAAACCAATCTAGGCGCATCGCCAACTCCCTTGTCTCGAGGGTTTTCTTCCGGGTAAGCATCATGCTGCCTAGATCGCATCTTGCGATCTAGGCGATGACTAAGTTTATTCGCTGTTCATGTGTTGCTCGTACTGAAGCCTTTTTGATGGCGAGCAACGTAGTTATCTTAGATGTGTTAGGGTTAGCATTGTTCTTTGTATCATATGCTGTCGTAGTGCAACCCTTAGACATCTAGCCGCCCTTACACCTATCTTAGGTGTAGGACCGGCACCCCGCTTGATCATTATTTAGTAGATCCGATCCGTTATGGTTGCTCCTTGTTCTGCAAGGATTAGTTTAATATCTGCATAGTTAGGCCTTACAAAGGGTTGAAGGATCCAGCGGCACGTAGGGTGTAGTTTGCTAGCCCTAGACAGGGATGTTCCGGGATCAACTTCGTGTTGGTTTTTAGGCCTTGTCTAGGATCGGCTTACGATCACCGTGCGTGGCCGCGAGGCTCAATCACGAGTAGGATGTTCCGATTATGTGGTGAAAACCCTAAATCGTCGTAGATCGTATTAGCTTTATTCTGATCGAGCAGGGACCACCATATATTCGTACACCTCGTGCGAATCATGGGTGGATCGGCTCTTTGAGCCGATTCACAGGATAACTCGAGAGCCGATCGAGGCTCGTATTTAATGTTTACGTGTATGCCATGCAGGAAACTAAGCGAGGCATCATCCATCACCTTCCCGACCAGGTATAGGTCGGGTGGCACGCCCTTGCACCAGCATCGGACGTGCGTGCCGAATCTTTGCGGGCCGTCGCTCGGAGGGACCAGGGCCAGCCGCAGCCCTAAGTTGTTCCCGGCTCTACTGTGTTGCCCGTCGCTGCTCGCCGGTGGGTTTCTGACTGTTGGAGATATGCCCAAGAGGCAATAATAAAAGTGGTTATTATATATCTTTATGTTTATGATAAATGTTTATATACCATGCTATAATTGTATTAACCGAAACATTCATACATGTGTGATATGTAAACAACAAAGAGTCCCTAGTATGCCTCTTAACTAGCTTGTTGATTAATGGATGATTAGTTTCATAATCATGAACATTGGATGTTATTAATAACAAGGTTATATCATTATATGAATGATGTAATGGACACACCCAATTAAGCGTAGCATAAGATCTCGTCATTAAGTTATTTGCTATAAGCTTTCGATACATAGTTACCTAGTCCTTATGACCATGAGATCATGTAAATCACTTATACCGGAAAGGTACTTTGATTACATCAAACACCACTGCGTAAATGGGTGGCTATAAAGGTGGGATTAAGTATCCGGAAAGTATGAGTTGAGGCATATGGATCAACAAGTGGGATTTGTCCATCCCGATGACGGATAGATATACTCTGGGCCCTCTCGGTGGAATCTCGTCTAATGTCTTGCAAGCATATGAATGAGTTCATAAGAGACCACATACCACGGTACGAGTAAAGAGTACTTGTCGGAGACGAGGTTGAACAAGGTATAGAGTGATACCGAAGATCAAACCTCGGACAAGTAAAATATCGCGAGACAAAGGGAATTGGTATTGTATGTGAATGGTTCATTCGATCACTAAAGTCATCGTTGAATATGTGGGAGCCATTATGGATCTCCGGATCCCGCTATTGGTTATTGGTCGGAGTGAGTACTCAACCATGTCCGCATAGTTCACGAACCGTAGGGTGACACACTTAAAGTTGGATGTTGAAATGGTAGTACTTGAATATGGAATGGAGTTGGAATATTTGTTCGGAGTCCCGGATGAGATCCCGGACATCACGAGGAGTTCCGGAATGGTCCGGAAAATAAGATTCATATATAGGATGTCATTTTATGTGAATAAAATGTCGCGGAAGGTTCTATGGAAGGTTCTAGAAGGTTCTAGAAAAGTCCGGAAGAAACCACCAAGGAAGGTGGAGTCCACATGGGACTCCACCTCCATGGCCGGCCAACCCTAGTGGGGGAGGAGTCCCAAGTGGATTCCCCCTTAGGGGGCCGGCCACCCCCCCCACATGGGAGGTGGAACTCCCACCTTGGTGGGAGTCCTAGCTAGGCTAGGTTTCCCCTCCCTATGGAAGGTTTTTGGTTCGGGTCTTATTCGAAGACTTGGAGACCAACTCTTGGGGATCCACCTATATAATGAGGGGCATAGGGGAGGGGCCCGGCCACACCAAAGCCACAACCTGGCCGCCCCCCTTGAGTGGCCGGCCACCCCCTCCCAAACCCTAGCCGCCCCCTCTCCTCCATAGCTCCCGCGTGCTTTAGCGAAGCTCTGCCGGAGTTCTCCACCGCCACCGACACCACGCCATCGTGCTCGTCGGATTCAAGAGGAGCTACTACTTCCGCTGCCCGCCGGAACGGGAGGTGGACGTCGTCTTCATCAACAACCGAACGTGTGACCGAGTACGGAGGTGCTGCCCGTTCGTGGCGCCGGAACCGATCGTGATCAAGATCTTCTACGCGCTTTTGCAAGCGGCAAGTGAACGTCTACCGCAGCAACAAGAGCCTCATCTTGTAGGCTTTGGAATCTCTTCAAGGGTGAGACTCGATACCCCTCGTTGCTACCGTCTTCTAGATTGCATCTTGGCTTGGATTGCGTGTTCGCGGTAGGAAATTTTTTTGTTTTCTATGCAACGTTATCCTACGGTGGTATCGAGCCGTGTCTATGCATAGATGGTTGCACGAGTAGAACACAATGGTTTTGTGGGCGTTGATGCTCTTGTTATCTTTAGTTGAGTACTTTGCATCTTTATGGCATAGTGGGATGAAGCGGCTCGGACTAACTTTACATGACCGCGTTCATGAGACTTGTTCCTCGTTCGACATGCAACTTGTATTGCATAAGAGGCTTTGCGTGTGTCTGTCTCTCCTACTATAGTAAAGATTCAATTTACTCTTCTATTGACAACATTAGTATCAACGTTGTGGTTCATGTTCGTAGGTAGATTAGATCTATATCGAAAACCCTAAACCACGTAAAATATGCAAACCAAATTAGAGAGCGTCTAACTTGTTTTTGCAGGGTTTGGTGATGTGATATGGCCATAATGTGATGATGAATATGTATGAGATGATCATTATTGTATTGTGGCTACCGGCAGGAGCCTTATGGTTGTCTTTAAATTTCATGTTGAGTAGTATTTCAAGGTAGTTGTAATAGTTGCTACATGGAGGACAATCATGAAGACGGCGCCATTGACCTTGACGCTACGCCGACGATGATGGAGATCATGCCCGAAGATGATGGAGATCATGTCCGTGCTTTGGAGATGAAGATCAAAGGCGCAAAGACAAAAGGGCCATATCATATCACATATGAACTGCATGTGATGTTAATCCTTTTATGCATCTTATTTTGCTTAGATCGCGACGGTAGCATTATAAGATGATCCCTCACTAAAATCTCAAGATAATAAAGTGTTCATCCTTAGTAGCACCGTTGCCAAGACTTGTCGTTTCGAAGCATCTCGTGATGATCGGGTGTGATAGAATCAACAAGTGCATACAACGGGTGCAAGCCAGTTTTGCACATGCGGATACTAAGGTGGCCTTGACGAGCCTAGCATGTAAAGACATGGTCTCGGAACACGTGATACCGAAAGGTAGAGCATGAATCATATGATTGATATGATGAACACTTTGAGTGTTCGCCATTGAAATTACACCTTGTCTCGTGATGATCGGACTATGGTGTGGTGGATTTGGTTCGTGTGATCACTAAGAAAATGCGAGGGATATTGTTTTGAGTGGGAGTTCACCTAGATTTTTAATTATGTTGAATTAAAATTTGAACTCAATTTGTCATAAACTTAGTCTAAACTATTGCAAATATATGTTGTAGAGATGGCGTCCCCAATCAATTTTAACCAGCTTCCTAGAAAAAGAAAAGCTTAAGAGCAACGGTAGCAACTTCACCGACCGGTTCCGTCATGTGAGGATCTTCCTCTCCGGCGGAAATCTGCAATATGTGCTTGATGCACCGCTAGGTGACCCTCCTGCTGAACCGAAACAGATGAAGTAAAAGCTGTTTACGAGACTCGGAAAATTCGGTACTCTCAAGTTCGGTGTGCCATCCTGTGCAGTCCGGAATCCGATCTTCAAAAACGTTTTGAGCACCACGATCCTCATGAGTTGATGAATGAGCTGAAAGCTATTTTTGAGACTCATGCGGCCGTGGAATGCTATGAAGCATCGAAACATTTCTTCAGCTGTATGATGGAAGAAGGCAGCTCCATTAGTGAGCACATGCTCGCCATGACCGGGCATGCGAAGAAACTCGATGACTTGGGAATAGTGATTCCTAACGGATCGGGGATTAATCGTGTCCTTCAATCACCGCCACCAAGTTACAAGAACTTTGTGATGAACTACAATATGCGAGAACATGAACAAGGAGTTACACGAACTCTTTGGCATGCTAAAAGCTGCCGAGATTGAGATCAAGAAAGAGCACCAAGTGTTGATGGTCAACAAGACCACCAGTTTCAAGAAACAGGGCAAGTCTAAGGGAAAATTCAAGAAGGGTGGCAAGAAAGCTGCTACGCCTCCTATGAAACCTAAGAACGGCCCTAAGCCCGATGCTCGAGTGCTATTACTCGCAAGGAGAAGGGACACTCGGAGCGTAATTGCTCCAAGTATTTAGCGGATCCGAAGAGCGGCCTTGTCAAGAAGAAGAAAGAAGGTATATCCGATATACATGTTATAGATGTTTATCTCACTAGTTCTCGTTCTAGTACTCGGGTATTTGATACCGGTTCGTGCTACTCATATTTGTAACTCGAAACAGGAACTAAAGAATAAACGAAGACTACCGAAAGATGAAGTGACGATGCGCGTTGGAAATGGATCCAAAGTCGATGTGATCGTTGTCGGCACACTTCCTCTACATCTACCTTCGGGATTAGTTTTAAGCCTAAATAATTGTTATTTTGTACCCGCGTTGAGCATGAACATTATATCCGGATCTTGTTTAATGCAAGACGGTTATTCATTCAAGTCTGAGAATAATGGTTGTTCTATTTTTATGAATAATATCTTTTATGGTCGAGCACCAGAAAAGAATGGCTTATTTCTATTAGATCTCGATAGTAGTGATACGCATATACATAACATTGATGCTAAGCGAATTAAATTGAATGATAATTCTACTTATATGTGGCAATCGTCGTCTTGGTCATATTGGAGTGAAGCGCATGAAGAAACTCCATACCGATGGATTACTTGAATCACTTGACTTTGAGTCACTTGATAGATGCGAAGCATGTCTAATGGGAAAAATGACTAAGACTCCATTTTCTCGAGTATGATGGAGCGAGCTACCGACTTATTGGAAATCATACATACCGATGTATGCGGACCAATGAGCGTAGCATCGCGCGGTGGTTATCGTTATGTTCTAACCTTCACGAGATGATCCGAGTAGATATGGGTATATCTATTTCATGAAACATAAATCCGAAACTTTCGAGAAGTTTAAGGAATTCCAAAGTGAAGTAGAAAATCAACGTAACAAGAAGATTAAATTTCTACGATCTGATCGTGGAGGTGAATATCCGAGTTATGAGTTTGGCATGCATTTAAAGAAATGCGGAATACTTTCACAATTGACACCGCCGGGAACACCACAACGAAACGGTGTGTCCGAACATCGTAATCGAACTCTCTTAGATATGGTTCGTTCTATGATGTCTCTTACCGATTTGCCGTTATCATTTTGGAGTTATGCATTAGAGACAGCCGCATTCACTTTAAATAGAGCACCATCAAAATCCGTAGAAACGACACCGTATGAATTATGGTTTAATAAGAAACCTAAGTCGTCGTTCCTTAAAGTTTGGGGTTGCGAAGCCTATGTAAAAAAGTTACAACCGGACAAGCTAGAACCCAAAGCGGAGAAATGCGTCTTCATAGGATACCCTAAGGAAACTATAGGGTACACTTTCTATCACAAATCCGAAGGCAAAATCTTTGTTGCTAAGAACGAAACCTTTCTTGAGAAAGAATTTCTCACTATAGAAGTGACTGGAAGAAAAGTAGAACTCGATGAGATTGATGAATCTATACTCGTTGATCGCAGTAGCGCAAGTACCGGAAGTTGTACCTGTACCGCCTACACCGGCAACGAGAGGAAGCTAATGATAATGATCATGAAACTTCGAACGAGGAAACTACTGAACCTCGCAGATCGACAAGGGAACGTGCCACTCCTGATGGTATGATCCTTGTCTAAATGTCATGATTGTGGATAACAATGATGAGGACCCTGCGACATATGAAGAAGCGATGATGAGCCCAGATTCCAACAAATGGCAAGAAGCCATGAAATCCGAAATGGGATCCATGTATGATAACAAAGTATGGACTTTGGTAGACTTACCTGATAGCCGAAAGGCTGTCGAGAATAAATGGATCTTCAAGAGAAAAACAGATGCCGATGGTAATATTACTCGTCTATAAAGCTCGACTTGTCGCAAAGGGTTTCCGACAAATTCAAGGAGTTGACTACGATGAGACTTTCTCACCTGTAGCGAAGCTAAAATCTGTGAGGATTTTGTTAGCAATAGCTGCATTTTTCGATTATGAGATTTGGCAGATGGATGTCAAAACGGCATTCCTTAATGGAGACATTGAGGAAGAGTTGTATATGGTACAACCCAAAGGTTTTGTCGATCCTAAAAATGCCGACAAAGTATGCAAACTTCAGCGTTCAATCTATGGACTGAAGCAAGCATCAAGAAGTTGGAACCGACGCTTTGATAAGGTGATCAAAGACTTCGGGTTTATACGAGTGTCATGGAGAGGCCTGTATTTACAAGAAAGTGAGTGGGAGCTCCGTAGCATTCCTGATATTATATGTAGATGACATATTATTGATTGGGAATGATATAGAACTATTAAGCAAAGTGTAAAAGGTTATTTGAATAACAGTTTTTCAATGAAAGACCTTGGTGAAGCATCATATATATTAGGCATCAAGATTTATAGAGATAGATCAAGACGCCTAATAGGGCTATCACGAGAGTACATACTGGACAAGATTCTAAAGAAGTTTAGAATGGACGAAAGTAAGAAAGGGTTTTTACCTATGTTACCGAGCAAGGTCTTGAGTAAGACTCAAGGACCGGCTACGGCAGAAGAAAGAGAAAGGATGAATCAAATCCCCTATGCTTCGGTAGTAGGCTCTATTATGTATGCCATGCTATGTACAAGACCGGATATAGCGCATGTTGTTAGTTTGACTAGCAGATATCAAAGTGATCCAGGAATGGAACACTGGACAGCGGTCAAGAATATCCTGAAGTACTTGAAAAGAACTAAGGATATGTTTCTTTGTTATGGAGGTGACCAAGAGCTCGTTGTAACAAGTTACACCGATGCAAGTTGGAACACCGATCTTGATGACTCAAAGTCACAGTCTGGGTACGTGTTTATATTGAATGGTGCTGCGATAGAGCTGGGCAAGCTCGGCAGCGTGCACGGTGGCGAAGTCTTCAACAGAATCGGAGTACATAGCGGCTTCGGAGGCTTCATCGAAGCGGTATGGATGAAGAGGTTCATTGTAGAGCTCGGTGTGGTTCCTAGTGCATTGGACCCACTAGTCATATACTCTGTGACAACATGGGTGCCATCGCCAATGCACAAGAACCAAGGTCACACAAGAGGCTGAAGCATATCAAGTCTGCGTTACCACTCGATTCGCGAGTACATCGAAGATGGAGAAGTAAAGATTTGCAAAGTACACACCGATCTGAATGTAGCGGATCCGTTGACTAAAGCTCTCCCTAGGGCAAAGCATGACCAACACCAGAATGCCATGGGTGTTAGGTTCCTTACAATGTAATCTAGATTATTGACTCTAGTGCAAGTGGGAGATCTGTTGGAGATATGCCCAAGAGGCAATAATAAAAGTGGTTATTATATATCTTTATGTTTATGATAAATGTTTATATACCATGCTATAATTGTATTAACCGAAACATTGATACATGTGTGATATGTAAACAACAAAGAGTCCCTAGTATGCCTCTTAACTAGCTTGTTGATTAATGGATGATTAGTTTCATAATCATGAACATTGGATGTTATTAATAACAAGGTTATATCATTATATGAATGATGTAATGGACACACCCAATTAAGCGTAGCATAAGATCTCGTCATTAAGTTATTTGCTATAAGCTTTCGATACATAGTTACCTAGTCCTTATGACCATGAGATCATGTAAATCACTTATACCGGAAAGGTACTTTGATTACATCAAACACCACTGCGTAAATGGGTGGCTCTAAAGGTGGGATTAAGTATCCGGAAAGTATGAGTTGAGGCATATGGATCAACAGTGGGATTTGTCCATCCCGATGACGGATAGATATACTCTGGGCCCTCTCGGTGGAATGTCGTCTAATGTCTTGCAAGCATATGAATGAGTTCATAAGAGACCACATACCATGGTACGAGTAAAGAGTACTTGTCGTAGAGACGAGGTTGAACAAGGTATAGAGTGATACCGAAGATCAAACCTCGGACAAGTAAAATATCGTGAGACAAAGGGAATTGGTATTGTATGTGAATGGTTCATTCGATCACTAAAGTCATCGTTGAATATGTGGGAGCCATTATGGATCTCCGGATCCCGCTATTGGTTATTGGTCGGAGTGAGTACTCAACCATGTCCGCATAGTTCACGAACCGTAGGGTGACACACTTAAAGTTGGATGTTGAAATGGTAGTACTTGAATATGGAATGGAGTTGGAATATTTGTTCGGAGTCCCGGATGAGATCCCGGACATCACGAGGAGTTCCGGAATGGTCCGGAAAATAAGATTCATATATAGGATGTCATTTTATGTGAATAAAATGCCGCGGAAGGTTCTATGGAAGGTTCTAGAAGGTTCTAGAAAAGTCCGAAAGAAACCACCAAGGAAGGTGGAGTCCACATGGGACTCCACCTCCATGGCCGGCCAACCCTAGTGGGGGAGGAGTCCCAAGTGGATTCCCCTTAGGGGGCCGGCCACCCCCATATGGGAGGTGGAACTCCCACCTTGGTGGGAGTCCTAGCTAGGCTAGGTTTCCCCTCCCTATGGAAGGTTTTGGTTCGGGTCTTATTCGAAGACTTGGAGACCAACTCTTGGGGATCCACCTATATAATGAGGGGCATAGGGGAGGGGCCGGCCACACCAAAGCCACAACCCGGCCGCCCCCTTGAGTGGCCGGCCACCCCCTCCCAAACCCTAGCCGCCCCCTCTCCTCCATAGCTCCCGCGTGCTTTAGCGAAGCTCCGCCGGAGTTCTCCACCGCCACCGACACCACGCCGTCGTCGTCTGTCGGATTCAAGAGGAGCTACTACTTCGCTGCCCACTGGAACGGGAGGTGGACGTCGTCTTCATCAACAACCGAACGTGTGACCGAGTACGGAGGTGCTCGCCCGTTCGTGGCGCCGGAACCGATCGTGATCAAGATCTTCTACGCGCTTTTGCAAGCGGCAAGTGAACGTCTACCGCAGCAACAAGAGCCTCATCTTGTAGGCTTTGGAATCTCTTCAAGGGTGAGACTCGATACCCCCTCGTTGCTACCGTCTTCTAGATTGCATCTTGGCTTGGATTGCGTGTTCGCGGTAGGAAATTTTTTGTTTTCTATGCAACGTTATCCTACAACGACCGCAACACATTCTGGCACGCCCGGTGGGACGATCTTCGACATCAACCACCTCGCCATCTACATCTGAGATGGCGGACGGCACTCCAGTCACGTACGAGGATTTGACCGAGGAGCTCAAGAAGAAGTATGACGAGGTCAAAGCAATCCTCGAAGCCGGCCTCATCGGCTCTTTTCACAGAACCCGCTCACATGGCGTCCGGTGGAAAGGGTTCTCCCCTGAAGGCGCGCTCGATGGAGTGGACCTGTCCGCCCCGTCAGAAGAACGCACCAGGTCCCTGCGTCAGGAGATTAACTACATGGTGGCTCACTCGCTGCACCGCCATTCTGAGAGCCTGGTGAACACTTTGGAGCGTGTCGCTCTTCGGGTGATCCAGGAAATCATGAGGCATCAGTACTCTCCGTCAGGACCAGCTCTCGGGACTTACCAAGGAGAGATGCCACTCCAGTCCCGTCCACCGCTGCCATTCGCGTTGGCAGCACCAGAAGTGCCGAATTCACCGGCATACGCCGTTGACATGGTGGAAGGCACGTACCCTGGGAAGTGCCAGCCAAGATGCTCGTTCAACATCAACATGGTAGGACTTGGGCACCACCCTGGTAAGGATAGAGACGAGGGCAGCTGCTCTCATAGCAAGGACAAGGAGGAAGCCGTTCCACGCGATCGGCCCCGACACTTCCAAAAAATCCTGGTGACAATCAAGAGGAAGGCCGATTCCGGCAATCGGCCCGTATTATCCGTACCACACGCTCTCACTGCATTTGGTGTCGACCTCACAGGTGACGGGAAGCTAGGGTATGGGTTTACATCAGCTGATGAGCTAGAGGAAGTCGACATCGGACCTGGGGATAAGCCGCGGCCGACTTTTATCAGCAAGAAGTTAGATCCACATCTCAGGGGTCAGATGATAGCTCTGTTAAAAGAATACCCAGATTGCTTTGCATGGGATTACACAGAGATGCCTGGGTTAGACAGGAGCATCATTGAACATCGGCTTCCCCTTAAGAAAGGATTTCGGCCGTTCCAACAACGAGCACGTCAGATGAAGGCCGAAATTCTGGAAGAAGTCAAGAAAGAGATCGAGAAGATGTTGGCCGCCGGGTTCATCAGGCCATGCAGATATGCTGAGTGGATCTCCGATATCGTTCTCGTAGAGAAGAAGGACGGCCGATGGCGTGTGGCCATCGATTTCCGAGATCTCAACAGAGCCACTCCAAAAGATGAGTATCCGATGCATGTGGCAGAAACGTTGATCAATGCAGCGGCTGGCCACAAGGTGTTGAGCTTCATGGATGGCAACGCCGGCTATAACCAAATCTTCATGGCTCCAGAAGATATACACAAGACCGCATTCGCAGTACCAGGGCGGTAGGCTTGTTTGAATATGTAGTCATGACCTTTGGGTTGAAGAATGCTGGTGCAACGTACCAACGAGCCATGAATTATATATTTCACGATCTGATCGGAAAGTTGGTGGAAATCTACATCGACGACGTGGTAGTCAAATCTGTCTCCATGGAAGGACACTTGGATGATTTATGACGCATCCTAGACCGAACTCGGAAGTTCGGACTGAGAATGAATCCGAAAAAATGTGCTTTTGGTGTGACGGCTGGTCAGTTCCTAGGTTTTCTGGTTCATGAATGGGGAATTGAGATCGGCCTGAAAAGTCAAGAGGCAGTGCGTACCATGCAGCCGCCCACCACGAAGAAGGAACTCCAACGTCTCATCGGCAAGATCAATTTTGTCCGACGATTTATCTCTAATCTGTTAGGACGAATCGAGCCGTTCATGGCACTGGTGAAAACTAAATCTGATGACGAGTTTCACTGGGGGGCAGAACAGCAGCAGGCGTTTGATGAGATTAAGCGGTATCTGACAACGCCGCCTGTGCTAGTTCCGCCCCAACAAGACAGGCCATTCTATATCTACTTATCAGTAGCTGACACGTCCATCGCTTCGGTGGTGGTGCAACTCTATGAGGGTGTTGAAAAGGTCGTTTTCTACCTCAGCAGAAGGATGTTGGACGCGGAGACAAGGTATCCCGAGGTCGAGAAGCTTTGCCTTTGCCTGTTCTTCACCCGCACCAAGCTTCATCACATCCTTTTGACGGCAGAGATCATCGTCATATGCAAGTCGGACGTTGTCAAGCACATGCTCGTCGGCCCTCGTTTTGAAAGGCCGACTTGGTAAGTGGATGTTTGCATTGTCGGAGTTCGATCCTCGGTATCAGCCTGCGAAAGCAGTCAAGGGACAAGCGCTGGCCGATCTTATAGCTGAACGGATCAATACCAATATAGCAGCACTATCCATACGTGCATGGGCTATGTTCTTCGATGGATCGGCTTGTGAGGATGGTTGTGGCATCGGCATTCTGCTCGTGTCGCCTCGGGGGGCAACATACTCCTTTTCCATCAGACTATCTACCCCTTGCACCAACAATGTCGCTGAATATGAGGCGGTGCGTAAGGGAATGGAGTTGCTGCTGGAAGCCGGGGCAGAAGCAGTAGAGCTTTTTGGAGACTCAAAGTTGGTGATTAACCAGCTCACGGACGAATATAAGTGCGAGAGTGAATCGCTTTTCCCATATTGGATGGAATGCCGTGAGTTGATGACACAGTTTCGATACATCAACTTTAATTGGGTCCCAAGATCCCAAAACACCGAGGCCAACGATCTCGCTCAAATGGCGTCAGGTTATAAGGACATATCAGACGGGTCAGAAGTTCAGGTGCAGTTCTTGGAACAGGATGATTGGAGAGCCGAAATCTTCAATTACTTAAAAGATTCGGCTCGGGGGGCACCTAAACGGATAAGATACAAGGCCATGAAGTATGTCCTCATAGGAGACGACATGTTCTACAGGACGTTGGAAGGGTTACTACTCAAGTGCCTGGGACCAACTGAGTCTAATCGGCTCTTACATGAGGTGCATGAAGGCGCCTGTGGAACTCACCAGTCGGCTCATAAGATGAAGTGGCTAATTAGGCGATCAGGGTTTTATTGGCCCACCATGCTTGAAGATTGCTTCAAGTACTACAAGGGGTGCCAAGCGTGCCAGATGTTCGGGAAGATTCAGATGGTACCCGCGTCAGCAATGAACCCTATCATCAAGCCTTGGCCGTTTCGAGGGTGGGGCATGGATATGATCGGCAAAATCCATCCGGCGTCGAGTAAAAAACATGAATGGATTTTGGTTATTACAGATTACTTCACCAAGTGGGTGGAGGCCGTCCCTATGAAGAAGGTGAAATCAGAAGATGTGATCAAGTTTGTGAAAGAACACGTCATTCATAGGTTTGGGATTCCCCAAACTATCACGACCGATGGAGGTTCGGTCTTTATTTCTAAAGAATTCAGAAAGTTCTGTGATGACATGGGGATTAAGCTGATCCGATCATCTCCATACTATGCTCAAGCCAACGGGCAAGCTGAAGCGTCCAATCAGAGCCTGATCAAGCTGATCAAGAGAAAAATTGACGAGAACCCTAGGGATTGGCATGAAACGTTATCAGAAGCTTTGTGGGCCTACCGCATGTCATGCCATGGAGCTATAAAAACTTCGCCATACCAGCTTGTCTATGGACATGAAGCCGTATTACCTTGGGAAATTACGGCTGGATCAAGACGTGTCACGTTTCAGAATGATCTAACAGCTGAAGAATATGCAGCTTTGATGAGTGACACTATTGAGGATGCAACAGAACTTAGACTTTGGTCGTTGGAGAAGATTAAAGAGAATAAAGCCAGGGTAGCTCGGGCATACAATAAGAAGGTGAGACCAAAGGAGTTTCAGGTTGGTGATCTAGTATGGGAAGCCGTGTTGCCACTAGGAACCAGGGATAAAACATATGGCAAATGGTCTCCTAATTGGCACGGTCCTTACAAAGTCATCCGGGCTTCGAAGGGCAATGCCTACATGCTTGAACAGTTGGATGGTGTGAAGTTCCCAGTGGCCGT
Organism: Lolium rigidum; assembly: GCF_022539505.1. Taxonomy (NCBI): domain Eukaryota; kingdom Viridiplantae; phylum Streptophyta; class Magnoliopsida; order Poales; family Poaceae; genus Lolium; species Lolium rigidum. Next base: position 24,477,489 of record NC_061510.1, on the reverse strand, counting down.
CAATGGCCAACATCTCAAGAAGTATTTCCCAAGCATGTGGGATGATGGGCAGTGAGGTATGGAGGCCGATTCTAAATCGGCCAGTAAAAAAAAATCACAGCCGATGCACAGACATCGACTTGAGAAAACATGCGGAGACAACAGTATGCTAGTATAGCCGATGCACGGGCATCGACTTCAGAATAGTAAAAGCCGATGCATTGCCATCGACTCTAGAGGAACAAGCTCAATTAAGCAGGTTAACAGATCGGTTTCAGATCAGAAATCATGATATTTGGGATGAATCTCCTAGTGGGTTTGCTGAGGAGTTCAATCTGCGCGTTTAAGGTTGGAGGATGGTTTGGACGTGAGTTAGACCTGTTGGACCGCGGAATAGGCAATGGCTTGGCCTCAAATCGCGTTTATAGTACAAGCCGATGCCCTGCCATCGGCTCTCTGTACAGCGACTTCGTTCGACGATCGGCAAAGTTGACAAGAAAGCAAAATTGGGGAATATTTCCTTCATTAATAGTGGGATTTCTTACAAAGAAAGAGCCGATTGCTCAGGGAAGAAAGAACAAAAGCCGACTACTGCTACTAGTCCCTAATCTAAGGGCCGTTGCTGCCCTCGTCGTCGTCGTCGCTGCCGCCGGCGCAGCTGCTGGTAGGCTCCTCATTGTTGCTCCCTTAGCCTTCTACGGGAGCCTCATCTTCCTCATCGTCGTCATCGCTGTCGTTGTCCCACCAGGCGCGGAGGCGCTTCGCCGGTGGGTAACCTTCGAGGGAGTCGTCGTCGTCCTCTTCCGCCTCTTCCTCGGAGGAGGTGAAATCGTCCCAGGAGAAGCGGTCGTCCTCGCTCTCCGCCTCCTCCTCTCCGTCGACGAGGAATTGAAGGTCGCCCTCTCCGTCAGTCAAGGATTTGTCATCCTCGGACCAGATAGAGGAATCGTGTTCCTCCTTGTCCCACGTCGTTGGGGCGAGGATGTCGTGCGCCGCCAACGAGCCCCACTCTGGCGTCGGCTCACGGAAGGGAGATGATACGTAGGAGGGGTTCGAGGAGGCAGAAGAGGAAGAGGAGGAAGACGACATTGCTGTAGGGGGAGAGGGTTTTCTTGGTGCCGATGGCCAGAACAGAGCAAGGGGATGAAGTGGCGGACGATTCAGAGCGGTTAAATAAAGGGGATATAGTGGAGATTCAATGCCACAGCAATTTCCGAGGAGATGGTGCCCAACGGGAATAAATTTGCCAGATCACGCGAGAAGTGGAGAAGGCAAGTCATCATGATGAAGGATACTGCGACGGTTCTGCCACGACATGACCCGACGAAGAAAAACAGAGTGATTTTGGAATTATAAATTCCAAAACCAGGGAGGCATGTGTTATCACCAGAATTTGACCGAATCAGAGGTGGGCCGCGATCAAGATGGGCTTGAAGAATATACATGGAAGAATATACGTGAATCGGCCTTATATGCAAAGTTTGGGCTAGTTTGCCCGTGTATCTGTAATATAGTAGGATGCGTGTCGATTAGTTAGAGTTTGACTCGTGCACGGTTGGGATTATTCCCACGTTAGAAAGTCTACGGACTATAAATATGTATCTAGGGTTTATGAAATAAACAACAATCACGTTCACCACAAACCAATCTAGGCGCATCGCCAACTCCCTTGTCTCGAGGGTTTTCTTCCGGGTAAGCATCATGCTGCCTAGATCGCATCTTGCGATCTAGGCAGTACAAGTTTATTCGTTGTTCATGCGTTGCTCGTACTGAAGCCTTTTTGATGGCGAGCAACGTAGTTATCTTAGATGTGTTAGGGTTAGCATTGTTCTTCGTATCATATGCTGTCGTAGTGCAACCCTTAGACATCTAGCCACCCTTACACCTATCTTAGGTGTAGGGGCGGCACCCCGCTTGATCATTATTTAGTAGATCCGATCCGTTATGGTTGCTCCTTGTTCTGCAAGGATTAGTTTAATATCTGCATAGTTAGGCCTTACAAAGGGTTGAAGGATCCAGCGGCACGTAGGGTGTAGTTTGCTAGCCCTAGACAGGATGTTCCGGGGATCAACTTCGTGTTGGTTTTTAGGCCTTGTCTAGGATCGGCTTACGATCACCGTGCGTGGCCGCGAGGCTCAATCACGAGTAGGATGTTCCGATTATGTGGTGAAAACCCTAAATCGTCGTAGATCGTTTTAGCTTTATTCTGATCGAGCAGGACCACCATATATTCGTACACCTCGTGCGAATCATGGGTGGATCGGCTCTTTGAGCCGATTCACAGGATAACCTGAGAGCCGATGGAGGCTCGTATTTAATGTTTACGTGTATGCCATGCAGGAAACTAAGCGAGGCATCATCCATCACCTTCCTGACCAGGTATAGGTCAGGTGGCACGCCCTTGCACCAGCATCGGACGTGCGTGCCGAATCTTTGCGGGCCGTCGCTCGGAGGGACCAGGGCCAGCCGCAACCCTAAGTTGTTCCCGGCTCTACTGTGTTGCCCGTCGCTGCTCGCCGGTGGGTTTCTGACCGCAACACTATGATGTCACCTACACTTTACACTTACTGCAGTTAATGATGAGATAGATGATAGTGATACCGTAGGTACTAGTAGATACAATATCATGAGACGTAGAATTATAAAATTTAATGTCAAAAAATCTTGTACATAATTTTGTATTAAGATTCTACAATCAAAGTAACACATCTGAATTCATTGCACTTGCCATTATTAAGTGGATACCACTTACAAGTTGGACAAAGGATTTTGTTAGATTAAAAAAATATGGTAGGAGTTTGTGATATTTGGCCTCCGAAAAGAAGCTTAACTCTTAGAAAAACGAATCTCAGGTTCAGTACTGGTCATATCTTACTATGTAGTCAAACTAGAGGCCAATGAAGCCCAAGAAGTATTGGTAGCCGAAGCCCAGGAACCTAGGGTGTGATGCAAGAACTAGCTCATACAAGGGGACTCTAACATGTAACTAACCTGGAGTTCAGATACCTGGCCTCTTATATAAGGATCACAAGGAATTGATGGGGAGGGATATATGCAATCCAGAGTGCATCATACCCATCACATCGACATTGTAACCTAAATCCTCATCAATCAATAACATACAAGCGACATGTAGGGTTTTCCCTCGTGGTGCTTGAAGCTAGGTAAAGTGTGCCCCTTGTGTTGTTTGTACGCCGATATAACAACCAGTACACCTTCTTCCCTAAACCCCAAGACCATAACCCATGGGCATTGTCGTGCGTGGTACCCCCACGTCAGTGGTTCCTAACCTTGTCGATGTTAACTATCTATCCTTCAGTACGTCGATGATAAGATCCTGTTTATGGAACCTGACCTTGAGAAAGCTAGAAACCTCAAACAAATTTTATCAGCCTTCGAGCAATTATCAGGGCTCAAGATTAATTTCCATATAACTGAATTGTTCTATTCGGTGAGCCTCGGGACGATGCCAACCTATATGCCGAGCTCTTTGGTTGTGGGCTATACCAGTTTCCAATTAGCTCCTTAGGCATCCTAATTAATTATCAGAGGCTTACTAATGTCGAATGTAAGCGCGTCAAGGAGAGACTTCAAAAGCGGTTGAGCAGCTGGAAAGGCAAATTACTATCTCTGAGGGGTAATATTTGTCCTAATTAATTTAGTACTAACAAATATGGTATTGTATATGATATTATTATTTTATTACCTAAAGGAGCTTGAATCGATTGGACTATTTTCAATCGAGATTCTTGTCGCAAGGAGATAGTGAAAGAGCATGAAGCCTCCATGTGTGGTTCTGCTAATTATTAACAATCCCTATGGACTAATATTTTGCTTTGAATTATGTTAGTATGATTTGTCCATAGGCAATGCTTAAACCATATGTATGCTTCAAGGTTGCAAGAAAAAGCAAATGATGAAGATTAAGTGACAAGTATGTCCTGAAGAATATCATGTGCATCTTCAAGCAATCAACATAACAAAGAAAAGAAGAAATGGTGTCAAGTTTAAGATGAGCCATCTCGGAAGATCATGAGTTTCAACCTCGTAATCCACATGATGATCATGGGTACATGAATATATGCCGAATAAGAATCTCACTCATAGTGATCGGCATAGCCCGCGCGATGAATCGCCCGAGAAATGCCTGTGGCGTAAACCACCTCGGGGGAGGCCGCGCCACGATCCAGCCCGAGGCCGACGTGCAACTAGAACCCCCACCGGCGGAGATGATCCCCTTTCAGCAGGGAGCATCGCCTCACCCGCCATGTCCGCCACCGCATGCTTGAACGCAGAGGAGGAGGATCCAACCCAGCCGCTCCGACCTGTAACCAGCAAAACCGTTAGAACGCGTACATGTTGTGGACGGCCTCCCAAAAACGCGACGCTGGCGTTGGGAACCCGATATTCGTCTAGAAATCATGCGTGAGCACTTCGTCATTCTTGTGACCACACCTTGCGACCGTCGACCATCCATAGTTCGTCGAAGCCTCATAAAGAACATCCAGAGCGGAACCTTGGAAGCAGAAGACTCGTCGAAGGATCCATTCGTGGGATGCGCATTTTGCCAGGACCTTATGGTTCCCTTGCCCTATCTCCCACCGTCCATTTCCTTAAGATTAGTAACTCATTTTTTGCAAAAAAGACCCTAAGTTTTACCAGATTAATATCTAGCAGTCCTTGTTGTTTATAAAGTTCTTTACAAATTCCAATATCTATCCATTGTTGTCTTCTCAAGTTCTTCCAAATTTCAACATGTATATCTAACAGTCAACAATGGATCCACAAAATGCAGTGTGTATCCATAGGTCCCTGTACAAGTAACACTTTTCCACAACAAGAAATCCATAGAAAATCATAAGAAACCATTGAATACGTTTATTAATACAAGATCCACACAGATCTCCGTATAGATCTTGAGAGATCTTAGTAAGAAAATGAATTTGACATAAATATCCAATACAGTGAAAAAAGTATCCATAAAAAATTCAGAAGATCCATTCGAAAACAGCATTGGATCCATTTATTCATACAAGATCCACACAAGAACCTAACAAAAAAAACGGAACCCTAAAAAAACTGGATCTCTGTGGATCTCGCCGAAGAGAGCCTCTGGAGCTCGTCCGCGTCCGGCCACGGCGGCGGCCTTCTTCGGCCAGAGAAGGCTGCAGGGAGGATGGCGGCGGCGCCGTGCCGCCCGGCGACGAGGAGGCAGCCCTCTCCCACGTCCAGCAGGCAGCCCACGCGTAGCACCCGCACGAAGACGCCCGGCTCCTCCCCGCCGGAACTCGCGGCGGAGGTCGGTGAGCAATTCAAATCTAAAAATGATTCATATATCTCAGAAAGTTGCACTTCCTTCTTGGTGAGGGAAGAACGGGAAAACGAAATTTAAGGTCGAGGTGTGAGATACTCCGTGTACGGGTTTGTCAAAGTTTAAGGTCAAGACACCGTGTTTTCACTTCATTTTCCCTGCAACCTCTCTCCCAACTAGACTCATTTCTTTTCTGCATTTTCCTCTTCGCTCCCACAGCTATATAAACAGAACTAGACTCTACTCTCCGAATCATCACTCCCGCCACAATCTCCTCTATAGTGCTGTCTTCCGCAATCCTGCTCCTCTACTAGCAATCTAGTGCGCATAGCCAGTTCACCTAGCTCCACCACTTCCTCACCACCACCATCACTCCAAGCCGAATTCTCAAGTCATGGACCAGCTCCAGAAGCGCCCGGCCAACTACGTGCCGCTCAGCCCCATCACCTTCCTGCCCCGCGCCAATGCCGTCTACGGCGACCGCACATCCGTCGTCTACAACCGCGTGAAGTTCACCTGGCGCCAGATGCACGAACGCTGCCGCCGCCTCGCCTCCTCCCTCGTCCGCACCCTCGGCCTCCGGAGGAACGACGTCGTCTCCGTCCTCGCCCCCAACGTCCCCGCCATGTACGAGATGCACTTCGCCGTCCCCATGGCCGGCGCCGTCCTCAACACCGTCAACACCCGCCTCGACGCCAAGGCCGTCGCCGCCATCCTCCGCCACGCCGAGGCCAAGCTCTTCTTCGTAGACTGGGAGTACGTGCGCCTCGCCAGCGACGCGCTCCAGATCATCGCCGACTCCGGCGCGCCCGTCCCGCTCGTCGCCGTCATCGATGACCTCGACCGCCCCACCGGGGTCCGCCTCGGGGAGCTCGAGTACGAGGCTCTCGTCGCGCACGGCGACCCCACGGTGGAGCTTCCACAACTCCAAGACGAGTGGGACGCCGTCACGCTCAACTACACCTCCGGCACCACGTCGGCCCCCAAGGGCGTCGTGTACAGCCACCGGGGCGCCTACCTCAGCACCACCAGCCTGCTCATGGCCTGGGAGATGGGCGCCGAGCCCGTCTACCTCTGGACGCTTCCCATGTTCCACTGCAACGGCTGGACATTCACCTGGGGCGTCGCCGCGCGAGGCGGCGTCAACGTCTGCATCCGCGAGAACCGCCCCTCCGAGGTCTACCGCGCCATCGCCCGCCACAACGTCACCCACATGTGCTGCGCGCCCGTCGTCTTCAACATCCTGCTAGAGGGCGGCGGCGACACCGCGCGGCTCGGCGCGCCGGTGCACGTCCTCACCGGCGGAGCCCCGCCGCCGGCCGCGCTGCTGGAGCGCGTCGAGCGCATCGGGTTCCACATCACCCACGCCTACGGCCTCACGGAGGCAACCGGGCCCGCGCTCGCCTGCGAGTGGCGCGCGCAGTGGGACAAGCTCCCGCTCTCGGACCGCGCGCGCCTCAAGGCCCGCCAGGGCGTCAGCGTTCTCTCCCTCGCCGACGCCGACGTCGTCACCGACGACGACAAGATGGCCAGGGTGCCGCACGACGGGAAGTCCCTCGGCGAGATCGTGCTCCGCGGCAGCAGCGTCATGAAGGGCTACCTCAACAACCCGGAGGCCAACGAGGCGGCGTTCCGGGGCGGCTGGTTCATGACGGGCGACGTGGGCGTGGTGCACCCGGACGGGTACATCGAGATCAAGGACAGGTCCAAGGACGTCATCATCTCCGGCGGCGAGAACATCTGCAGCAAGGAGGTGGAGGAGGTCCTCTTCCGCCACCCGGACGTCGCCGACGCGGCGGTCGTCGCCATGCCGCACCCGCACTGGGGCGAGACGCCCTGCGCCTTCGTCGTCGCCAGGAACAAGGCGGCCGGGGTTTGCGAGGACGACGTCATGGCCTTCTGCCGCAAACACATGGCGCACTTCATGGTGCCCAAGAAGGTGGTGGTCTACGACGTGCTCCCGAGGAACGCGCTCGGCAAGGTCGAGAAGGTCAAGTTGCGGGACGAGGCACGGAAGCTGGCGCCGCCGGCGCAGAAGACGAAGGCGACCAAGGCCACCAAGACGACGGTCGGCGGTGGCCGCCGGGGCGAGCAGCCGGTAGCGCATGTCATGGCCATGTCAAGGCTATAGGGCTCGTGATCAGGTAATCAAATGGTCCACGCGTTGGCAAAAAGTAGGAAATTGGCATCATGCATATGGGCGCCAACTTTGCAGAAATAAGCAAGAGTGCGTTTAAAATACCTTTAATTTTTTTATTTTTAGAACGAACGAGGTCAGTATTAGTGGCGCCAAATTGTTCTTTACCCTTCTTTCTCTTCTGTTTTCGATAATTTGGAACTTCTAGACGAACTTATACATGTGCAAATTGGTTCCAAATTTGTAATCTGGAACTTATATGTGTGTACATTGTAAATACTATCTTGTGTGCAAGGAAATTATTTCTGTCGAAATCTTCTAGTATCATGAACTGATATGTGGTGTTCCCCTCTTGAATCAAGAAGCTGGCAATCTTCAGCTGTACGCACACTCACACTTAGATCATCATTAAACTTAGATCATCATTAAGCCGTTGATTTTGGCTTGTGAACATGATCGACGATAGCCCATAGGTCTTATTAAAAGGGAATCAACTACTCCTACTGAACACCATTATCTTAATTGGCCGTGTTGATGGTGATTTCCTTGTCATGTTGACAATGGCCATCCTTTTTCTCTTACTGTGTTACACTGAGATGCAGAGGAGATGAGAATATTCGTTGAGTAAGGACAGAGGTGTGCGCTGGAGCAACTTTGATATATTGTATCATCGCCATGATAGTGGTTCTCGTGTTTCTCATGTAAAAGCTTGTTGCCCCGTTGTACGAGCTTAATTTGTTTGCTTGCGAAACCAACTTTTTATTGGGTAAGTCTTGTGAAATTTCAAAAAAGTATGAAAAAAGGACAAGGTCTGTATATCTTTTACCGTCTTGTGACATTATAACAAAATATAGGGAGAATCTAGGAGGCCCTCAGGTGTTTTCCAATTCGTCAAAACTAGATTTTTCTTTCAGTCAACAAGATGATACATGTATTTTGATCGTTTACTATTTAATAAAGAATCAAACTTATATATGTAATTTACACTGTATATACAATTAAATTCTTGTAAGTTGTAATTATATTGTTACTAAGTTGATGGTTTACTAATGTACATGCAAGTGCTAATTCAAATAAATACTACTAGTCTAAATGTGTTGTAATTTGCCCTAAAATAAGGATTTTCACAACAAAGAAAGTGGTACAGTAAATCTACCGTCAGGGCTGGCCGGACGGTCCTAGGATTTTTTGTGCCCATGACGAAATTAAAACTCAAGGCCATTAATATATAGACATCACAACGTGAGTAAAATAGGCTTTCAATAATACTTAAATGCATCCAACAGAGTAGCACAAATTGGTTGGTTTTCTCGCAACCCCGCTGTCCTTGGCCAATCCATTGCAGATGTTGCGCAGCCTATGGTTATCGCCGCTCCTGGCCAATCCGTCTCTGCCGAGTCTGGCGTATCCATGGAGTTGGAATAGGTCGACCATGTCTCCACGCAAGCTCTTTCCATCGTAGGAGCATCGGAACAGGCGGTGGCATCATCGTTCCCTTCCCATCCCGAGGACGCAATGGTGGCTTTAATACGTACAAGGTATTGTTTGCCCTTTTTCTTAATGTGAATGAGGTTTGGATATATGCTTGTGTGTTTACATAATTTCATTTGAAATTCGTAGTCTCGTGAAGAAATGCAGAAAAATTGAGCTCGAGTGGACCGAGGATGAGTAGAATGCATTGTATTTCGGATGGAATGCTTAAGTTCTTCTTGAAGAGGCATTGTACTTTTAGAGTGGAAAGCAATTGTTTGATGGATTTTGGCAACAAAATCATGAGCGTTTTAACAATTTCAATCCAAGTAGAGAAGCTAGATCACTAGCATCACCTTTAATTAGGTGGCATGTTCTTTTTATGCATACTAGTGTCGGCTAGGTTTGATCAAGTGAAGAAGGTAGAGCACCATGATCTATGTAATCTATTATGCAGATGGACAAAAATTTAGATCGCCCATATCAGGTGAGATTAATTATTTTGAAGACAGTGTAATGTGGAAGTGGTCGAAAGATGTAGTATTGGCATTATGAGACTAACCGCTCTGATATCATGTAAAAGTTGTAAAATCCTAATTTATGTTGTTGTGTTAAGATTCTCAAGGAGTTCATATAAAGATACAGGAGGAAGAGACTTATAGTACAGGATAATCGAGAGTCAATCTAACTCATCCGGTATACTATGCTAACAGACCACTCACCTGTCACCATGGACGGATCCACCATGGGTCATGCGGGTGCATATGAACACCCAAATTTTTCTCAAAAAATTGCTTATACATAATGTATATTGTTCATGTATCCTAATGGTATTTTAAAGTACGACTAGTTCACATTTTCTATTCTAGATTGGGACCAAATTATGAAAAAAAATTTGCATGGTAATACGATTCTCATTGATAAATAAAAGACGAGATACAAAGTACGTATACACCGATCTTACAGATCTGGAAAGATAGAATAAACCTATGTGACAAACCAACGCCTATCCATCTTCTTTGGCACCACCGTAGCAGCCACCATCGCTGATCATAAACCTATGGGATAAACCTATAGGAAAAAATGGGCAGATCACCTCTTCACCTGAGCTCGACGCGGCTCCATCGCTGATCATCAGCTTTTCGGACCTCCAATGTAGTTTGCCATAGGACAAACCATTGCCGTTGAAAGAATCAGACCAGGGCAGCATGTCCCTGGACACGCCATCGAACTTCAGCACTGGCACCCACGCACGACGATGTCGGAGTAGGGAACCAGAACCATCAGCCTTCAACCACGAACCCACCACAAGGTGCACCATCTTCTAGATGTCACCGGCAGACCACCGTCTGCACGTACTCCTAGACGAATCCTCTCTGCTCCACCTTGGCGTCGGAGACAACGCCGCAGCAACGGGGACAGAGCAGGAGGAAAAAACCATCTGATGGAGTCGTCGCCGCCGCCTCGCCGACACCATCCATGAACCCTAAAGCCACCGATCTGAAAGATCGGCAAGCACACAGTGCCACCAACTCTGAGACGCCGCCATGAAGGACAGCGTCGGTGTGGGAGAAGAGTTGAGGCAGATTTATTTGCCCGGGCGCCGCTCCCACCACCCCAACGGCGCGCCATGCCAGAGAACTCATAGCCCTAAGTACCATGCAAAAAACGGGGTCCCTCTCACTCCTACCGCCGAAGCGGCAAGCGGAAGGAGAGTGGCCCAACGCAGATGCCGGAGATTGGAGCAGGAAATTTTTCCGCCGCCGCCGCCAGGGAGAGACGCGACCAAATTATGAATTAGCAAATACTCCCCATCCACAAGTATACTTTTAACTTTTTTTCTAAGTCAATCCTACTAAAATTTGATAGACTTTATAGGAAAATATAATATCATTTATGACACTAAATTAGTATAGTGAGATCCATTTTAATGTGTAGTTCCATAATATATCACTTTGATGTCATGTGTTCTTAATTTTTTCTACAAAGTTAGTTAAAATTTAAAAAGTCTGACTTACGACCAAGGCTAGATATTACACTTATTAGACTTCATACATCGACGACATGTGACCCAACAAGCATGCCCTGTCAACTAGCCGAGACAACCTGCCCATACTGAGTGATGGCAAAGCGGTGACAAACCTATGCATGCAAAGAAAAATAATTGTTCGGTTCCTTAGTTCGGTACAAGAGCAGGTTTGTTATTTCCGTATGAGAGCTGGCTCATTTGTGTGGTAGGTGGACGGCCACGTCACGTTTTATTTCTCCACCTATGAGATCTTCAGCTAGGAGGTGCTGTACTACTCAGATACGTACGGATGTATCTGTTTTTTTTCCTTTTATTTTTTGGTATGTTTCTTTTCTTGATTTTTCCTACATGTTTTTTGTATTCTTTTCAGACTATAATTGTTCTAGTTAGTTAAAATAATTGTTTCTCGTGAACTTTTTTCGTTCTAGAAAATTAGTTCCACAAAATATTTTGTTCCCGGGTGTATATTTCTTGTTCCTTGTGATGTTGTATATTGTTCCCTAGTGTATTACGCGTTGTTCCTTTAATCTGTAAAGATTTTCCTTTCATTCTAGTAAATTAGTTTCACAAAGGCTATTGTTCCCAGGCGTATTTTTCTTGTTCCTCACGGTGTTTTCTGTTGTTCCTTTGTGTATAGTGGGTTGTTCCTTTGATCTGGAATATTTAATTATTTCATTCTAAAAATTAAATACACAAAATCTAGTGTTCCCACATGTATATTTTCTTGTTCCCTATGATGTTGTGTGTTATTCCCTAGTGTATAGCGAGTTGTTCCTTTGTCGTGTAAACATTTGTTCCTTTTGTTCCAGAACATTAGTTTCACAAAGGCTATTGTTCTCGAATGTATTTTTCTTGTTCCCTGTGGTGTTTTCAGTTGTTCACTTGTGTATAGTGAGTTATTCCTTTGTTTTGAAAGATTTGTTCCTTTTGTTTTAGAAAATTAGTCCACAAATGAGTTTGTTCCCGGGTGTATATTTCGTGTTCCATGTGATTTTGTATGTTGTTCCCTATTGTATATCGAGTTGTTCCATTGTTATAAAAGATTTGTTCCTTTTGTTCCAGAAAATTAGTTACACAAAGGCTTTCCTTCCCGGCCGTATTTTTCTTGTTCTCAGTGATGTTCTCTGTTGTTCCGAGTGTATAGCAAGTTGTTCCTTTGTTCTGAAAGATTTTTTCCCTTTTGTTTTAGAAAATTAGTTTCATGATTTTTTGTTTTCTAGTTGTATTTTAATTTGTTTTCTACTATATAGCGATTTGTTCCCTCGGCCTGGAATCAATTTTCCTAATTTTTTATCTAGTGAACTTGTAACTGTGTTCATTAGAAGGACAAGTACGTATGACACAGGGTCACATAAAACGGTAAAAGTGCATGTACAATGAGCGAACCTACCATAAATAATCAGTAACATTAATTTCCCTGTAGATAGCTACTAGCAAAGTAAAATAAAAAGAGGTTCACATGCGCCATGCGCCATGCTCACATGCATAGCTAGTAGCAGCAGCCTCACGTCACATGCATAGCTATTAGCAACAGGTTCACATGCATGATACATGTATACTAAGACGCACGGGGCTAGGAAATGCAGCACATACATCGAGCAGAGTTGCGGGGCCGTGAAGAGTGGCAGCGGTCGTAGCAGCTTAGCGCTTGGCTGTCGCTTAGCTGTCACTCTTTTGCAATCACGCGCGCAACTGTGTAACTCGTACTATAAGGTTTAGTCCCACCTCGCTTTCTTAAGAAGAAATCGACCAGTTTAAATAGTGTGATCTGTCCGATCTGTCGTACAAGGTCGCGGCGCACCAGAACTCTTGTTGACGCGGGACGAGCACTCGATCCCGGCTAATACCGAAAGCAATGATGGGCCGGCAGCGCTCGTTGGCCCCAACTAGCTCCCTTCAGCGAAGCGGAAGCTCCAGGGCGCGCGAGCGCGTGGGAGGAGCACCCGTAGAATGGTGTGCCGCGTTGTGGACTGTGTTCGGCACAACATGGACTGTCTGATGTGTGCACTGGCCGGCCGCTCTGAAAGCCTGCTCCATTGAAGCCCAGCAGGAGCACACGGCCCACAAGCTGATTAGCATCATCATCTCAAGAGGACTTAATCCGAAAGATAAAAATAAATGAGCTTTTTATAGTCACAAATATGTCCTGCAACTTGTTACTCCCCCCGACCCACACACAAAAAAATGTCGGCCCTTAGTACATTTGCATTTTACAAAAAGACCCTTCTAAAATCAGGAAAAGATGATGATCCGTTGCTCTGCAACCGAGGATACTGGTGGATCTCTATTGCCGGCCAGACAGCAAGTTTGTCCTTTGATGGTGAGCAGTTGGGCTGCCACCGGCGACATGTTAAAGGACGGCGTATCCTGGTGTGTGCGGGTCTGTGGCCGTCGCGTTGTGGTGCTCTATCCCGATCCCAGGAGCGTTTTGGACAGGATCTTGAATCCACACAAGTGCGTCCTCGCCGCGAGGAGGAGAAGGATGGGTGACGAGCGACAATGGCAACGGAGACGCTAACGATTTCCTGAGCGTGGCATTCTTCTCGGTGAAGAGCTTCTGTATGCGCAGCATGAGCCGTTCAGGTTGCACCGACATGATTCGTGGGGGGCTTGCCGACCAAACAATGTGCTTCGGGTGGGGAGGGGGTGTGATGTCGGCTTTGTCTAGGATTTGGCTGGGTGAGAGAAAAAGGGGAGCGGAGCGTGGGCCGAGAGAAAAACAAAGACGAGGTTGTTTATGTAAAATATCCCGTCCTATAGTTGTTCGTATCGGAGTGAGTAGTATTTTGTACCGTGGCGGAGCTACAAGGAAATAACTGGATGTGCCAACGCAAGGAGTGCTTTTTTTATACTATTGGCTAGCTAAGAAAATAGAGTGAAAATATTAACCATGCCAACAAATACTACGCCGTTTCTAGATATTTTTTTATCGGCTAAAATAGCCTACCCAAATTGTTATATTTTCGAACATAGATACTAACTCCATTCCAAAATAAGTGGCACGGCTTTTTTTAGATATAATTGTATCTAAACACACATTAATCTATATATACACGCATATCTAAAGAAAATTACAATACAGGCAATAGTAACATATCAATGTTTTTCGAGCAAACTCCGACATGTGCATCAATTGATGCACACAGCCTTAAATAACATATGGATCATAATCAGGTTCCACATACTCCTTCATGACCTCGGCGTAGCCCTTGGCGATGAGATCCACCCTGATCTTGTCCACGAGCGTAAGTGTGTGCCCCGGCGTCTCCGGCCGGCACTCCTCTTCCATCTCCCGCCTCCTCGCCTCGATCCACCCTGGCGGGAACACCCCGCCGGCGTCGGCGCCGAGGAGGTCGTCCACGGTGGGAGTCTCCACCGTTTGCAACCATATTCTGATGTCTCGATCGGAGAACCTGACCATGCCTGGGGCCGCCTCGGAAGCGGTCTCGGGGTTGGACTCCGTGATGATCCTGTGGATCGCCGCCTCCAGCTCTAGCGGGCTAAGCGCCGCTGCCTCAGGGAAAAAACGCATCAGCACCGCCATGGCGCACTTCCGTAGCTCTGATTCGTACGTCTCGTCGGATGGTTCTGGCAAATACTCTGGGCGGAGAACGAACCACATGGCCGCTGCAGTTGAAGATGAACGGAGGACGTGTGGGTTTGCTCCGTTGTCGGCCGCCCTGCGGTTGCGATCGGTTGATTTGTGGATGAGGCGGCGGAGTTGCTGAGTATATATAGAGACAGAGGTCGGTACAAAGTAGTACTAGGGTTGGATACTTGGATTGGAGTACAACACGTACCTAGTACATACTGAGCACCGATGCGAATTAGTCGCGTAATGCTGTTTTTTTCTTTTCTGTACAACACGTATTAATTAAGTAAGTAAGATTGAGAGTAACATAGCTAGTAACATCACACATCTCAAGGCATTTTGGTGGCATGGCATCAAGAAAAAAAATAGCACTGTATAACAAAATAGTGTCGACCGAAAAATACGCTATTAGCGTGCTATAACTAATAGCACGCTATAGCGTCAGAATGATGTAGCGTGGGGTGTCTAGAAACGCTATAGCGTGCTATTAGCGTCGATAGTATGTATGTGATGATGGTTCAATAATTAACTAGTTTAACTATTAGCGTCGAAATAGCGTATGTATGTGATGATGGTTCAATAATTAAACTTATTTGAAAAATGCCTAATAACCTAACTGGCTAATAGGCACGCATATTTCGTGACGTGGGAGTGCGGATGTGCATGTTAAAACATGTTCAGGGATCTGTTCTAAGATCGGTTTTGCTATGTCTCAGTCAACTGAGAATTTCTTAAGTCTCAGTCACCCACAAAAATGAACTTGAGTTGCATTTTTCCGTTGAAAAAGTGCAATTGCACTTTTCTACTAGAAAAGCCGAGTTGCACATTTTTTTGAACTGCAGTTGCACTTTTCTGAGGTGATTGGGACTTAAGAAAATCTCAGTCAACTGAGACATAGGTACACCCTTCTAAGATATACACCCTCCGGTCCGGAGGAAGTACTAGAGTAAAAAATCAGAACATATCTTCATGAAGTAATGCTGCACATAAGGATGGTTTGTTACAAAATTCATGTCCTGCGACGCGCCGCGACCGCAAGGCTGGGGATTTGGCGCGCACGAGGGGGAGAAACGGCGGGACGGATGGTGGGCGAGAAATCGGTGCATGCGGGCGGTTGCGAAGAGAACGGGGAGAAGTGCGGAGCGATCGTGGGATGCGGATAGGCCCCACCTGTCGGCGCTACCTTATTGGCGGCAGTTGCCCCAGCACACACGTAGTACGGCTTAACTCCCAAGCTCTTGGCGCGCGCCATTGTGTCCAAGGCGGTTGAGCTCCGTTCTGCAGCATTCAGCAAGCAAGTAAGCGCGCGGGAGCAACCGCCCACACGCTCCACTCCGCTACGTGTCCATGGCCCTAAGCTTCCACCCGGCAACGTCCCCGCCGCTCTTCCACCACCTCGACGGCGCCGACCCGGAGGTCACCGACGCGCTGCTCGGCTTCGTCTACGACCCAGCCCTCAACGCCGGCATCGACAGCTTCCTCGACCTCAGCCCCGCTCTCCCCGACGACCACGACGACAACCTGCGCTGCGCCAAGAGGCCTCGTGCCGGCTGCGGCGACCACGACGACCCGTGGCTGGACTTCGTGCCCGTTGACGGCCAGCCGTGGAGTAACGGTGGTTGCGGCCAGCAGCAGGCGCCGGTGCTGCCGGATTTCCTGACCGAGTTCGTCCTGCCATTGCCCCCGCCGCCGCCGCCGCAGATGCCTAGTCCAGCGCTCGTGCGCGCAGTGGGCACCAAGAACGCCGACGGCAACGGGCGCGGGCAGTCCGCGCCGAGCGCGGTGGCGAGGGAGCGGCGGAGGCGGATCAGCGAGAAGACGGCGGAGCTGTCGCGGCTGGTCCCCGGCGCCCACAGGCTGAACACCGCCGAGATGCTGCAGGAGGCCGGCCGCCACGTCAAGCTCCTCCAGGCCCAGGTCGGCGTGCTCGCCCTCATGCGCGCCGTCGAGGTAACAATCAACACCAGCTGCGCCGGATTACCGCATTGCCATCATTGCTCTACGTTACTCCTCGGGATTGATCAACCAATTCATAGCTCAATTATGTTCTTCTCCGCTTCATTGCAGCAGGATAAAACCGCGCCGTCCACGGCGCAGGAGGAAATAATGCACGCGCTGCTCGGCTGCGGCGGCGTGCAGGAGCGGTTGGCGGCCGAGGGCAAGTGCGTGGTGCCGAGGAAGCTGGTGGACGCCATGGCCAAGGACGAGGACGTCAAGGCCAACGCGCTCCTGAGCAGAGACCTCACCCGGTTCATGGGGTCGCTGCCGGAGCAGTAGCTACCGATCGAGACGCGGAGTCCGGTCATGGCAGCCACGCGCGCGCGCATGCATCCGTCCGTGCGCGCGACCACGCATGCATTGTTCGTTGTCGGTTTTTGAAGGCAACGCCGTACATGCGCCGCCGCCGCCGCTGTTGTAGTTGTCGTGTGTGTTCGTGGCCCCTGACGACGCTGGTCTGTAGCTAGCTAATTGGCAGGTTAAGTTAGTTAAATTTAGCTTTGATTTGGCTCGTGTGCAGTGATACTAACACTGTATTTCCCCTTTATCCACAACACTGAATTTCGTAGACCTGACTAGTACCATGGTCTTAGTTATGATTGTCGATAGATTTGGTGATTTTTACCGTTGAATTTCTTTCTGAATAAAGAGGAGCTCAGTTACATGTCCCCTCCATTCTGGTAAATTATGTTTTCTCAGATTCACCATGGTATGTATATGTATCTCCTGATTCTCCTACATGGCCCGTAAAAAAATGTTTATCCTCCATGCATTGCCTTGGATCCGTGAGAAGGTGACACCAAGATGCGATGGGCCCGGAATGCACAAGAACGAGTCTCCAGCTTAGAGCATCTCCAGTCGCGTCCCCCAAACCGTCCCCCAAACCGCGCCGGATTGAGCGTTTGGGGGACGTGTTTCGTTCGTGCCGCGTTTGGGGGACGTCGCTCCCCAGTCGCGTCCCCCAAACAAAATTTCGCAAATTTTAAACTTGACTAGATTCGATTAGATTCGTCCAAACTTACATAGATTCGAACGAAATTTGACTAACTTTAAAACTAAACCTAATCTAGAACCACTTGCGGCGGCCGGAGGCGTCGTAGTACTGCCGGAAGTTGTACATCTCGTCGGTGACGACCTCCTCGCTTGACGCGCTCGTCGACGGGCTCGTCCACGGGCTCGTCCTTCACCAAGCCGCTTGGTCCCGCCTCGCCGTCGTCGGTGAGGTCCACCGGCCGGCTTGCCGGAGTCGCGGATGGACATGGCGATCGCCGCGTCCAGGTCGCCCCTCCGAGCGTCCTTGTCGTCCATGGACGCCAAGAACGCCGCCCGCAGCCCCGGGCGAGTCCTCGGGGTCGTCGCTGCCGGCGATGAGCCGCTGCCGCCGCTCGTACTCCGCCGGCGGCGCCGCTCGCGACGCTTCCTCCGGCTCCTCCTTCACCTCCGGCTTCGGGATGAGGAGGGCACCGCCGCGCCTCCCTTGCTGCCGCCCGCTGCCGCTGCCGCCACGCCTCGTGTTGACGGGCGTCGCCGGCTCCTCCTTGACCTCCCGTTTGGGGACGGTGTAGGGCGCCGACCGAGCACGACGAGGACGGCGTCGATCGCGCCGGTCCCGAGGAAGAAGAGTGCGAGGAGGACGAGTACGTCGTCCTCCTCGGCTGCCATTGAGGAGACGGCGGCGGCGACGACGGCATCTCCGGCCTTGGAGCGCCGTTGCGGAGGCCGCGGATGACGTTCTCGAGGGTGCGCCCGGAACGCCCCGCAACGGGGCGCGGCCTTCCCTGTTCCAGCTGTTGGGCCCGCCGATGAGCCCGTCGGTGCTGTGCATCTCGACGTCGTACTTCGCCTGGAAGTACGTCGTCCACCAGGCGTCGTTGTCGTTGACCGCCCATGTCGGATCCAACCGCTCCTCGGCGGTGAGTTGAGCCCGACGGGCCTTGATGGCGTCCCGCCATTGCTGCGTGTCTGGCTTCGGCGGCGGCGGGATGCCAATGCCGTTCACGGCCATCTTCCGGCCGCCGCCGCTTGGCGGCCCGCACGTCCGGCGGGACCGGATACCGGGCGTGGTACGGCGCCCACACCTCCGCCACGGTGAGGCTGCCGCGGCCGAAGCCGTTCGCCGCGGCGATCTTGCGGGAGGACGACATTTTTTGAGCGGCGAGTAGAGGATCTGGGAAGGGGAGGCGGCGGCGACGGGAAGGATTATGATGAGCGGCGATAACTGGAGGGCGTCTTAAAACAGCGGCGGCAGCGGGTGGTTGCACGCAATAACTCCGGCGCGGACGGCCACGCGGCCATGCACGACGAGACGCGTCCCTGCGTCGCCTGGGAAAACAGGGACGCCATTAACGTCGCTTGACCAAAGGTAGGCGACGGGGTTTTAGCCTTCCGTGCCGCCGACGCGTCGGCCCCGCCACTCCCCGCCTCGCTTTCGTTGTGTCCGGCGTCCCCGGAGCGTCCCCGTGGGACGGGGACGGGCTCGGGGCGCCGGACACCGTATCGGGCCGCGCCGGACAAAAAAGGGCTTTGGGGGACGCGGCTGGAACGCTTTTTTTGTCCGGCGCGCCCCAAATCGCTTTGAGGGACGGTTTGGGGGACGCGACTGGAGATGCTCTTAGCTCCTGCATTCTCGGGCAAGCCACACGTATCCACTCTCCGCAAGTTCCTTTTTTGGATGTATAAGCATCGAAAGATTAAAAAAAAAACTTTAGGAAAGGAAGCTTACCTATGCTTCTAACCTTGCACATACAGATTGGCAAGACAACAGTGCAAATGTACAATGCGCCATTGCCTCTTCTCTGATACCAAACTTAAAACCATTGTTCAATGCTCTACAATGAATTGTATCTGGATGCAACGGGTTGATGACATTAATGGTACATAATGATGCATGTTTTCTTAGGGAAACAGAAGAATTTTGTTGTGATTTACACTCACTTACATCGTTAATTAAATAAAATGTAGGAGTTTAGATGTCATATGTACTCCTTATGTTATCTAGATACATCGAATTTTTGAAAAAGTTGAGACACTTTTGGTAGGATGGAGGGAGTACATATTAAGAATATTGTCATACCACCTATATGTAGTACCCTCTAAGAATTTGTGATTATCATGACGATTGATATGTAAAAAAGGATAAGTGGAAGAAATAAAAGAAATGAAAAGCAGAGGAGGAAGAAAACCCTTTGTTCCTCGTTCCATGTCTCTCTCTCCCTAACAAAAACCTAGTTCATAATCCTGTGTGATTTGAGTTATATCTTCTGTGTTAGCAACACGGTATCAGGGCAATCGGTCCAGGGGTGTGTCTCTGACTCTGATCTGATTCCTGTTGCGTTGCCCGGGATTTGGTGGTTGTTGTGGTCGTGAGCTTTTGGCCTCATGTGCGTCGTCAAGGTGGCTGATGTTCTCCGGCTACACCACGTCACCCTTGTAGCGCGTCGTCTCCATCGTCCGTGTGCGGGGCTGCCTTACCTCTGTATCGTGCCGCTACTGTCGACCACCACGTGCTACTATGAACACGATTCTTTGACTAGACAGAGTCGGAGTTATTCTCGATCCAAGGCGACCATCTCAGGTACAAGTCTAATCAGTCCAGAGGTATAATGCAAAACTGAATCTTCTTGCTTCTTGGTTTGTGGTTCTCTAAATTTAGTGTAACTTGTTGTAGCTGTTCAGTTTCATTCAATAACACTCTGCAGTTGTTTCAGTGGTCATGGGAGAACACACAAATGATTCTGGCATAGAAAAATTGGTTGAGAGTATCCAGCGCATGATAGCTTAGTTGTTGGACCATGCACAGTAATGAACAAGTAGCAGTTTAGATGTTCTAAAAAACTTGAGCCTACTCCAGTAACGTTGACTGGTCTAGGTGACATTTTTTAGGAAAATAAAACAACATGCATGTTACTAGGATGCTCCATGAAGGCATATCAAACAAGAACAAAAAACCGTGAGTGAGTACAGTGGAGAAATTAAGAAGCTCTTTCGAGACTTGGAGTATTTTTGGTTGTTCAAGGCACATGATCCAACAGATTTACCACTCCTCCGAGAATGGTTTGAGCCAATATTAGTACAAGCCTTCCTTGAAGGATTGAATGAAGAGTTTACCCTGCGCTCCCAATTGATATTTGCATTAACTGACCCACTTTGGATCAGACCGTATTTTGGAGGAGCAAACCAGGCTATCAAACCAATTAATTGTTCCGGGTATAAATGTTGACACGAGACCAGCACTTTCTTCTCTCACTCAAGTTGAACCCACAGTGAGAGAATGAGATATGACCAGGCAAATGCCATTAGGCCGGACTATAAAAAGAAGCCCAGAACTGTGTGTGATAATTGTAAAAGGATTGCCCAAAAAGGGATTGCTTTGAGTTGGTTGGCTATCCACCTGGATGGAAGAAGAGGCCACAAAATATTATTGGAAGTAGGTTTAACCATGGCCATCTCACAGCTTCTACAGGTGAGACTAAGGTGGCTACTGGAATCCAAGCACTCGAGGAGTTCAAGGCCAAAATGATGACAGCTGCAACAGAGAAACCTGAAGTGGCATCTAGTTTTGGTGGTGCTCAAGGTGAGAACTACTAATTAAACTTCTCGGTCATTTATTCAGGAGTAACTATCATATGACTGACTCTCACAATAATTATGTTACGTACTTGCGACGCCCTCAGAGGAAAGATGGGGTGCGTATAACCGATGAATCTACAATGCCTATAAATTGGGCCTGGAACCATTAGTTGTGCCCCTTCGTTACCACCGAGTCTAGTGTTGCATGTCCCAAATTTTCCAGTGGAACATTCTATCAGCCAATTCTACTACAAAAAGCTTAAATGTAGAGTATGCTTCTATCATATTTTTTGTGTATTTCAGGAGCTGGAATCAGGAAAAATACTTGGAACTGGGACTGAACATGATGGGTTATACTACCTTGACTCACCTTCATCCATGCAGGCTCTCATCACTAAATATGGTTCGTCAACCAATGAGTTGTTTTTGCTTCATTATAGATGTGGCCATTTGTCATTTCAGTCCATGAGTTATTTGTACCCTTCCATGTTCAAGGCATGTTGTAATAAAAAAAACTGGTTTGTGAAGTGTGTGAGTTAGCGAAACACACTAGGTCAAACCTTACAAGTGTTGGAGAGAGAAGTGATGTCTACGGGAGCTTCTATTCTTGTAGACAGTGCTGGGCCTCCAAGAGCAGAGGTTTGTAGAACAGCAGCAAGTTTCCCTTAAGTGGATCACCCAAGGTTTATCGATCTCAGGGAGGAAGAGGTCAAAGATATCCCTCTCAAGCAACCCTGCAATCACAAAGCAAGAAGTCTCTTGTGTCCCCAACACACCTAATACACTTGTCAGATGTAAAGGTGCACTAGTTCGGCGAAGAGATAGTGAGATGCAAGTAATATGGATGAGTATGAGTGGTAATAGTAATCTGAATAAAATATGGCAGCGAGTAAACATGCAACAAAACAGTAAACAAACGGAGATTCGATGCTTGGAAGCAAGGCCTAGGGATCCTGCTTTCACTAGTGGGCACTCTCAACAATGATCACATAATAGGACTACTCTACACCCTCTTGTTGGATGATGAACACCACTAACTGTGTAGGATTACACGAACCCTCAATGCCGGAGTTAACAAGCTCCACAATATTCAATGTTCATATTTAAATAACCTTAGAGTGTAAGATAGATCAACACAATCACACCAAGAACTAACATAGCATGCACACTCGTCACCATCACACTATGAAGGAGGCATAAATCACATCAATTCTTATCATAGCAATAGTTAACTTCATAATCTACAAGAGATTACAATCATAACCCACGCCAAGTACTACACGATGCACACACTCGTCACCATTACACCGTGCGGGAGGAATAGACTACTTTAATAACATCACTAGAGTAGCACATAGATGATATTCAACTAGATCACATAAAGAGAGAGATGAACCACATAGCTACGGCGGAGCCCTCAGCCCCGGGGGTGAATTACTCCCTCCTCATCATGGAGACAGCGATGGCGGTGAAGATGGCGGTGGAGACGGCGGTGGAGATGACTCCGGGGGCAATTCCCCGTCCCGGCGGGGTGCCGGAACAGAGACTTCTGTCCCCCGAATTGGAGTTTCGCGATGTGGCGGCGCCCACGGAGTCTTTCCGGAGTTTCGTCAAGAGGTACTGCGTTTTTAGGTCGAAAGGGCTTAAATAGGCGAAGAGGCGGCGCAGGAGGGGCGACAGGGTGGCCCCACACCAGGCCGGCGCGGCCAGGGTGTAGGCCGCACGGCCCACATGTGTGGTGGACCCCTGGCTCTCCTCCGACTCCCCTTCGGTGTTCTGGAGCCTCCCGGGGAAAATAGGATGTTTGGTCTTCGTTTCGAAGAATTCCGAGAATATTGCCCGAACAGCCTTTCTGGAACCAAAAACAGCAGAAAACAGGAACTGGCCCTTCGGCATCTCGTCAATAGGTTAGTTCCGGAAAACGCATAATAATGACATAAAGTATGCATAAAATATGTAGATATCATCAATAATGTGGCATGGAACATAAGAAATTATCAATACGTCGGAGACGTATCAGCATCCCCAAGCTTAGTTCCTGCTCGTCCCGAGCAGGTAAACGATAACAAAGATAATTTCGGAGTGACATGCCATCATAACCTTGATCATACTATTGTAAGCATATGTAATGAATGCAGCGATCAAAACAATGGTAATGACATGAGTAAACAAAAGAATCATAAAGCAAAGACTTTTCATGAATAGTACTTTCAACACAAGCATCAATAAGTCTTGCATAAGAGTTAACTCGTAAAGCAATAAATCAAAGTAAAGGTATTGAAGCAACACAAAGGAAGATTAAGTTTCAGCGGTTGCTTTCAACTTATAACATGTATATCTCATGGATATTGTCAATGCAAAGTAATATAACAAGTGCAATATGCAAATATGTAGGAATCAATGCATAGTTCACACAAGTGTTTGCTTCTTGAGGTGGAGAGAGATAGGTGAACTGACTCAACATAAAAGGTAAAAGAATGGCCCTTCGCAGGGGAAGCATTGATTGCTATATTTGTGCTAGAGCTTTGGTTTTGAAAATATAAAGAGAGCATAAAAGTAAAATTTTGAGAGGTGTTTGTTGTTGTCAACGAATGGTAGTGGACACTCTAACCCCCTTGCCAGACAAACCTTCAAAGAGCGGCTCCCATGAATTATTTTTATTTTTGGGTGGCACTCCTTCCAACCTTTCTTTCACAAACCATGGCTAACCGAATCCTCGGGTGCACTGCCAACAATCTCATACCATGAAGGAGTGCCTTTTTATTTTAGTTTTATTATGATGACACTCCTCCCCACCTTTGCTTTCTCAAGCCATGGCTAACCGAATCCTTCGGGTGCCGTCCAACAATCACATACCATGGAGGAGTGTTTATTTAGGTTAATTAATTTGGGACTGGGAATCCCATTGCCATCTCTTTTTTGCAAAATTATTGGATAAGCGGATGAAGCCACTAGTCCATTGGTGAAAGTTGCCCAATAAGAATGAAAGATAAACACCACATACTTCCTCATGAGCTATAAAACATTGACACAAATCAGAGGTAATAAATTTTGAATTATTTAAAGGTAGCACTCAAGCAATTTACTTTGGAATGGCGGAGAAATACCATGTAGTAGGTAGGTATGGTGGACACAAATGGCATAGTGGTTGGCTCAAGGATTTTGGATGCATGAGAAGTATTCCCTCTCGATACAAGGTTTAGGCTAGCAAGGTTATTTGAAACAAACACAAGGATGAACCTGTGCAGCAAAACTCACATAAAAGACATATTGTAAACATTATAAGACTCTACACCGTCTTCCTTGTTGTTCAAACTCTTTACTAGAAATTATCTAGACCTTAGAGAGACCAATTATGCAAACCAAATTTTAGCAAGCTCTATGTATTTCTTAATTAATAGGTGCAAAGTATATGATGCAAGAGCTTAAACATGAGCACAACAATTGCCAAGTATCACATTATCCAAGACATTTTACCAATTACTACATGTAGCATTTTACGTTTCCAACCATATAACAATGAACGAAGCAGTTTCAACCTTCGCCATGAACATTAAAAGCTAAGAACACATGTGTTCATACGAACCAGCGGAGCGTGTATCTCTCCCACACAAGCATTTATTCAAACAAAAGCACAAACAAAAGCACACAGACGCTCCAAGTAAAGTACATAAGATGTGACCGAATAAAAATATAGTTTCAAGAGAAGGAACCTGATAATTTGTCGATGAAGAAGGGGATGCCTTGGGCATCCCCAAGCTTAGATGCTTGAGTCTTCTTGAAATATGCAGGGATGAACCACCGGGGCATCCCCAAGCTTAGAGCTTTCACTCTCCTTGATCGTAGTATATCATCCTCCTCTCTTGATCCTTGAAAACTTCCTCCACACCAAACTCGAAACAAACTCATTAGAGGGTTAGTGCATAATAAAAATTCACATGTTCAGAGGTGACACAATCATTCTTAACACTTCTAGACATTGCCCAAAGCTACTGGAAGTCAATTGAACAAAGAAATCCATCCCACATAACAAAAGATGCAATGCGAAATAAAAGGCAGAATCTGTCAAAACAGAACAGTCCGTAAAGACGAATTTTATTGAGGCACCAGACTTGCTCAAATGAAAATGCTCAAATTGAATGAAAGTTGCGTACATATCTGAGGATCACTCACGTAAATTGGCATAATTTTCTGAGTTGCCTACAGAGAATTAGGCCCAGATTCGTGACAGCAAGAAATCTGTTTCTGCGCAGTAATCCAAATCTAGTATGAACCTTACTATCAACGACTTTACTTGGCACAACAATGCAATAAAAATAAGATAAGGAGAGGTTGCTACAGTAGTAACAACTTCCAAGACTCAAATACAAAATAAAAGTACTGTAGCAAAATAAACACATGGGTTATCTCCCAAGAAGTTCTTTCTTTATAGCCATTAAGATGGGCTCAGCGAGTTTTTATGATGTACTCGCAAGAAATAGTATTTGAAGCAAAAAGAGAGCATCAAGAAGCAAATTCAAAACACATTTAAGTCTACCCCACTTCCTATGCAAAGGAATCTTGTACACAAATGAATTCATGAAGAACAAAGTGACAAGCATAAGAGGATAAAACACGAGTAACTTCAAGATTCTCAACATAAAGAGGGGAAACTTAATATTATTAAGATGCATATAACCATGTTTCCCTCTCTCATAATAACTTTAAGTAGCATCATTAATGAAATCCACAATATACCCATCACTTAAAACATTCTTATCATGGCTCATATGTATAGAAGTATCATTAATTTTGGCATAAGAAGAGTTCTTCTCATTAATAGTAATTGGAGCAAGATTATTATCAAGAATTTGAACATGGTAAACAAGTTGCATATTAAGGGAATTGTTTTTGGCAATCCAATCATGACTATGACAAGTTTCATAAGGATAGTTATAACCTATATCATAGCATTCTTTATAATAATCATCAAATGTCGGAGGCACAGTGTCATCATAAGAAATAGAATAGTTATCTTTCACAGTCGGTTTATACCGTGACCATACCATCATTGTTATTAGAAGGAGATGTATCAAACACATAATGATCAGTAGCAAAAGGATTTTCAAACACCTCTTCCCCAAGCTTAGAGCTTTCTATATCATTATGGGAGGAAGCATGGATAGCACCGATACTATGGCAATTATTATCATCATCATTTTCAGAATTAGTTTCCCGAGAGATTTGCAATATCAAAAGTAGTGTGCTCATTCAAATCATGATCACTAATGTATGTAAAGGGCATAGGAAGATCATTGTATTCAGATTCATTATCATAATAATCATTAGGAGCAACATACTTACGGTTACCTAGCGTTATCTCATTCACGCGGGGATATGCCGTTACCTCTTTCTCCTTCTTCTTCTTCTTCGTTCCCTTCTTCTTCTTCTTCTCCTCCTTCTCCTTGTTCCCTTCTTTAGGAGGAAGAGGCTTGAAGGGTGGCTTGTTCGCATAACCTGATTTACTTTCAGAAACAATAGAAGAAACTTGGGAGGATTCCTCCTTTTCATTAATTAGTTCAAAACACACAGCGGTCCTATCATATTTTGGCAATGTGTCATCTTCTAAAATATTTTGTATGTAAGTATTTGTATGGCTATTATCAATGCAATAAGAAAAACACCCATGCAGGACATCATCAATATCAAGGTCATTAATATCTAACAAAGAAATTTTCCTTGATAACTCCTCACACCGCAAAAATAAAGTGAGTTCATCATGCTGATTAGGAGTAATTTCATCATCACAATACAAATTTGCAGCACTCATTGGGTTCAAATTATCATTGGTTGAGCATTGAAAATTAAAATGACCCACTTCATGGCAAACTTCACAAATAAAAGGATAGAGGGCACAAACTTTTTTACCAAGATCATCTAGAGTCCTAGCCCACTTTCTAGTTTTTTCATTAATATGATGGATACAATATTCATCTTTGATTTGATTAATTCCACAAGGTCTATGCATTCCACAAAAATTAACATGCTTATAGGAAATAGCATTCTTAGGAGTTTGAGCATGCTTATTGCAATCATTAACAACAATTTCATCCTTCATGCAAGCCTCTTTAAAAGGTTCATGGTACTTATCAAAATTCTTTTTAGGCAATTCAAAATGAGAAGCAAAGGCTTTATAAAGATTTGCAGCAACTTGAGAGTCAAGACCATAAGTAGCACTCATATCTCGAAATTTATCAGTATCCATAAAAGCTTCAATGCATTCATAATCAAAATTTATACCTGACTCTTCACCTTTGTTGTTCTCCCATCCTTCAGCATTCTCCTCAATCCGATCAACAAGATCCCACCTAGCTTCAACCTCCTTGCTTGTGAAAGATCCCTCCGAACGAGGCATCCGGATAGTCCTTGTGTTGTCCTGAAAGCCTCGCATAAAAATTGTTAACAATAACATTACGGGGAGCTCATGAATGGGACATTTGAGCATTAGTGACTTCAATCTCCCCCACGCTTGAGAAATACTCTCTCCATCACGAGGATAAAAGTTATAAATGTAATTCCTATCAATATGCACTTCATGAGGAGGATAAAATTTAGAATAAAAGAGAGGTACAATTTCCTCCCAACCAAGAGAATGACTATTCTTCAACAATTTATACCAATGCTGCTGCTTTACCGGACAGCGAAAAAGAGAATAGCTTCTTCCTCACTTCATCCATAGAGATACCGCACACTTGAATAACCCGCATAATTCATGCAAAAACGAGTAAATGATCTCCGGGATGGACGGTTCCATCCCCTTCATAGCGGTTATCAATAACACGTTCAATAATTTTCATGGGTATTTTGAAAGCGGTACTTGCGGTAGGTGGATTTAAAATATCACAAGCATCATTAGAGTTATCGCATATGGGAGATAAAGCATTATCGAACAAATTTTCTCCCTAAGGATGGGAAACTAAAAAGATCACGAAACTAGCTTCCCCAAGCTTAGACTTATCCATAGCATTAGCGAGTGATTGCGTTCATACTAATAACATTGCTACTAGCATGCAATTGAGGCTCCATAGGTTCTTTAATTTTCGCATCACACAATTCATGTCTTAACTTAGGAAATAAATTAAAAAGCTCATAGTTGTATTCCATTATGCCTTACTAGTGTAAACAAGAAACAAAAAGATGCAATTGCAGGATCTAAAAGAAATAGCTTCGAGTACTTACAACGGCGAAAATAGCTTAGTAGCCGAGATCCGGAGTGTGAGTACCTTTTACCTTTCCTCCCCGACAACGGCGCCAGAAAATAGCTTGATGTCTACGGGAGGTTCTATTCTTGTAGACAGTGTTGGGCCTCCAAGAGCAGAGGTTTGTAGAACAGCAGCAAGTTTCCCTTAAGTGGATCACTCAAGGTTTATCGATCTCAGGGAGGAAGAGGTCAAAGATATCCCTCTCAAGCAACCCTGCAATCACAAAGCAAGAAGTCTCTTGTGTCCCCAACACACCTAATACACTTGTCAGATGTAAAGGTGCACTAGTTCGGCGAAGAGATAGTGAGATGCAAGTAATATGGATGAGTATGAGTGGTAATAGTAATCTGAATAAAATATGGCAGCGAGTAAACATGCAACAAAACGATAAACAAACGGAGATTCGATGCTTGGAAGCAAGGCCTAGGGATCCTGCTTTCACTAGTGGGCACTCTCAACAATGATCACATAATAGGACTACTCTACACCCTCTTGTTGGATGATGAACACCACTAACTGTGTAGGATTACACGAACCCTCAATGCCGGAGTTAACAAGCTCCACAATATTCAATGTTCATATTTAAATAACCTTAGAGTGTAAGATAGATCAACACAATCACACCAAGAACTAACATAGCATGCACACCTGTCACCATCACACTATGAAGGAGGCATAAATCACATCAATTCTTATCATAGCAATAGTTAACTTCATAATCTACAAGAGATTACAATCATAACCCACGCCAAGTACTACACGATGCACACACTTGTCACCATTACACCGTGCGGGAGGAATAGACTACTTTAATAACATCACTAGAGTAGCACATAGATGATATTCAACTAGATCACATAAAGAGAGAGATGAACCACATAGCTACGGCGGAGCCCTCAGCCCGGGGGTGAATTACTCCCTCCTCATCATGGAGACAGCGATGGCGGTGAAGATGGCGGTGGAGGCGGCGGTGGAGATGGCTCCGGGGCAATTCCCCGTCCCGGCGGGGTGCCGGAACGAGAGACTTTTGTCCCCGAATTGGAGTTTCGCGATGTGGCGGCGCCCCGGAGTCTTTACGGAGTTTCGTCAAGAGGTACTGCGTTTTTAGGTCGAAAGGGCTTAAATAGGCGAAGAGGCGGCGCAGGAGGGGCGACAGGGTGGCCCCACACCAGGCCGGCGCGGCCAGGGTGTAGGCCGCGCGGCCCACATGTGTGGTGGCCCTATGGCTCTCCTCCGACTCCCCTTCGGTGTTCTGGAGCCTCCCGGGAAAAATAGGATGTTTGGTCTTCGTTTCGTCGAATTCCGAGAATATTGCCCGAACAGCCTTTCCGGAACCAAAAACGGCGAGAAAACGAGAACCGGCCCTTCGGCATCTCGTCAATAGGTTAGTTCCGGAAAACGCATAATAATGACATAAAGTATGCATAAAACATGTAGATATCATCAATAATGTGGCATGGAACATAAGAAATTATCGATACGTCGGAGACGTATCAAGAAGTAAGACACATTTTGATGTATGGGGACCTTCAGTTGTAACCTCTTTGTTGGGGGAGCATTGGTTTGTTATTTTAATCGATGGATTCAGCAGATGTATGTGGTGGTACTTGTTAAAACATAGGTTTGAAGTATTATCCGCATTTAGCGATTTCTGTAATATGGGTTTGAAGTATTATCCACATTTAGGGATTTCTGTACGTGGTGGTACTTGTTAAAACATAGGTTTGAAGTATAATCAGTACAATGTTAATGTGAAAGTTCTATGTTCTGATAACGGCACAAACTATATTAATAAGGAGTACGATAGTTTTTATAAGCTAATGGGATTATTAGCCAATCAGGATTTTTAAATATAGCTGAAATAAATGGGGTGGCTGGAAGGAAGAAAACATGCACCTGCTAGAAGTAGCGACATCTCTGATACTGTTGATGAATGTTCCAAAGTTTCTTTTGGGAGAAGTTGTAAAAGCAGCTGCATATTTGATAAATCAAATGCATTCAAGGTTACTAAACTACAAAACTCCATTGGAGATGCTAACTGGTACTAACCATGTTATTGTGCCAACAAAATTATTTGGGTGCACCTGTTTTGTTCAGGATCACATGAATTCAGCTGGAAAACTTGATCCACGGGCCATCAAGTGTATCCTTGTAGGATATTAACCTACACAAAAAGGGTACCGATGTTGGAGTCCTACCGAGAAGAAAATTTTGTGTGTATGGACGTTACCTTTCATGAAAAGGAACCCTTGTACCCATTGGAAAGATGTAGATAATGGTACTAGGAGTAAGCTAGGGAGAGAGTTCTAATGATTTGTATGGGTCAGGAGGCTCGGTGTGAGTGCCAATGATGGACACGGTGCCATTGGACCATGGAACAAAGGGGAGCAAAATCATGACACGGAAATGAACAATTATGAGGTATTTGATGATGCTCGTAGTCAACATATTAATACTAACCGTTAAACTTTTCATGTGGATTCTAGAGTGTCAAGTGATGAGCCACCACATGAAGAGATTACCAATGAATCCGGCGATCATGTATTACATAAGAAGATGTGTCACAATGAAGATAGAGGTAATTCTACAAATCAAAGTAATGTGATAGGTAGTAGTCATCCAATTGATCCACAAAAGTCTACAAGGAAGAGGGATATACCAACACAACTCAAGGATTGTGTAGAATACCAACATGATATTGCAAGATTTGTTTGTTACGCAAGGTTGATACATCTCAAACGTATCTATAATTTCTTTCTGAATAAAGATTCACCATGGTATGTATATGTATCTCCTGATTCTCCTCCATGACCCGTAAAAAAAAAATTATCCTCCATGCATTGCCTTGGATACGTGAGAAGGTGACACCAAGATCCGATGGGCCCGGAATGCACAAGAACGAGTCTCCAGCTTAGCTCCTGCATTCTCGGGCAAAGCCACACGTCCACAAGTTCCTTTTTTTTTTGATGTAAGCATCGAAAGATTTAAAAAAAACTTTTAAAAGGGAAGCTTACCTGTGCTTCTTATCTTGCAGATACAGATTGGCAAGACATCAGTGCAAATGTACAATGCGCCATTCGGCCATTGCCCCTTCTCTGATGCCAAACTTAAAACCACTGTTCAATGCTCTACAATGAATTGTGTCTGGATGCAACGGGTTGATGACATTAACGGTACATAATGATGCATATATATTTTTAGGAAAATAGCGGGACTTTGTTGTGATTTATACTCACTTACATCGTCAACTAAATAAAATGTACTCCGTCCTGTCTCTTTTAATTGACTCGAGTTTAGTATAAATTTTATACTAAATTCGAGTTAATTAAAAAGGACAGGAGGAAG